>NC_135719.1:5633581-5938623 GCF_964656455.1 Halichoerus grypus
GGGAGCCTGGGGAGAGGAAGATGGACATTCCCTGGGGCCCACGCCTCCCACCAGACACGTCTCCCACCAACCTCAAGGACGGGCCGATCTGAAGGGAAGTGAGGAAGGCAGCGCACGGCAAGGAGCTGGGGATGGGCGGATTAGGCTGAAAGGGGAACAGCATTCCTGGACTCTCAAACATTATGTTAGAGACAAATGCACAAAGATGAATGTAAAAGAACATTTATTATAGCGCCATTCACATTAGTGAAAAATGGGCAACAACCTAAGTGTCCAACCATAGGGGATGAGATGAAAAGACGCCATTAACACTGCACTCCATGGGATATGATGCAGCTGGTAAAAATGATGTTGTATTAGAAACACCAGGAAAACAAGCAAACAAAATTAAACAAGAAAAACATGGTCAAATATGAAGCAAACTAAAATATAAAGTGGTGGGTCTTGAGCATGTAAGAGAATAAAAGAAAAGAAAGGACATTTAACACCCTCCTTGAGTAGCATCAGATCCAAGGAGAAGGACCTGTGAGGATGGCCCACCCCACCCTGGTCCCGCAGCAAAAGATTTACGATGGCCGAGGGAAGCAAATGCAGGGCGCTGGTCTTTACCTCGCAGTACCAGCTCACAGTCACTCATCGAAGATTTATGGTTATAAAACAATGCAAACTTGACCTCAATGTACAACAGAGAGACGCTGTGATGCTGGGTACCAGGGTTGTTAAGGAAAAAATGGAGTCTCTATCTCCTTGGGAGAGCAAAGAGGGCCACAAGATATTATCAATGGTTAATGGAATAAGAAACTGAGGTTTAAGTATAAAAAAAATTTTTTTTTAAGTTTCTTTACTTTTTTAGTAACCTCTACCCCCAACGTGGGGCCTGAACTCATGACCCCAAGATCAAGAGTCACATGCTCTACCAACCGAGCCAGCCAGGCACCCCTCAGGATAATATTTTAAATTACAGAGGCAACCCAATATAGTGGCAGAAAAATGTCTGCAGGAGGTGGGGAAGGCTGATGGACGTGATGGAAAGCCTTCTTTTTCTCAGCAGCAAATCAGTATATCAGGTAAGCCAAGCAATGGTAGTGCAAGCATTTTACTTAAGTATACGGAGGAAACCACTGTACTAACAAAAAGTCTGATTTAAAAGCCGTCCCTTTAACCAGGCCTGGGGCTGGGGATGACAGAGGCATTGGTCACTTTTCACAGTAAGTACTTTCACGCTTAAAAACGAATTACGTGCGTGTATCCTGGATATAAACTTGAAATACCTTTCATTGTTATAAAATACATAGTAACAGGGAAGATTCTAATTACCACCAAGTGAAGATGGTTATAAAACTGTATGTCTAGGGGCGCCTGGGTGGCTCAGTTGGTTAAGCGACTGCCTTCGGCTCAGGTCATGATCCCAGGGTCCTGGTATCGAGCCCTACATCAGGCTCTCTGCTCAGCGGGAGCCTGCTTCTCCCTCTCCCTGCCGCTCCCCCTGCTTGTACTCTCTCTGTCAAATAAATAAATAAAATCTTAAAGGAAAAAAAAAAAACCAGTGTCTAGTTAGATCTTATTTTTTGTGCGAAAAGTATAAACAGAAAAAGGAAAAACAAAAAAAGGGAAAAAAAATATCCAGGAGGGTGAATCACAAAATGCTGAAAACTGGTATCCCTGGTGGGAGTATAGGTAATTTTTTTTTTCCTTTTTACTTATCATGTTTGGATCCTATAATTAGCAGGTTACTCTTGTGTAATGCGAAAGAAATAGAAGGAAAAAAAAGAAAACGCACATTATCTGTCCAACCAGCGTACCATCTGTGCCTTGAGCAACTAATGGGTTTGAAGAAAATTATTTAAAAAATTCAAAGCAGCTGATAAGAAAAGAAAAACAAGCAGAAATGAGCCACCCTGCCCAGCCTCAGGTATCTCCTATCTGACCAATAGATTATGACCACGCAAACAGACACGGTCTCATGAAGCTAAGGGAGCAAAAGGAGCAACATGCCAACAAAGCACTTGTGAAGACAGCTTCGTGTGCTTTTACATGGTGAGTGTTTTTACGTACCCCCAGCCTGGTTCCACAAAGGGCAAGAAAACAAAGAAAAGAACGTAGTGAAACATAAACACTAAAATCAAGAACAGAGGAAAAAAAAAAAACCCCACAAATCCAAGGAAAACACCTAAACCGGAGAGTAAGGGCATATTCACACAGGCAGGTCAGAAGAGATCTTCACACAGCTACTAGAGATGGGCTGTGCCTTTAATGCCGAGCCTCCTGGTGGCTGAGGAGAAAAGGGAAATGAAGTGACCCTGTTCTTGCTGTCCAAGAGAAGGAACACACGGCAGCCATTCTGGAGAAGCTAAGCCTTTTGCCTAGCCACTAATGCTGAAGGAAGCCCGCAGGTGGGACGTCCTAGCAAAGCCAATGGGACATGGGATGGATAGCATCCCTCCAGCAAACAGGATGACAGAGCTCCCAAGGCCGCTCCCCACGATATCCCCTGGTGAGGGAAGATGAGGATGCAAGGTGACCAGTGCAGCAATCAATGGGGGAATGTGTGTGGCTCTGCAGCTGGGAGTCTTGTCATGCTCTAGAAGCAAAGTCAGAACTTGGGCGGGAGGGCGCCTGGGTGGCTCAGTTGGTTAAGTAACTGCCTTCGGCTCAGGTCATGATCCTGGAGTCCCGGGATCGAGTCCCACATTGGGCTCCCTGCTCGGCGGGGAGTCTGCTTCTCCCTCTGACCCTCCTCCCTCTCATGCTCTCTGCCTCTCATTCTCTATCAAATAAATAAATAAAATCTTTAAAAAAAAAAAAAAAAGAACTTGGGCGGGGGCGGGGGGCGCGGGAGCACTGGGAATTCATGGGGAAAGTCACGCCTAACATCCAGAGCCCAAACTGCGGTACTGAAACCATAGGGGTCGAGGCCTCTCTTTGAGCTATTAAGTCCAGAACTGCATGAGACTCTAGGTCTTCTGCCCCCAGTTCCCAACTCCTCACCACCTATCAGCACTCTACACGCTGGGAAGCCCAAAGAAAGTTTCTAGTTCTAATCCCCCACTTCTGTCAACCACAAAATTTCCAAACACAATGGGGCCGAATCGTGTTGCTTGCACTGTGTGCTGATGACCTTTTGGAACAAGCAGCCTGACCTTTTCATGCTCTGCTCCTAGGAAGTCACCCCCCTGAAGAGACCCCTCCAGCCGGCCAGCACAGATCCACACCCAGGAGGGTATTAACCCCTGCAGGCCAATGACTGCCCTACAACGGCTTACAAAGCCTTACAGAGGAAGAAACCAAACTTTAGAGAGACCAGGCAACTTACACAAAACCCCACAGCACAAAAGCAGCTGTGGTGGAAGGCTGGCTCAAGAGGTCTCCTTCCCGAAGAACCCCTGGCCGGCCACCGGCAGGATGCAGCAAAATCACCCAAAAGGCCTGATCCCCGTCCGGGTCCAGGCCTGCCCTAGGGGTGCTGCCGCCGCCGACCCAGGATGGCCTGACAACGTGCCATCTGACGAGCTCCCAGGTGATTCTCAAGCGGGAGGCCCACGGAGCACCCTCTGAAGAGCACCACGTAGGTCCTCTGGAGGGCGGTGCACGCCGGGTCACTGACCTTTGGCTGTCTCACATACATCCCGGGGATAATGGGGAAAATACAGCCCCCAGCGGCCTCACGAGGAGGAGTCCCGGAGACGCAGGCCAACGCCTTCCACGGCCCCTTCGTGGGTCTCCGAAAGCAAGGGCGGGCTCAAACTTGCCAATGCTTATCTGCCCGCACAGCAGGGGCATCTCCCCAGGGTGGGCTGGAAGTCTAGGCAGGAGGCCGCACTTGGAATCCATCCAGACACAGACATGCCGAAGGTCAGAGATAAGGTGCCGTCCAGGGGGCCGCTCAGCCCTACTCAGGCCTGGGAGGGAGTGGAAACCTGCCAAGGGTCACGTAGACAGAGCACAGCCAGGCTGGAAGGACAGCCGGGGCGTCAGTGGCCCCGGTACCCGCCCCGCCGCACCTCCTCCGGTCATACTGCGAGTACAGCCAAGGCAAGGGCAAAGGGACGGAAGGGGGCGAGGGGCCCCTGGCACCACACCTTCCCCTTCTGCGCATTCTCCCCCTTTGTCCCCCTGCCCCGCGCCTCTCAGACCAACGCCGTGGCGTCCTGAAGGCCTTGCTCCCCCGTGGTACCCCCCGGCCCGGGGGGCTGGCTTCCCAACTGGGAGTCTTGACGAGACAGAGATTAAGAGTACAGGCTCCGGAGTCTGAGACCTGGGCTCAAAGGCTGCCTCTGTCACTTACCGGCTGTTTGCCACCAGGACAAGCCACTTAACATCTTAGAGCCTCACTTTCCTTATCTGTAAAATGGGGATAATAGCACCTTTCCTCATAGGGTTGTTATGAGAAGAAATTAGATTATGTATGTAAATAACAACGTACATAATAACCCACATTTACCGAGAGCTTTACTCTGAACAACTTTGCACACGTTAGCCAAGTGCTGGCACGGGGTCTGGCACACGATCAACACTTGAGTGGATCAAAAACAAAATCCAAAAGCCCTGCAGGAAAATCCAGCCCAGCGAGGGCTGCCAGCGGAGCAGGGCTGTTTGGAGGAGCTGGGCCGCCCTCGTCCTCAGGGTTAAAAAAAACTGCCGCAGGGCGATTCCTAACCCCGGTCTGCACCTGGTCACGCGGGGCTCCCCGGCCAGAGCGCATCCGCTGACGCCGGACGGGTGTCGCAGGCACGTGCTGTGTGCCTGAGCTGGATCCTGCCCCCCGGTGTTCTGAGTGGCGTTCCAGCCCAGGTGCCTGGGGTCACCTCCAGAGTCACGGCACAGACGTCTGGGTGGGCCCTGCCTGAGGTGCGTGCGTGTGCGTGTGCGTGTGCGTGCATTGCACACCCTACCACGAGGCCTGTCCAGGCTTGTGGGTTTGCTCCGGGCTGCTTTTTGTGTAGAGGTGACTGGGAGGGGGTGTCAGCACACCTCGGGGGCAGTCTTAGCTTCTAGGCTGCTCTCCGTGTGGCAGAGAGGGCGACTCGTGTGCCCTCCTGGGCAGCCTGTCTGTGCTGCTCACACATCCCCCACATCCCCCACCCAGCGGGTTGGGCCAGTAGGGAGCAAACTGGTCTGCCTGAGGCTGTGGCCGGTTTTCCCAGGCGGATGAAACCTTTCTATCCACCCTGGGCAGGCCTGAGCTGGTGGCTTCCCCGGGGCGCCAGGGAGGTAGCACAGGGGCTGGCCTGGGGCTGCCTCCTTGGAGAGGGCACGTCAGAGCGACCTGCGGGGCCCCACTCCCCCCCACCCCCCGGGGCCTGGGGCTCTCTCTGCGGGAAGTGATGCGGGAACAACTCAGCCCCCAGCCTCAGCTAGAGCTTCTCCCCTTCCCTGTGACTCAGCCGGAAGCTTGGAGCTCTCTGGGGTGAGACAGGAATCGGGCTCAGCAGGGTCCCCACCCAGCCGAACCAGCGAGCTGCAGCAGGGCCGTGACTCAGAGCACCACCCCAGCTTTCTCTCCACGGTGGCTCCTGGCACCATGGCTGACGCTGACCTGGCCCTGACATCCTGCCCCCCGCAGGCCCCAGCAGGATGAGGCCAGAAAATGCCAGCTTCTCTGTGAAGAGCCAGGAAGGTGCCCCCAAGGCAGGGAGGCAGCTGGCTGCCCCTCAGCTCCAACCACAAAGTCCCCAGAGAGGGGTCTGGGCCCCAGGACAAGTCCCTGGGAGCCTCCCAAGAGGCTCCGTGAGAGCACCTCTTCCTCCCCAAGGCGTCACACTGGACTCCTGGACCCACTTGTACCTGTAGGAGCACCACTCCTAGGGCAGGACTGCTGACTCAGCAGCAAATGAGGGCACGTCAGCCGCCCGGGACGCACATCCTGCTCTACACCGCCCCGCCCAAGTGCTGGGGCAGGGCGGCCCGAGGGGCCAGAAGCGGTGGGCCCAACTGTCACCAGGCCACTACCGGGCCGAGCCCCCAAGCAGGGAAGGATTACTCTTTGCAGGGGAAGAGGGGCTGTGGGCCAAAAGTCCTCCCTATGCTGGGGTAACCAAGAAAGAGGTAAGAAGTCAAAGGAACCCAGCCTAGAAGCATCCCCTGTTCCTGGGGCAGGCACACTTAGGGAAGCCCACTTCCCAAATGGCCGTGCCTATGGCTTCCAGCGAGTGGGCCAAGAGCTCCTGCCAGAATCACCAGGTGGCCCCTCGCCCCTCAAAGGCACCCCCCCACCGTGTACCCTAACCCAGGACCTGTCATGAGCTGTCATCACCTCGGCAGCGTCCCCTCCACCAGGACCAAGGGCAGCTCCTCTGTTCCCTAATAACCCCTCTCCCGACTGCCCAAGAGTCCACCTTCCTCCTCTCACAGACGTCTCCTGTTTTCTGAAGAAACTGGGACCAGGGGCACCTGGGTGGCTCAGTTGTTAAGCGTCTGCCTTCGGCTCAGGTCATGATCCCAGGGTCCTGGGATCGAGCCCCGCATCGGGCTCCCTGCTCTGCGGGAAGCCTGCTTCTCCCTCTCCCACTCCCCCTGCTTGTGTTCCCTCTCTCGCTGTCTCTCTCTCTGTCAAATAAATAATAAATAAAATCTTTACAAAAAAAAAAAAAAGAAACTGGGACCATCAGGTATGGACAACCTCAATTTCCCACTGCCTCCCTATCTCCTCTGAGGCCAAGTACCGTGTTGTCAACCTCTGCCTCTCAGAAAGCCGTTTTTTTCCTTCAATATTCAGCCTAGAAATCTATGTGCCTCCCTACTCTCCTTTGCAGCCAAACTCCTGAAGAGAAGAGCCGCCCAGAGCTGTCTCCATTCCTCACCTCCCACTCACCCCGACTGGGAGAGTCAGGCCTCAACCAGCCCCACACTCGCCAGCGGCCAGGCATCACCTCACTGCCAACCTTCAGACACTGAAGGGCATGGCCTCTGCAGCACCGGGCCTGGTGGAGGCCCCCTGTCCCCCAGGTGTGGGCCACAATGGCCTCAAGGGTCACTTCCCGTCTCCCTGCCACTCCTTCTGGGCCTCCATCCCTCCAAGAGCTAATTTACCGGAGCATCTACTACACATTTTCAATGGATTGAATGCATGGAGTCCTGGCAAGGTGGTTGTGAAGGAGGCCTGACCACCTGAGGTTTTCAGGGGAGAGCTGCCTGCAATCAGCCAGTTAGGAAGAGTGGTGGAGCCGGGATTGGAACCTGGGCTGGCAGCTCTGGCGTCTGTGTCATTAACCTAACTGCCGTCGCTCTGGAGTCTGCTCTTTCATGTTGTTCCCTGGGGTCTGCCCTTGGCCTCGAGATCACACACCCACACCCATCGCTTCAACAATCCAGACACTGGCGAACCCCAAATCTCGCCATCAGTGCAGATCTTCCATCCAGCGGGAGACTGGCCATGACCACTGCCCACCACTGCCCCCTTCGGCTTGGGCTCTCATGCCCTGCGTCACCCACTGGAAACCTGGACAGGTTCCTTCCTCCCTCTCCCTCACCCCACGGACATCCCATCCATAATCAAATCCTGCCAATTTTCCCTCCTTAATACTTGCCAAATCTATCCCATTTGCTACGACAGTCCTGAGCCAGGCCACCACCCGTCCCGCCTGGGATACCATGACAGCCCCCAACAGGCCCCTGCCCCCAGCCCGGCCTCTGTGCTGCAGCCACAGGGCTCTCGGGGAACTGTCCTGGTCCATCAGGTATGGACAACCTCAGTGTGCCCCACTGTCCAAGCCCCTAACTCGCCAGCCCTCGCCACATCTCCCTCCCCTGCTTCAACGGAGAGACACCAAGCTGCAACTCAAGGTCCTATTTCTCTCACCTTTACTCAAGGCCTGGAACGCCCTTCCTTCTCACCAATTCCTACTCATCCTGAGACTCAGCTTGGTTTCACCTCCTCCAGGAGGCCTTCCTGAATCCCCAGCTGGGCGAGGGCCCCCTCTCTGCGCCCGTCACTTCCCCTTCACACCTCTCACGGTGCACCGGCCACGTGGTTTGCTGATGGCTTTCTGTGTCTGTCTCCTCCACCCAGTCGAGAGCTCCTTGAGGAGCAGGACGCGCTTATTCATATTTGTATCATCTGGCCAGGTAAGGTCCAAGGAACATGTCATTGAATGCTAAGTCCCAATTCAGGGTACTCTGATCCAGGGAGGGGTCTGAGATTCCAAGAGGACAGCCTAGAGGTCCCGAAGCCTCTCGCTCACAAGAGCGTGTCTGAGAAGCACTGCCCTGCTCAGCCCCCTCCCCAAAGCACTGAGCACTCAGTCCCGCGAGCTCCGGGCCCAGACAGAAGCGTGACAGCTGACAGACAGGAGAGAGGTCACAAGGGCTGCAAAGGGGAGCCGCACTGCCCACATGTGAGTCCTGACTTATCACTGACCAGCTGTGCAGCTCGGAACAGGGACCTGCTGTCCCTGAGAGGGAGCCCTCACCGGGCTGCCGCAAAGACCAGATAAATGCAGTGTGGAAAAGTGCCAAGTCCTGCTCCCAGATTAGGGGGCCACCAACAATCAGGACTGACCCTATCCGTACCCGCCCCTGCTCCTCCTGCCGCCCTCCTTCCTCCCCACCCTTGCTCTGAGTAAATACCCACACTCTGGCCACCTCAGCAGCCCACTCATGCAGAAGAGAGGGGACAAGGGCAGGTGGGGCTCCAGCCGCCCGGAGGCAGGAGCCCCTTTGAAGAGGTGACTAGTGCTCAGCCCCAGATGCATGTTGCCAAGTTGACCGGGGGCCCAGCCTTGCCAGAACTTCAGAAGAACTGGAAAATTGGA
This sequence comes from Halichoerus grypus, assembly GCF_964656455.1. Taxonomy (NCBI): domain Eukaryota; kingdom Metazoa; phylum Chordata; class Mammalia; order Carnivora; family Phocidae; genus Halichoerus; species Halichoerus grypus. The sequence continues at coordinate 5,642,332 of NC_135719.1, forward strand.
TTTTTACCTTACATTTCCTGAGTTTTAAATATCAGCAACTAATTAAGATTTCCTAAAACACTTGGAGGCCAAAGAAAATCTACTTCCGTGCTGGCTCTGGCCTGCCATCCCACCCCCCCGCCGCAGGGTGCAAACCTGTGTCCGAGACGTTTGCTCCTGGTCTCCTGAGTGGACCGTACTTCCATCGTGGCCACACCATCCGGGGCCTCAGCCGGATCCCGTTCCCATCCAGGGAGTGACCTCCGTATGTCTCTTTACCAGATGGACAAACGTAACCTATCAACTATTCCAGGGCCAAGCTGGGCCATTCTGCTGCTTCCCCGCACTTCACAACTGAGGCTGGAAGCAGCTGTTCTAACGGACACAATGTGGTTCTCGAGTCAGAGAGCTGTAGCCCACAGCTTGACCCCAAACCTTTCTAGTCGCATGACCCTGACCGCGTGAGTTCGCTTCTCCAAGCCTCGGGCCCCCCACAGGATGCAGCGACCCCACCTCCAGCGCCCGGCACACGGTGGGTGCCCCAACCCGGGCAGCTTTCTTTCCTGTCTGTTAGCACCCCTCAGAGGATGAGCAAGGGGAGGCCAAAAAGGAGAGGAGTCTGCTCATTTGGCCCCCGTTTAGTAGCAGTTATGATAAAATGAGAAATTTCTGTCTACTGGACCCACTGAAACCCCCTCCCCACAGCCCCACCTCTCTGAACCCTACTAACCGTCAAGATGGGCTTTTCAGAGGACCCATCAGTGCAGAGCAGAGAGATCCCACAGAGAACACGTTGAATGCTAAGTCCCAATTCAGGGTACTCTGGTCCAGGGAGGGGTCTGAGATTCCATTCAATCTCAGGGAGGCAGAGCCATATGCCTTGGACAAAATACTTCACCTCTCTGAACCTCAGCTGTCTTATCTGTAAAATGGGGATAACTTTACCCACCGTGTAGGGGGAAACAAGACAACTAAGCCTGGCGCCCACAGTAGCTCTATACCCACTACCTTACTTTCTACCTTCTTCTAGACACGAAACACTGCAACACAAACGCGAGGACACCGGTTGTGCCACCTCAGGGCTGCAGGTGGTCCTGCCCCGAACCGGAGAGGCTCACAGAGGAGTGGCGGCTAGAAAAGGACCAGGGAGACTGCATAGGGCTAGGCACAGAGAAAAGGCTCGCCTATGGCCTTGAGGATGGCGGGAGATGGGGTGGAGCCTTTACGGGACCTCGGGCATCTGTCCCAAGACGGCAAACTCCATGTGAGCCACTCTCCACCCTGGACACAGCGGAGCCTGGCCGGGAGGACAGAATGCAAGGAGGAGGGGCAGGGGTCCACGGGGGGGGGGCCCCATCAGAGGCCTCTCCACCCATCCTGAGCACCCACGGCAGGGTGGGGGTCGGGCCACAGCCTCTAGAAGGGGACAAAGGAAAGAGCGACTACATAAGCCGAGTCCAGCCTTTTCCCAGGCTCTGTGCCATCTTCTGTCTCCCTTGCGTGGAGGATGAACGTGCAGGTGTATCCAGATGTGCCCCCAAACTTGTGCAAGCTTAGAGTTTTGCTGGGCTGGCTTACAGGCATTTCGACACCCAGCTGAATGTGGGTTATGCACAGGGCAGAGTGGAACCAGTGAGGGGCAGGGCAGAGGGAGAGGTGCGGTCCACCCCCAGGCAGAGGAAGTTCTTAGGGGGAAAGAACAACTTCAAAGAGCTGAACCAGGAGCACTTAAAAAGTGCACTAAATTCAGCAGGACCCCTTGGGTGACTTGCTTTGTCTTCCACCCCAGAGCAGGGGGTGGGACCTGCACTATGCCATTCTCTGACCTGGCAGGTCTTGGCAGCTAGCAGCGGGCCTGCCTACAGCCAGCGCTCAGTGTCACCCAAATGGATGCAAATAACCTCACCAAGCGAGGCAGGCAGGGAATTTCCACCCGAGAGAACGGAGGCCGCTACCTTTTACTGGGGACGGAGCACGTGCCAGGCACTGGGCCAAACACTTTCCATACATTATTTCCTGTAATCCGCTCAGAGCCCTGGGAGATGGGTCCTGCCATTATCCCCGGCTTGCCCCAGGTGGTGCAGCTAGGGGGCGAGTGAGTCTTCAAAGCCCGGCTAGTAGCGCCCATAGTTCACAGCGCTTTCCACTTGGCTCTGAAGGGGCCACGAAGATGCCAGGCCCTGGGACAGAGCTGAAGACAAACGCTCATGTGGAGCTGAGGCCACATTCAGGAGGAAGGCCTGTCCCCAGCCAGCAAGACTCTGAAAGCGGCCTGCACTGGGGGCTTCTCGGGGCAGCCCTGACCCTGGGTGTCCACTCCGGGGTCAGAGGACAGGCCGCTGATTTGTCCAATGCCCAGTTCCCCGGCTCAATGGGGTTTTGTTGACTGCAGTTCGCAAGGCCTATGGATTTATTTCCAATCTGGTTTGGAAACACTGTGTCCAGACCTTTCCAGACAGGCACTTCTGGGGCAGGGGGAAATTAATAACTCCTCTTAATTGCCCAAATAAGGGAACTCAATAAGACTTTCATGAGCCAAAGGAGGTTTGCTTTGTTTCTTTCTACACAGCCCGGCTGGGGGGCAGTGGCCTTGCCGCTCACACACCCGGCGCCATTCTTTCCACTCGGCAGCCCTCCTCTTCTGAGCCTTTGGTCCTGGAACGTCAAACTACGCTTTCCAGCGCAAGAGAACCAAAATTCCACACACTTCTTTGAAGCATTCCTTCCACAGAGACAAGTAACTTCCCTTTAAGGCCTCTCCTTGTCCAGCTGGCCCTGGAGTCCCCAGTTCCCCTCCCCCTCTTGGCCACTGGACGAGACCACAAATGGGGGATCCCCTCCTTTACGGTCCCAGGAATCTGCTGCGGATTAACAGCAATGAGGAGAGTTCCCTAGGAAGGACCCCACACACGAACTGGACGCTCCACTTCCAGAGACTTTGTTTCAAACCACAGACACAGCTCACTGTCCCTAGGCATCCGGGCCCTTGGGGAGCTTGGGTGGGAACGCAGTAGGGGAGGACAGGTAGCCTGAAAGGGAGGTGCAGTCTCTCCCTCCATGCCTCTCTCCCTGTTCTGTGAGGGAGGGGCCACGGGCCCTTGTGCCCAGAGTCCCCATGGTCCCCTCAGGCCTACGCAGGATAGGCACGCTGCCAGGAACATCTAACAAGCCCCCAAAGATGAGGCAGGAAGCTGCCTGCAGCCACGCTCCAAAGGTGAGCCTGCCCAGTCACCAGGGCATTCCCCTCTGGGGCTTCCAATATCAAGGGCCAGGAGGAAGTCTAGGGAGGCAGGCCCTCTGGGGTGTGGTCCATATCAGTAAAGTATGGGTGTGTGCTCACAAGTTCAGGTGCTGGGTGCTGCTAACTATTCCAGGGCTTTGGGGGGACTAGAGAAAGAGGCTCCCTCTGGGCAGACCCAGTCTCAGGAACACAGCAGAAGCTCTGTCTTCTTCTAGGAGCCACAGCTTGGAAAGCAGAGTATCGACTGCATTTCTAGGCCCTTTGAACCTCTCAAGGGACACCTTTGTGCCGTGCATCTGTGCCAGTCCTAACAGGGGAACCTGTGTCTCAGTGCTCTGGGAGTGTGGATTTTCACCTAAGGATCTGGGAGAGGGGAATGCACAGACATCCAGACCAGAGTACCAACTGACCTGTGCGGGGGACGCCGGTGTGCGACAGAGCCCGGCAACAGTCACAGATTTGTGGAAGTGGGCCAGGTCTGAGAGCTATGTGGGTAATAACCCAGTGTTCTAGCCGCTCTCAGGATGCAGGCCCTCTCGGTTCCCCCTCACGGCTCCCCAGTTCTGCCTTTCAGTTACCCTCTGGGTGGTCCCCGTCCAGTTCCAGAGCTGGACTCAAGATGAGCTGCGCTTGCGATGGCTCTGTGAGCTAGCCCAGGGCCATAAATGGAGTCCTCCAGAACATTTGTTCCCACTTCACTGCCCTCCTGCCAGAGCTAAGAGGGTCTAAGGACAAAGGGAGTTGTGGCCACAACCGAGAAAGTGGCAAGGCAGTAGGCCCGGGTCCGGATACACTTGTTCATCCTCACTCAATGAGATGGAGCAGCACCCAAGGGACTGTGGTCGAATGAACACACCAGCACCACCCCCACCCCAGGCAGTCACCCTGGCTCTGTGCAGGATTGCGGGAATGAAGCCTGTGCTTCACACTAACGATAATGCCAGCTACCACTTATGGAGCGGTTTCCATGTACCAAGCCCTGTCCTAAGGACTTTTCAAACATAAACTGATTTAATCCTCACAACCTTGAGGTATGTGCTATTATTATCCCATTTTAAAGATGAGGAAATCAAGGCCCGGGAAGAGTTAAGTAGCTTGCTCAAGGTCACATGGTTACTAAGTGGTGGAGGCAGGATTTGAACCCAGGCTATGTTCTCAGCACGGTCTTGCAATGTCTCAGACAGGGTTATTCAGGGCCACAAGCACCCTGAGTTAATCTAAGTGCTGATTCTGCTACTCTTCCCTTTTGTACACAGAATGTTTTCAGGGGTGGGGATGCAGTAGAGAGAAGGAAGTCCGGTCTCCTTTCAATATGTAACCTCTAATTCATACGTCTTTTATTCTAATTCTCCCAGTGTGACAACAAGTTAAAGGGCTTGGAGAAACAACATCTACCGAGCCCCTATAAAGCTTGTGCCCACAGAACTCAGCTAGTTTCATGAAATCTCCAAGACAGCCTTGCAAGGTACCTACAACTGTGCCCATTTTGCAGATGAGCAAACCAGGGCACAGGGAGAAGGGAATTACTAGCCCAGTAGTAGAAATGGGCTTGGAATCCGGGTCCCTCTGATTTCAAAGAGAAGCTGGAGAAGCAACAAGATGTAAAGGGGTAGGGACAGGGGAGAGCCAGGGGCCACAGTAGCAGGCATGAGCACCAGGTGAGGGACCTCACCAATGAGGATGGTACTCCCAGGAGGATTCTCTCTCAGGGCCTAGGAGTCACAGAGCAGCCCCCATCCCTGGTAGGATCGCTCTCGGGCCCCGGAGGGATCCCACCACGTTCGGGCCGGGGCAGCGCCGATAGGCCAGGGTGAAGGGCTGGGAGGGAAGATGGGACTCCTGTCCCGCTGCGGCTCGGGAGTCCTGCTGCGACTTGCTGGAATACCAGAACCCCAGTGTTTATGGGACGGCAAGCACGGTCCCCTCCACCCCGAGACGCCCTCGGGGGCGGCACCGCGGCTGGCTCTGGTCAGCATCAAAGACAAGCAGATGGGCAGGCGGACCAGCGGGTAGCCAGCACCGGGGGGGGGCGGGGGCTGCCACCGCCGCAAAGGACGCCCTACCGAGGGGCGAGCTTGGACGCTGAGCGGGCGCGAGACCCCCCCCCGCCCTCTAAAGGAGGGGAAGAAAGGGGCCCGCGGCCCCACAGTTGCCCTCTCCTCTCTCTCCCTCCCCGCAGCGCTCTGAAAGAAGGAGGGGTCCTAATGGACCCCAAGCCTCTGACAGGCCCCCTCCTCCCTCCTTCCTTTGTCACGGCAGCCTCCGCACAGGCACCTCCCGGCCGCCTCCCCTCCCCCCGACCCCAGCCCGCGCCCCCGCGGGGTCGCCCCAGCGCTCACCCAGAGGCAGGCTGATCCGAGGGGCGAGCGCCGGAGTCGGCGGCGGCGGCAGCAGCAGCAGGAGCAGCAGGAGTAGCGGCGGCGGCCGGGGCGGCAGGGCGCCCCGCGGGGCGCACGGTCGGCTCCCCCGGCCCATCGCGGAGCTCCGGACAGCGGGGAGCGACGGCGTCCTCCGGGCTCCGGCTCAGGTGGCTCAACTTGACTCGCGGGCTGCAGCCCCGCCCGCTAGACCTGAGGGGGGGTGGGGGGAGCTACTGTCACGTGGCCCTCGGTGGGCGGGGCCGAAGGAGGAAGTCGGCGGCTAGCCCTGCCTCTCCCGCTCCGCTCCCGCCCCGCCCCCTGCTCGCTCGGGGCGCCGGAGGCCCGAGGGGTGGCCGCGTGCTGCGCGCGCTCGGTGCGCGCCTGGAGGACGCCAACCAGTCGCCGCCGAGGCCGCAGGAGCACGCGGGCGCGGAGAGCGGACCCGTGGTTCTTCTCCCCCGCCTCGCAGGCCCTCCCACCGCCTCCCCGACCCCTTCCGGCTCCTCTGCAACCCCCTGAGCGCGTGCCGTGGGGAAAACGTGTGGGTCTCTCTCCCTGGGCGCCTCCCGAGGGTCGGGCCTTGGTCTCCACCCCTTCCACCCCCCACGCTGGTGCTCCTGGCACCCACTTGCCCGTGACCAAATGAATCGGCCAAGCCCGTGCTGGTGACGAGGCTAGTTGCTTCTGAGTCTCACTTCTGCACGGGTCAACCCACCTTAGGTCTTGGCTGGGCGTTCACTCCAGGCTCAGAGCTTGATCTAGGTACCCTGCGGGGTCATCCCCGTCTAGATGTCCATACGAAGCCAAACCTTGGAGGGGCGGGCGGGGGGGGAGCGGGCAAGATTTGCTTAAGTGGGATAACTACATGTAATGTACTGTGAAGGACGACTGACCTCCTCCACAGGCTGCACGTTGCCCGGCAGGTGAAAGTACTCCCTCAGGCCGGAGTGGAATCCCACAGGCACCCACCACACTCCTCCTGGCTCCTAACATCCTCAGGGATGGGGCTTAGTTCTGCTGAGACTGGACGGGGCGGGGGTCAAACTGCAGACTGGACCCCCTAGTGGGTCCCTATCAGCATTAAAAAAGCAGAATAGCCTAGGTGGCTCAGTCCCGTAAGCGTCTGCCTTCTGCTCAGGTCGTGATCCCGAGGTCCTGGGATCCAGCAGCAGGTCTGGCTCCCTGCGGAGGCCGCTTCTCCCTCTCCCTCTGCTGCTCCCCCTGCTTGTGCTCACGCGCGCTCTCTCAAATAAATAAAATCTTAAGGAAAAAGGCAGAATAGCAAATATCAAAGTGCAATGATCACGGAAGATCAGAAAGTGTTGGGAAACGTGTTTCAACTTTTCCTAAAGGTGCACAGGATCGCAGTAAAATGTAATTCTTCCTGTACTTCAAGTCAAAGGTAGTTTGAAAACCTCCGCTAGGCTAGTCATTTCCTGGCAGTGGTGATGGTTTCTCCAGAAACTGGCTGGAAAGTTCCTCTTCACCCCCAGCCATAACTAGCCTCCTCAGAGCCACCACCTGTTGCTTTCACCCCACTGCCAGGGCCTGCCACTTCCTCTCCCACAGGGTGGCTGTCAGGAGATGGGCACAGCACCCACATGGTCCCAGGTCTCCTCTCCCAGTCAGGGTTCCTCATGCTCTGTGATTTCTGTACCTCCACCATCCTAACACCCTTCTGTGGACACGGTCCAGGCTAGTAGCACCCTTTTTATAAAGGGGCTCCCAGCACTGGACACACAATTCCACACAGGATGTGGGCAGCACCAACCACCAGAGGTTCTAGCATTGCAGGCCCTGGACACTTTCCCTCTATTAATGGTGTCAATCTGTTTCTTAGCCAATTATACTCAGGCTTCTCTCTGCAGTCAGGACCTCTGTCCCGAACTCCAGATGGCCTCAACGTTTCTACCGGGCTGTCTTGTCCGACAGGCATCTCATATCCAACATGTCCTACACTAAGCTCCTGATCTCTCCCCTCTCCCTCCCCAAAATGGGTTCCTCCTATGTGAGCTTTCTCCATCTCATTTAAAGGCAAGTCCATCTTCAAGCTGCTTAACTACTTTCTTTCATTTCCTCACATCTGACCCACTAGGAAATCCATAACCTGACCACTCACCACCTCCCCGTGTGTGTGGGGGGTCACCATCAGCACCCTCTTTCTCCCGGTTACTGCAAGTTCCTCCTAACTGCTACCTCTGCTTCCCTGCAAACTATTCTCAACTCAGCAACCAGAATCTTTTTTTTTTTTTTAAACGATTTTATTTATTCATTTGAGACACAGAGATACAGAGAGAGAGAGAAAGCATGAGCAGGGAGAGAGGCAGAGGGAGAGGGAGAAGCAGGCTCCTCGCTGAGCCAGGAGCCCGATGTGGGGCTCGATCCCAGGACCCTGGGATCATGACCTGAGCCGAAGGCAGACGCTTAACCATCTGAGCCACCCAGGCGCCCAACCAGAATCTTTCAAAACCAGTAAGGTCATGGCACTCCTTTGCTTGAAACCCTCCAAGGGTTCCCTGTCTCACTCAGAATAAAAGCCAAAGACTTACAGTGGTGTACAAGGCCCTGTGTCATCCTCACCCCACCACATCCTCCACTGCTCTCCCCCTACTCACTCTACTTCAGGCACACCCCCAACCACTCCTCTTAGGACCTTTGTCCTGGCTACTCCCTCTGCCTGGGGCACTCTTCCCCCAGATAGCCACATGATTGAGTCCCTTGCTTCCTTCAGATCCTTGCTCAAAGATCACCTTCTTGAAGAATCTGAACTTCCACCCATATCCCCTTACCTGGAGAAAATTTTTCAAAGCACTCATCACCTTTGCTGTGGTTTTTCATTATTGCCTGAAATCCCCACCTGACCCCACTCCCCAGCACCAAGAATGTTGACTGAGGAGGGCAGGGATTTTTTTTTTTTTAAAGATTTTGTTTATTTTACAGAGAGAGAGAGAGCACAAGCAGGGGGAGCAGCAGAGGGAGGAGGAGAAGCAGACTCCCCGCCGAGCAAGAAGCCCTATGCGGAGCTCGATCCCAGGACCCTGGGATCATGACCTGAGCTGAAGGCAGACGCTTAACCGACTGAGCCACCCAGGCGCCCCAAAGGAGGGCAGGATTTTTGCTTATTCGGCTAGTTAACTAACATGGCCCAAGCTTCTAGAACAGTGCCTGGCATATGGCAGACCCTCAATAAGTACTGGCTACACGAATGAATGAATGGATGGATGTAACCCAAGAGTCATGGAATACTGCTGGCTCATGTCAGCTAACAACCAGAGCTACTTTTCTTTATCAACTTTCATCTAGTAAAGAGTTCCCCCAAACCTCAAATTATGCAATTAACATTTTCAACCTAAGCACAGGACTTCATATTGATCTCCTTTAAATCTACTAGTTCTGGTCCAACTTTCATCCTATTGAGGTCATTTTGAGTATTCATTCTATTATCATAGAATTTGACTTCCCTTCCCAGTTTTGAATCATCAGTAAATTTGGTAATCATTTCTTAGCCTTTATCCGAGTCATTGATAAAAAATATTGGGTGTCAGGGGTGCCTGGCTGGCTCAGTCGGTAGAGCGTGAGGCTCTTGATCTTGGGGTTGTAAGTTCAATCCCCATGTTGGGTGTAGAGACTACTTAAAATCTTAAAAAAAAAAAAAAAATACTAGATGAGCAGACCTATTACCCACTCCCCAACAAAAGGTACCAGGTGTCCTGGGGAAGGCAAGCCTGGGACATTTTGTTGGGCCAAAAAGCAAGGAAGTGATGAAAGACTAATGGGGTCACGTCAAAAGGACATGGGCCCAGCTTGATGACTAAACCTGAGATAATTTGAGACTCAAAAAGCATACTGAAGTAATGGGTCCTAATGTATCAAAATAAAACAATCCATTAGTCTGCAGTGAAACTCAGGAAAACACACAGAGAGAAAGAAAAGAGGTAGAAAGGAAGCTTTTCTTTATAGAAGAATGTTGGCTGATGAATGTAGAAGAAAGAGTAGACTTCAGAAAGCCTCGATTCAAGCAAGGGTAATCAGTGGATGCTAAGCCACTGGGTAGAAGATTTTTGGGAAACTGTATATGAACAAGGTCTCAAAGTCTGTCCTACAAGTGACTTACTAATTACCAAAAGGAAAATGTATCTCTGGGGCAGAACTCTGGCAGCCACTACCTTAACCAAGTGGCCTAAAGTAGCATCACCAGGGGCGCCTGGGTGGCTCAGTCAGTCAAGAGCCTGCCTTTGGCTCAGGTCATGATCCCAGGGTCTTGGGATGGAGCCCTTTGTGGGGCTCCCTGCTCGGCAGGGAGTCTCCTTCTCCCTCTCCCTCTGCCCCTCCCTCTGTTCATGCTGTCCCTCTCTCTCTCTCAAATAAATAAATAAAATCTTTAAAAAAATAAATAAAGCAGCATCACCAGTAATGCAAGTGCCTGATGCATTTACCTCCTGGTATGATGCAATAAGAAATACACAACATCATCGGTCCTTGGAGCACTTCTGGCAAACCCAGATCTAATGATAAGGACACAATCAGATACCAAAGAAAACTAGCTTGGACTCTTCAAAAAGCTCAACCCGGTGAAAGATAAAAAAGACAAGGGACTATTTTAGGTCAAGAAACGAAAAGAGACATGATAACCAGAAGAAACATGTGAACATTGATGGAATCTTGAAAGAAAAAAAAGAGAAAGCCATTCAGAATTGGGGAAAATGTTACGATGCACCGTGTCTTAGGTATTACGGCGCTATTGCTCATTTTCTTTGGTATGATAATGGCACTGTGGTTTTAGGGGAATGTTATCATCCTTCAGAGATGCCTGCTGAAGTTTGTAGAGGTGAAGTGTCATGTCTGCAACCTACTTTCCAATGATTCAGCAAAAATGTGTGTGTGTGTGTGTGTGTGTGTGTGTGTGTGTTAGAGTGAGTGTGACTGTCACAAAGTTTTAACAATTAGTTGATACAGAAAAGTTCCAGGTGTTTCAGGGGTTTGTAAGTTTTGGGGGGGAAAAATCAGATAGGAGGGGGACAAAAGCAGAGCCCAGGGCCACTAGAGACCTCTATCAGGGTGGAAACTGATCAATATCCTTTGTAGGTTGAACAACCAGCTATGTGTCCTCCGACCTGCACTCCTCAGCCCACATTTCTCCGTATTATCCACAAGAATATTATGAAACAATTGTGAGAAACCTTGTTGAAATCAAGGTACTAGCTACCGCATTTCCTTTGGGCTTCTCCTTACCGTTCTTAACCGGAACAGGGGCTGGTGAGTGGCACGTGCTCAATTAGCAGCTGGTGGCTGCCCGGATCTCTGCATCAGCTCGCTCCCCAAATGGCAGCGAGGCTGGTGTGCCCCAGTGTCTTGGCAACACACGGGTCGTCTGGCTGCTCTGCTCATCCCTGAGGAGAAGAGGCAGAGGCTGATGCGGCCTCGCTTGGTGGGTAATTACACCCTGTTCGTGGTTGCTCAAATGCTTCAAGTATGTCGTATGCCAACTGGGTAGCGAGTCTCTTGAGGACAGTGACTAGTCATATCTTTGGAACCCACACTGCCTAGCCTGGCACTCTAGCAGGGCTGACAAAATGAGGGACCTGGAGGACTACCCTCCAATCCATGCCCCCAATATGGCAACCTCGGCCCTTGTGGGCTCCTCTGTCTTCCGTTAGCATGCTAATTTGTTCTCCCCCAGACTAGAAAAAACAGGAGGATGACTGACTGAGAGAGACCTCATTTGAGCTGACTTCCTGTGGGATAAAGAGTGGTTCCCAAGCCAACGCTGTGTGCCCTGCTCCCCTCTGCCACTCTTGGATGTAGGCAAGTCTTTCTTGGCCAGAACATCGGGGTTTATAAAGAGCTCAGGGGCGGCTTGGAAAGGCAGCATAAGAGACGAAGAGAAAAGCAACGCTTTTGTGCCCCCAGCCAGCAAGATGAAGTCGTCAAGCCTGGCCCTCTCTTTCCCCATTCACACTCACACAGCCCTTGCCCTTTCCATCCTCCCATCCTCCCCTGGGTTTCTTCTCTCATCTCTCTCTGTCTCTCCCTCCCAGTCTCTCCTTTTCTCTCCCTCTCTCTGGCACAGACACAGACACACGTAGAAGGAAGACAAAAACACAAAAATGAGAGATAAAATGTGTACGAGAATGTATACAAAGGGGCCAAATGAAACTTCTCGATGGTGAGAGATGTTCAGACTAGGGGGCACATGCCTAGTAGGCAGAGAAGGAAACTTTAGGGATGACCAGAATATTCTCTATCTTGATCTGGGTGTTGATTTCACAAGTGTATACAAATGTTAACATGTTTTGAGCTGTACACTAAAGATCTGTGCATTTTCCGGTATGTAAATTCATATCTTATACCTGTTATCATGGGAAAAACAAAAAACAAAAACAAAGAAGCCAAAAGGTTAAAAAACAACAACAACTCACCTGTAGGATCAGGTGGGAGAAGAACAAAATGTGAAGAACTACAGGGGCACCTGGGTGGCTCAGTCAGTTAAGCATCTGACTCTTGATTTTGGCTCAGGTCATGACCTCAAGGTCGTGGGATCGAACCCTGTGTCGGGCTCCGGGCTCAGCATGGAGTCGGCTTGGGATTCTTCTCTCTCCCTCTGTCCCTCCCCTACTCATACACTCTCTAAATAAAATCTTTTTTTTTTTTTTTTTAAGATTTTACTCACTTGAGAGAGAGAGAGAGCAAGCATAAGCAGGGGGAGGGGCAAAGGGAGAGGGAGAAGCAGACTCCCGGCTGAGCCAGGAGCCCGACACAGGGCTCGATCCCAGGGCCCAGAGATCATGCATGACCTGAGCCAAAAGTAGACGCTTAACCACCTGAGCCCATCTGAGCCACCCAGGCGCCCCAAGTAAATAAAGATTTTTTTAAAAAGATGAGAAGAGCTACAGAAGAGGGAGAGAATGAAGAGAAATAAGAGGCAAGAGGAGAAGAAGGGTAAAAAGGTAAAGCACACAAACTCATGTGCCCATTGTCTCTCTAACCTGCTTAGCACAGAAGCAGATGGCCCGGGCCTAGGCCGGGCAGAGTGCTGGCAGGGCCATGGCCAGGACACTGCCAGCTTCCCAAGCAATCACTCAGCGTTCATCGTCTGCAGGTACAGGCCCTGCCCAGGTGCAGGCCAGCCACGTCCTCGGGCACGGATGGCTCCTGCCAGGCAGCCCCTGGCCAGGCCCGCCTGCTCTCATTCCCACCCAGGGCAACCTTGCTTTCCAGCTCCCACAGTTCTACTCTGGGAGTCACTGCTTTGTTTGTTGGCCACGGGGGAGGGGCCTCCTGCCAAAGCCCGGTGAAGCCTGAACCCAGAGGTCCCATCCACCCCCGCTCTGGAGTGGCACCGTGCTCCTCCCCGTCCCGGGCTCTGCTGGCAGGCTGCCTGGCCAGGCCTCACAGACACGCACGGGCTGCGGCCCAGCTCCCCGGGCCTTGGCCCCCTGCCACCATCCCCTCGTAGCCCTGGGCCGTCCTCTGATGGCAGGCTGCAGCTGCAGCTGCCCCCCCACGCCCTGGCTGGGCACGCTGCTGGTGTCTCCTCCCCAGGGGCTGGGCAGCGGCATCAATACATTTTGATGAGGAAGCGACACCAGCTGGCACACTGTGTGTGCTTTTAAATCGGCCAGTGACTTCCAGATCCTGGGGGCTGGGAGCCTCCCGGGGGCAGCGCCCTCCGCAGCACAGGGCCTTCACGGGGGCAGCACCAACGCTGCCTTCAGGCCTCGTGGGCAGCTTTTAACCAGCGTCTGGCAACACATGGGAATGGCCTCATCCCCGCCCCCCACTCTGTTCTGACCCCTCCACGGGTCCCTGGGTTTCTGGCTCTGGTAGGTGGTAGGATGCAGCTGCGAAGCACGCCAGTTCTGTCCAAAGAATGTCAGCACCATCCGTTACTCTGTGGGCTGTGAGGCAGCCACACGATGTCCCTGAGCCTCAGCTTCCTCATCTGTGAGATGGGCACGCCAGCAGTCCCTCCCGGGGCTGAGCAGAACTGAGCAGAGTCCCTGACATCTGGGCACCGGTGGTGAGGCCCCCGGTGAGCGCCCCCCAAGCAGAGCCAGGCTTCCTGAGGCGGCGGCTCGCCTCCCCTACCCGCAAGTTGCCACGACCTCGGTAACTTAACCGTCTTACGCGCCCGGCCCCGAGGAGCCCCTTCTGGCCTCTCCCCTCGGGTTCAGCTGCCTCCTGCAAGCCCAGTGCTGAGTCTGCAACTCTCCAGGGCAGAAGGAACCGGCCTGCCCAGCCCGGGCCCCGCCGCGCTCCCTGTGGTGAACAGCCTACCCCCCGCCCCAGTGCCAGCCCCGCCGGGGCCTGTTGGGGCCTGAGTTGGCCACTCCCTGGGAGGGGACCCCCCTGCCCCACAGGGCTGGGGTGCAACCAGCAGGGCTCAACCTGTCCCAGTCCTGACAGGGTAGAACATGACGTTACCACTGTCACTCCCCTGCCCCCAACACCAGTTGCGGGGGGCGGTGGGGGGGCCTGTCTGCCTGGGCCTGCAGTCCTGCTCACAGGGGGCGCCTAGGGGGCCTGGGTGGTTGGCCTGGCTGACGCTTGGCACCTGCCACCCGGAAGAGGCGCAGTGACTGCTCAGGGACTTTCCTTCTCTGACACCACAGCACCCACTCTTAGGTGGGAGGTAGATGTTCTAAGGATCCAGGAAAGCTTGGTTTCCATTTTGGCTTATCAGGCCTGAGGCCCCTCCCTTCCCAAGATGCCAAGAAATCAGGAATCCATTGCCCCCTTTGCCACCAAGTTCTTCCTCCTTGAATCCCACTCTGAGCTCCAGACTCCTGGCCATTGCCCCATGAAGGGAAAGAAGGCCCGGGTCAGGGCCCTTCCTCCACCCCAGGAAACTAACCTCCTTTCCAGAAGCCCAAGGCTCTCCCTTCACAAAGATGAGGGGCTCTCTGATCCCTGTAGTTTCCTGGTCACCTCGGGTCACCCGGTGGCTGCCAGAGAGATCACCTTGCTCTTGGTTCCACTGCTTCCTACAGAGTGGGCCAAGACAGGCGAGCCCATCAGGGTGGTGGGGATAGACAGGCAGGGTCCACAGATTTCCTGCAGCTCCAAAGAGAGGACTACTGTCCTGTCTGGTCATGGTGGAGGGAGGTGTCCCCACCTGCCACACCCTAAAGCAGTGGTATTAAGAGACAACACTCACAGAGCTGGTGTGGGGACACCAAAGATCCGTGCTGTGACAACTGTCTTGCACACAGGCACCCTGGCCCAGGACTCCCGGCAGCCCCATCAATGCGTTGTGAGGAAGCATCAGGCCGGAGGACACTCTGAGGCTCCAAGTGGGCCCAGCTTGTCCGAAGCAGAGGAGGGTCTCTAGGGGACCTGGGCCCGGGGCCTGGACCACCCAGCTGCCTAGGCAGAGCTCCAGCTCCTCCAGCTGTGGTTTCTGCAGGGACCCCACAAACCCCCTGAATGAGAGCAGGCCCACCTTGCTCTTCCCAGGCTCTTCCTCTGTGAATTCTGCCTCAGTTCTTTCATGACAGCATGAGCAGCAAGGGCGGGCTTCAGGGAGCTATGAACCCTAAGAATGATATGTGGTCTCTGGTGAGAGCAGAGCTTTCATCTGCTTTCAAAAAGATCACTGTTCCCTTCCCCCTACAAAAAAAAAGGTAAAGAACCGGGGCACCTGGGTGGCTCAGTGGTTAAGCATCTGCCTTCGGCTCAGGTCATGATCATCGAGCCCCGCATCAGGCTCCCTGCTCCCTGGGAAGCCTGCTTCTCCCTCTCCCACTCCCCCTGCTTGTGTTCCCTCTCTTGCTGTGTCTCTGTCAAATAAATAAATAAAATTTTTAAAAAAAAAAGGTAAAGAACCATTTCTTTGAGGTATGCTAATCTGCAGACCCAGGCACCTTTCACAATTAGCCTTTATCAGGTAAAAAGAAATTATTTATCTCATTTTTGGAGTAGTTTTATAACCTTGACATGAATTGCTTGGCAAACTATTTCACCTAAAGCAAAGTTGACGTTTGTAAGGCTATTACTGAATACTTACTACTCACTGAGGCAGACACTGTGCTGAGCTTTTTCTGTTCAATCTTTTATGTAATTCTCACAACAGAGAGAGATAGGAATTACTATATCCCCACTCCCGAGGTGAGAAACTGGGGCACAGAGAGGTTCAGGGACTTCCTAAGGTCACACAAGCAGTAAGTCAGGAGTAGCACCAGAACCCAGATCGGACTCCAGAACCTGTAGTTAGAATTTCAACCAGGGTTTTGTCTCAACTTACAGCCATCCTCTTCCTAATCATATAAACTGCTGTCCCTTTCCTTCCTTCCTTCCTTCCTCTTCTCCCCCATTCCCTCCCTCTTTTATTCCCTTCCTTCCTTCTTTCATCCGCTCAACAAATCTTTCTTGTCCACGTGTTACCTTGTAAGCGCTGCAGAAACTGAAGGAAACAGACAGGTCGCTGCCTTCATAGAGTTTACAGTTTATCTGGGTCCCTAAAACTCTTCTTTCCCGAGAATCCCCATCCTGGGCCACATTTGTCTAGACACTTTCAGTCACTCATTCCTTTGTCTCCCAACAAAGGTACTGGCCAGGGCCCCCTCGGCAGAGCCCCAGAAGGGCTCCCAGGCGGTGCAGGCTAGACTCACGCTGTTTTCAGCTGATTTCCGGAGCCGCTCCTCTGGGCTCCGCTGCCCTGTGCTCAGATTTCCATTAAGGCACGCATTGTGCTCTAGTGACATGCTCATTTACACGTCACATTTCTCTCTGGCCATCTCTTTTACAAGCTTCTTGAGTGTGGGGACCAGACCTGCCTAACGCAGGTTTTTAATCTTCTGCCCCAGTGCAGAGCTTGCAAACAGTGGGTACCCAGTAAATGTTTAATAAATGAATACGTGAGTTTTCTGCTCTAGCTGACTGCCTCGAATCATTTCCAAATGATTCATTCAAGTGTTCCTTCCTGGATCTCTCTTCCCACCTCCCTCTTAACTTTTTCAAAGGAAAAGGCACCTCACTGATGGGGGGAAGTCCCACTTCCCTGCTTTAGGGCAGCCAAAGGGTGCTCATACAGTCTGAACAGATCTGTTGGCTTCAGAAGAAACGGTATTTTGGAGAGCTGCTGAATGCGCGGCTCCTGGGGCTTTATTTAAGGCCATCCTGTCAAATATCATATTAAAGCAAGAGCCCCAAGGCACAGGACTGACGCACAAGGGAGAGGGGTTCTTTCAGCTCTCCCCAAGGCTCCAGCCTCCACGGCCCATCTTTAGGTCACCTGTCACCAAAAGCTTGAGCCCCAGGGTTGCCAGGGGACTTATGCCAGACTTCCCTGAGCTTCAGTAAAATAACCAAAAAGGCAACAGCCATAGCCTTTAAGTCAGGATACTGGCCTCAAATGCTGACCTTCCCAACCCACTGTCATCTTGGGAAGTAATTTAACTTCTCTGGGTCCAGTTTCTCTTATGAAAGTAAGAAGGTGCAACTAGGTGGATTCCTAAACCTCTTTCAGTTCTAAAGCATCAATGGAAAAAAAAAAAAAAAAAACAAACCACAATTTAAAAAAAAAGTATGCCCTTCACCGTTCTTGCAGCATTTGACTCTTAACAAGAATCCTATGATTCCTAAGTCAAATTACTCACAATCAGGTTGGGAAATATGAGCAGAGGGCTGAAGACCTTCCCCGGGGGATGTAGGGATTCTGAGTCTTTTGGCCAGACCAGAACGACTCCAGAGTGGCCACTAGATCAGCCTCATTTCCAGGATCCCAACGTCTTTCCTTCCTAACCCCTACATCCACGTGTCACTCAGACAGAAACAGCCAGGACAAAAGCCTAATTCAAAGGCCACACCACGACCATTACGAGGAAGGGCCCAGGCTTTTTCCAAATCCCAGATGATTTCCCCCCCGCCCGGGCCAGGATTCCCGCCTCTCTCTCCGTTCCAGATCTGCGAGTAAGGAGTAGGTTTAAGGCACTGCTAGAAGGACTCCGCGCCGAGGCCTCGGGTGGCCATGGGAACGAGCGCCCAGCCTCCCGCGCTGCCATGGCAACGAGCTCCCCCAGTGGCTGGCGCCGGTGCCCATCAGAGCGTGCAGGTGGCGCCCTCTCGGGAGAGGGGCCCGGCGGGAAGCGGGGGCGGCGGCGGCGGCCTCGGCGGCCTCGCCCTCGTCCGTCCCTCTCCCAGGGCCTCGGCTCCCGGCCGCCCTGCCCCCCGCGCCTACCTGCGAGGGTCACGGCCCCCGCGCGACCACCGCCCCCGGCAGGGCCACCTCTCCGGCGCGGCTCCTCTTCCCGGGCCGCCCCCAGGCTCGCCCCGCCTGCCTGGCCGGCCCGACGCACTCCCGGGGGACGCAGTGTCCCCGCGCACACCCTCCGTCCCGCGCGGCGTCCCCGGAAATGCGGGGCCGCGGCCAAGCCCCGCCCCGCCCCGCCCCTGTTTATGGGAACTGTCCGGAGGCGCCCTCGGGCTCGCCCGCTGCCCAGCAGGGCCCCGCCGCTGCCACCCGCCTCGGGCGGGGACGGCCACTCCGCACTCGCCGCTGTGCCCGCCTCCCCCAGTCGGGACGTGGCCGCACGACAGCTCGCCAGCCGCAGGAGGCCGCGGGGTCTGCGGGGCTGCGCCCTCCCCGACCTTGGGAGGCCCGGCCTCGGCGGTCCAGGGCCCCGTAGGGGACAGGCTCACTAGCTGGAACCGGCGCGCGGGGGTTGGAATCCTTCCTACTACCTACTCTTAGGTGGTAGATCTACTACCACCTAATGGGCTGTGTTACCTAGGGCGGGCTCCTTAACCTCTCTGAGCCTCCAGTTCTCTATCAGCAAAGTGGGCATCAGAGCAGTAGAGACCTCACAGGGTTGTGGTGAGAAATGCAATTATGTAGGCATGCAACTGGCACATGGTCAGCGCTCAATAATGGCAGTATTGTTTCCAGTACGAGGCAAGTGAGAGCCGAGCTCAGAGCTACCGCCACGAAACCACCCACGTCTCCGCCCGCGGTGAATACTGCTCACCGCATCCCTTTAACCTGCAGTGGGCCACGCGGTGAGAGTGAAACCCAACGAAGAGATCTGCGGGAGGGGTGAGAGAGATGGTTATAAATATCCAGCATTTATCAAGGGACCTTGGCTCGTCCCTCTCCAGGCCCTACATCCTGGCTCTATCTTCCAGGAAAGCAACAGCCGCTCTCAGGGCGGTTCCTGAAACAACCAGTTCTGGGCGTGTTCGTGGCTGAGCCGGCCCGAGCTGGCTGGTCCAGGGGATGGAGAAACCGGAGGGCAAGTGTCAGCCTTTTCCCCCACCTGGCAGGCCGGGCCGGGCTTAAGTGCCTCCGCACCGGTCCTCTGCCGCCTTCCCTCCAAGGCACTGCCAGACTCCCCCACATAGTGCTCCCCCATAAATAGATAGAGTGGTCTGTCTACATATTTACTACCAAAATGTTGGAAAACAAAACACAATGAAGAATACCCATAATTAGGGGCGTCTGGGTGGCTCCAGCTGTTTAGCCTCGGACTCTTGATTTGGCTCAGGTCATGATCTCAGGGTCGTGGGATCCAGCCCAAGTTGGGCTTGGGGAGTCTGCTTGAGATTCTCTCCCTCTCTCTCTGCCCCTCCACCCTGCTCTCTCTCTCTAAAGTAAATAAATAAAATCCTTAAAGAAACAAACAAACAAACCCATAATTTCACCTGCCAGACCAGAATGACTCCAGAGTGACCACTAAAGCAGCCTGGGTCAATATTTTCTAAAACTTCTTTTGAGAAATAATTTATATGTAATAAAGCTCACAAATCTTAAGTGTACTGAGTTGATATTTTGGTGACTATCCTGTCTCTTTTCTATGCATAGTTTGCATTTAAAACTTTTAGAAAAAGGGGCTGCCTGGATGGCTCAGTTGCTGGAGCATACAACTCTTGATCTTGGGGTGTGAATTCAAGCCCCATATTGTTCATGGAGCTTACTAAAACAAAAACTACCCCCAAACCCCCAAACAAACAAACAAACAAAGAAAAAACTTTTAGAAAAAGGATTATTCAGTGCGTATTCTTTTAGCACTTTTCCCCAGGACAGCAGTATATCACAGCACTTTTCCATAACATTAAAAATTCTCGGGGCGCCTGGGTGGCTCCGTCGTTGGGCATCTGCCTTCGGCTCAGGTCATGATCCCAGGGTCCTGGGATCGAGCCCCGCATCGGGCTCCCTCCTCAGCGGGAAGCCTGCTTCTCCCTCTCCCACTCCCACTGCTTGTGTTCCTGCTCTCGCTATCTCTCTGTCAAATAAATAAATAGAAATCTTTTTAAAAAAAATTCTCGCATACCTTCATTTTTAATGTATTCTATCACAGGAGCGTAGCATACTTTTTTCTTTTTTTTTTTTTTGCGTAGCATACATTTTTAACCAGGTCTACTACTGGGCATCTCTCTTGTTTCTAATTGTTCATTATGGTAAGTAATATCCCTATGAGCATCCTTATCAATAGGCTTTTCCATACTCCCTCAATTATTTCTTTTTGTGTCCGTATTCTTCCTTCCTCCTCATCGTCCACACTTAGGAGTAAAACATGCTGCATTTATAGCCAAGGTAGTGCACTTCATTTGTGTAAGACTTTAAAACTGGTCCATTAGTTTTATTAGCACTGCCTTCTCAACAATGGGGGGAAGGGACAGGAGCAGATGCTAAAATTCAGCACCCTCGAGTTCCCACCACAGAGCCCATTGTGTCTCTCTGAGCCAGGGCTGCTCAGAGGAGCTCCTGGAACCTAAGCCTCCCCCATGAGGCCTCAGAGCTCCAGAGGGCTTAGGCAACGGTGACCGCTTCCGTCCCCAGACCAGCCTCAAGCCCTCAGGAAAAGAATGCTGTCCATGACCTCCCCTTCCTTCTCTCCCTATCAACCTTTCTAACTTCCTCTCCCCCCTCCCTTTTCCGCCCCTTCTCCCAGTCCCTCTTTCCTGCCTCCCCAGCTCCAACCTTCTTCCAGCCTTCTAATGGAGAAAGGGAAAAATCTTTAATGCATTGAAAAAAGACCTTACCTTTAATGTTATTGATCCCCCTCCCCCACTCTCACCCCCTTTCCTGGCTGTGGGACCTCAGGTGCAGAAAGGCTTGAGTTAATCACCTCAGGTCCCAGCACAGGGTCCCTTGATTAATGTAGCTGTTCATTTCCTTTTATCCACTCCACTCCTCCTCCCTCTCCTTCCCCCGTAGGCTACCATTCTAAGATGTTTAATATACATGCCTTTGTTCCTACACATTCTTGCAGAATGCATTGTAGAACTGCATGCATATACTTTTAAAACACTTCTGTATTTTGAAATAATTAGGGACTCCCAAAAAGCGACAAAAATAGTACACAGCATCCTGAAAACACTCCCCCTGACTCCTCCCAATAGTGATATTGTATAGCTGTACTGCAATAGCAAAACCAAAGAAACTGACATTCGTATAATATTGTTAAACAGAAGACAGACTTTATCATTCAGTTTTCACCAATTTTTATAATGCCCTTATTTGTGTGTGTGTGCATAGTTCTATTTGATCCCATGAACACATTTGTGTAACCTCGGCCATAATCAAGATACAGAAATGAGGGCGCCTGGGTGGCTCAGTCGGTTAAGCGACTGCCTTCGGCTCAGGTCATGATCCTGGAGTCCCTGGACCGAGTCCCGCATCGGGCTCCCTGCTCAGCGGGGAGTCTGCTTCTCCCTCTGACCCTCCTCCCTCTCGTGCTCTCTGTCTCTCATTCTCTCTCTCGCAAATAAATAAATAAAATCTTTAAAAAAAAAAAACTTAAAAAAAAAAAAAGATACAGAAATGTTCCAATACCACAAAGGGTCTCCTTCGTGGCATCCTTTCATAGTCACACTCCCCCCCCCTTTTGATCCCCAAGCCCTGGCAACCACTAATCCCTTCCCCATCTGAATTGTTTTGTCATTTCGAGAATGTTATATAAATAAAACCTTTTAAGATGGCTTTTCTTACTAACCATAATGCCCTTATGATACATACAGGTCGTTTGGGGCTATTACAAATAAAGCTAATACGAGCATTCATGTAAAGGTTTTGTATAAACGTAAGTTTCATTTCTTTGGGATATATGCCCCAACGCAGCCATTCATTGTCTTGTGGTAAGAGCATGTTTAGTTTTATAAGAAATCACCACATTATTTTCCAGAGTGACTGTACCGTTTTACATTCCCATCGGGAACACAGAAAAGATCCAGTTTCTCTACATCCTTGCCAGCATTTGGTGTTATCACTGTTTTAGTTTTCAGCCACTCTAATAGGTGTTACAGTGATAGCTCATTGTGGTTTTAATTTGCATTTCCCTGATGGCTGATGATATTGAACATCTTTTCTTTTTCTTTTTTTTTAAGATTGATTTATTTATTTGAGAGAGAGAGAGAGAGCTCATGCCCACAGAGGGAGAGGGAGAGGAGAAACAGATTCCCCGCTGAGCAGGGAGCCGATGTGGGGCTCGATACCAGGACCTTGGGATCATGACCAGAGCCAAAGGCAAATGCTTAACGGACTGAGCCACCCAGGTGCCCCTGAACATCTTTTCATGTGCTTATTTGTCATCTGTATCTCTTTTTTTAATAGGTTTTATTTTTTTGAAAAGACTTTATTTATTTATTTGAGAGAGAGAGAGAGTGCACGCACAAGCAGGGGGAAGGGCAGAGGGAGAGGGAGAAGCAGGCTCCCCACTGAGCAGGGAACCCAACTTGGGGTTCCAGGGGCTCGATACCAGGACCCTGGGATCAGGAACTGAGCTGAAGACAGATGTTTAACTGACTGAGTCACCCAGGCACCCCACCACCCGTATCTCTTCTTTGGTGAAATGTCTGTTCACGTCTTTGGCCTGTTTCTTGGATTGTTTTGTATATTTAATTTACATAAATGACATCTTGTTATATACCTCATTCAGTTCTTTTTTTTTTTAAGATTTTATTTATTTATTTGTCAGAGAGAGAGAGAGACAGGGAGCGCACAAGCAGGGGGAGCGGCAGGCAGAGGGAGAAGCAGACTTCCCGCTGAGTAGGGAGCGCGATGCGGGCCTCGATCCCAGGACTCTGAGATCATGACCTGAGTGGAAGGCAGATGCTTAACGGACTGAGCCACCCAGGCGTCCCTCATTCAGTTTCTTAGTGTTTTATTTCTCAGACCCGTCCATGCTGTTCTGGGTACATCTAACCTACTGCTCCTAGCTGCCTCAGGGTGCGCCCCCAGGGTGTACATCCGCATTTTATCTATCTACTTCCCCAGGAATGGACACCCAAATTGTTTTCAACTCCCCACCCTGGTAAATAACTCTACAGTGAATGTCTTCTTGCCTCTCTACCTTGTAAGAGTTTTCTTTGAGATTATTCACAGGGTATGACTTGCTCTGGAGTCACAGGCCACCCTCTCCACAAGCCCACCAGCCGTGGACCCCTGTACTCTCCCAATTCCTGGCATTATCCAGCTGTCTCATTTTAACAATCTAAATGATATAAAGCTATAACATTGTTTTATCTATCTATCTATCTATCTATCTATCTATCTATCTATCTATCTATTTATCTGTTAAGTGGGCTCCACACCCAGCGTGGAGCCCAACGTGGGGTTTGAACTCAGGACCCTGAGATCAAGACCTGAGCCAAAATCCAGAGTCGGATGCTTAACCGACTGAGCCACCCAGGTGCCCCTATAATGTTGTTTATCGATCAACTTTACCTGCGTGCCTGGGTGGCTCAGTCGGTTAAGCATCGGCCCTTGGCTCAGGTCGTGATCTTGGGTTCCTGGGACTTAGGGTCCTAGGATGGAGCCCTGAGTACTTCTCCCTCTCCCTCTCCCCCCCGCTCCCACTCATGCTCTCTCTCATTTGCATGCTCTCTCGCTCTCAAATAAATAAAATCTTTTAAAAAATTAAAAAGAAATAAATCTTACCAAGGCACAATTTGCATTCAGTAATATTAACACATTTGACATATATGTACTTGTAAACACAATCCAAATAAAAATGTGAAACATTTTCATCACCCCAAAATGTTCCCTGTGCCCCTTGCTCTCAATCTCCCCTCCCTGCTCCCCACAGCCACCAATCTGATTTTTATCACTACAGATTACTTCTGCCTCTTCTAGAACTTCATATAAACGCAACTCTACAGCATGTAGTCTTTTGTGTCTGGTTGCTTCCACACGGCAAAATATTTCTGAGAGTTGTGTCAACAATTCATTCTTTTTTATCATTAAATAATATTTATTGCACGAATACCGATTTGTCTCACCTATTGATGAACATCTGGGTTGTTTCCAGTTTGGGAAGTTTGGGGGTCCTATGACTAAACCTGCTAACAACCGTTTTAATTTGTATTTCTCAGATTTCTAATACATCTTAACGTCTCCTACGTTCATTAGCTTTTAAATTTCTCCTTGTGTAAATCACCTATTCACATCTTTGCCCATTTTTTCCCCATTTGAGTTCCATCTTTTTCTTATTGACTTGCAGAAGTTCTTAGCATATTCTGAATTTAGATATTAGTCCCTTGTCAGCTTTAAAGATTTTATCATTAGGTAATCTCTACGCCGAAGATCGGGCTCGGACCCACACCCCTAGATCAGAGTTGCGTGCTCCACTGACTGAGCCAGCCAGGCACCCCTCTTATCAGCTTTAGATATCACAAATATATTCTCCCAATTTCGTCATCTGTTAACCTTATCAATGTAGCCATCCTTGGGCAGAAATCTTTAATTCTAATTAATCAAATTGATGGATCTTTTTGCATTATAATATGTGTTTTTTTATTTTTATTTATTTTTTTATTTTTTAAAAGATTTTATTTATTTATTTGACAGAGAGAGACACAGCGAGAGAGGGAACACAAGCAAGGGGAGTGGGAGAGGGAGAGGCAGGCCTCCCGCTGAGCAGGGAGCCCAATGCGGGGCTCGATCGCAGAACCCTGGGATCATGACCTGAGCCGAAGGCAGATGCTTAATAACTGAGCCACCCAGGCGACCCTATGTGGTTTTTTAAAAGATTTTATTTATTTATTTGAGAGAGAGGGAGCACAGAGGGAGAGGGAGAGAGAGAAGCAGACTCCCCGCTGAGCAAGGAGCCCAATGCAGGACTCGATCTCAGGACCCTGGGATCATGACCTGAGCCGAAAGCAGATGCTTAACCACCTGAGCCACCCAGGCACCCCTAGTATGTGTTTTTGAAATTTTGTTTAGGAAGTTCATTCCTGGGGCGCCTGGCTGGCTTAGTGGTTGAGTGTCTGACTCTTGGTTTCGGTTCAGGTTGTGATCTCAGGGTCATGGGATCGAGCCCCACGTCCGGCTCTGTGCTCAGTGCAATCTGCTGGAGATTATCTCCTTCTCCCTCTCCCTCTGCTCCTCCCTCTGCTCTCTTTATCTTTCTCAAATAAATAAATAAGTAAAATCTTAAAAAAAAAAAAAAGGAAGTTCATTCCTGCCCCAAGGTCACAAAGATATTTTTCAACATTTTACATTATTAACTTCATAGTTTTCTGGACACATTTAGGAATTAATCCATATGAAATCCACTTTTCCATGTGATGCTAAGTTTTTGGTTTTTTTTTTAAGATTTATTTATTTATTTATTTGAGAGAGAGAGCGTGCGTGCGTGCGCACGGGGTTGGGGGTAGGGGCAGAGAGACAGGGAGAGGGAGAGGGAGAGGGAAACTCAAGAAGATTCTGCACGGAGAGGCATGGAGCCTGACGCATGGCTTGATCCCACAGCCTCGAGATCACGACCTGAGCTGACACCAAGAGTCCAGCGCTCAACCGACAGCACCACCCAGGCGCCCGGTGATGCTAAGTTTGGAATTCCATTTTATTTTTTTCCACAAAGTGAACCACTTTTCTCAATACTATATTCCTGTGGGTCTCAGACTTGAGCCTCTATGAGAATCAGGAGAAGGCTTGTGAAAGCTGATGGCCGGGCTCCACGCCGCTGAGTCAGTAGGTCTGGGGTGGGACCTGAATATCTGCATATCTAATAAGTTCCCAGGTAATCAGCTGATGCCACTCATGCAGGCAGAGAAAGCACACTCTGAGAACAATTGCCCTCAACAATAAACCTTGAACCTCATGGATTTTGTTCTCTAGCTCACTGGCGTCTCCATAATGGCCTGTATTTCTTGGCTATGCTCCATCCTACACTCCTCCCCTGCCTTCCCCAAGTCTCCCAGGACCTGGGGCTCCAAGCACACCTTTTATGATCACGTCCCCATGCCCCTCCTGAACCACACAGTCTTCCAACGTCTGGTAAAAGCCTTAAGGTTGTCCACCCTCCTGGCCACTCCCCCCGTAGTCAATGGAGACTTTTGGCACATGACTCCCCATCCTTTCTTCCACCTAAAGCCTTGTCATCGTCTTGGGTGACTTCAGCAACCACATGGAAGACGCGTCCTACATCTGGTTTCTCAGGTCTCCAGGGACCTCCCCTACCCCAACCCAACCCCCACCCCCCTTTGACTATCAATAATGGCTCATCACCAAGATCCCAAATTCAGGCATCTCTCTTCCTGGCCACAATTTCTGTTCCTTCCAACTTTCTGGTTTACCAAGTTCCCTCTGACCTTTTTGGGACCTCACCAGCATCTCCACCTTCTCCCCACCCATTAGCCTTTCTTCATTCCTTCCCGACCCAACTTAGATGCTGTGATTCACCACTGCAACAACCTTTCCTGAACTCCCCTGCTGCCATATTTTCACTGCGGGATGAAAGCTCTGCATGAGCTCTGGGCTCTACATTCCCACTACCTCTTCCTGAGCAGTGGCTGGGAGCTTCACTCAGGGGGGAGGGCTCCACTGCAAATTCAGCTCACCACTTCCCACAGACCCTCCACACTGCCTGCTGACCTACTGGGTTCTCTGCTCACTTCTCGGTGCCCACTGTCTGCAACAACACCTTTCCCTCCTCTCCCAGCTTCCAAAACCCTCCCTTTACTTCACATGCAAACCACGAGTCAACAGAGGGGGTCTCCCTTATCTTTTTCCTATTTGCATTGAGAGAGAGAGACCCAGGCCACTTTCACCAACAGGGTGACAGTCTTGGGACAGAGAGCACGTCAAAACCAGTTAATAAAAACTGTAGCTATTTTAACTGTTCAGGCACAATAAAGCTGTGCTTTTTGACATGAACACAATGGCTATAGGTACAGATACACTTGACAATAATATCCAAAGTCTAAAGCTGAGGCCCTGGGGCGCCTGGGTGGCTCAGTCAGTTAAGCGTCGGCTCAGGTCATGATCTCAGGGTCCTTGGATTGAGCCCCACATCGGGCTCCCTGCTCCGAGGGGAGCCTGCTTCTCCCTCTCCCTCTGCCCCTCTTCCAGCTTGTTCTTTCTCTCTCTCTCAAATGAATAAATAAAAATCTTTAAAAAAATAAATAAATAAAGCTGAGGCCCTTCCTGAATGGGAGACCCAGCTGAAGAGCCCTCCGGGGCCCCTGAAAGGTCCCATCTTCTTCCAACCCGTTACCTTTCCCCTCCTGGCCTTTTTTCCATCAGAGCAGAGGGCCCCCACCCTGGCTGCACCATTGCCATCATTGGGAAGCTGGCTTTACCTGCAGACTATCTATCTATCTATCTATCTCTCTATCTCTCTATCTCTCTATCTATCTCTCTATCTATCTATCTATCTCTCTATCTCTCTATCTCTCTATGTCTATCAGTAAGCTTTAGGGCCAACCTAAGGCTTGAACTCAAGACCCTAAGATCAAGAGTTGCATGCTGTACCAACTGAGCCAGCCAGGCGCCGCACCTGCAGACCATTTAAATCTGAGTCTTTGGGGGCAGGCCCTGCATCAGTATTGTTTTAAGCTCCCAGGTGACCCCAGCTGGCATCAGGGATGGAGAAGCTTCCCTGTAGGAACTGCCCCTCCTCCCGGCGTCCCCTCCCTGGTACTTTGTGTCGCACACCCTCCCGCTTCCCTGCTTTATTCCCAATAGCTTTTAAACATGCTCAAATCTCTCCCACTTAAAAAATAAATTACACACACACACACACACACACTGGAAGGTTTTCTTCCAGTTTCCAGCTGTACCTAGATTGGTAACTCTATATTCAACCCTGAGCACTGCTTGAGTGTGTGTATAGATCACATGGGGGATTCATGTTAAAATGCAGATTTAGGGGCACCTGGGTGGCTCAGTCGTTAAGCATCTGCCTTGGGCTCAGGTCATGATCCCAGCATCCTGGGATCCAGTCCCACGTCAGGCTCCCTGCTCTGCAGGAAGCCTGCTTCTCCCTCTCCAGCTCCCCCTGCTTGTGTTCCCTCTCTCACTGTCTCTCTCTCTGTCAAATAAATAAATAAAATCTTTTAAAAAATGCAGATTTAGATGTTGCAGGTCTAGGGTGCAAGATTCTTCATTATACTCGGTCTTCAAGCAGCAAAGTTTTAAACCCTTGCTCGAACCTCTCCTCTGGAAAAGCTCCCAGACCTTCCAAAATCACACACACACACACACACACACCCCGGCCAGGCGCACTCAGCACTGCTTGTCTGTTTCTCCCAGCGCTTCACTCAACCTAATCTGCTCTCTGCGCTGGTGACTGGTCCCAGGCTACTCCCCCATGAAATGAGCGTTTCCTGACACGTGGCAGGTGCCCTACAGTCATCTGTCGGATGAGTGAAGGAATACATTAACCAGTCAATCAAAGGAGCGGTGTCTGCTCCTGTCCTGATTGGGGCGGGGCGGGGGGGGGGGCTCCAGTACGGCTTCACCTCGGGGCTGGTGGGGCTGCCCTGTTTCCAGCATCTTTCCTGCCTCTGGGCCTCCTGTTCTTGAGACCAGGAACGGAGAAAATGGTGCAGGAAGTCTGTGGGTGAAAAGTTTGTGTCTCCAGGGGTGATCTACCCGCTGCCCACCCCACTCCGCCGCACCCCCCAAAACAGGAAAACAGGTGCAACAAATCCTTCTAGTTCCTTGAAAACTGATCTCTTTTTCGTTGTTGTTGTTGTTAAGGGCTGTGCGGAAAGGGTTAAAGCATTTACAGAAATGGAGGGACCTCCCTCTGGCCCTCCCCAACAACCCTTGAGATGCTCTGCAAAAGGTCAGATGTTTCCAGAATCTCAACAGACAGCTTGTGTCTGTTTAAAGGGAAGACAACGAGTTCTCGGCCCCCCGCCAGCCTTCGTGGGCAGTTCTTGCCCGGTTCTGCAAGGCACCCGGCCAGAAGCCTGGCCAAAAAGCCTTCCTCCCCCTGGAGATGGCCAGGAGCAGGCCAGAGTTCTCCAAACCCAGCCTGGATTCCTGCCAGCCTGGAGAAAGCTGCCGTCTGACAAACAGGGCAGACACACCAACTGCTAGGGCCTATGATGCACCAGGAATGATGGGGGCAGGGAGGCAACTTCCTGTGGACATTGAATATTGTCAGTGGGAAGGGACTGTATTCTGACCCTGTCCTTTAGAGAAGAGCAGTGGCCGTCATGTAGTGTGGAAAATCCTGGACTGGGAATCAGAAAACCTGTGTTCAAAATCCAGTTCTGGGACCACGAGCGATGGGATCCTGGACACAGAGTGGGTCTTTTCTGTGTATCTGTGTCCCATCTGTAAAAAGTGGGTACAAATACCTCTCACCCCTGGTGGCTTGCTGAAGGTCACATATAGTACAAACCAAGGTTTCCTGACTCCTGGCCACTGGCCCCAGGACCCTCTAGAGGTGAGCAGATTACCTTGAGCATTGATCGATAGTAAAATGTAGCTGAAGACACATTTAAATAAACTTTGGCTTTTATTACTTAATTGTGGTCTTTGTAGAAAAATTAACACATGAAAAATTCATATCCCCATTCCCTAGAGTTAATAGCTGCTAATAATCTGCCATTGATCTTTTCATATATCTTCATATAAGCATATATATAAGTATATACTTTATACTTACATACTTATATAAGTATATATATGCTTTTTTTCAACAATGAGATCATAGGATATACAGACTTTTATATACACATTGCTCTTTTCTATCTAACATTTCATTGGATGATTTACACCCTTTCATGTCCAGATACAATTAGATAAACTGAGCACTCTATAGTTTGTGTAATCCCCTATGGCTAGACATTTAGACTGTTTTCAGTTTTTTGTTATGAGCAAGAAAAGTCTATCTTTATTCACTTGTTTTATTTTCTCAGGATACATTCCTCTCCATGGGCACTGGAATCAAAAGGTCTCTCTCTTTATTTTTTTTCTTTAAGCCATCTCTACACTCAACATAGGGCTCAAACTCATGACCCTGAGATCAAGAGTCACACACTTCTCTGACTGAGCCAGGCAGGCGCCCCAATGATTATTATATCTTTTTTTTTTTAATTTTTAAAAAAGATTTATTTATTTATTTTAGAGAGAATGAGAGAGAGAGAGAGAGCAAGAACACAGGCAGGAGGGGCAGAGGGAGAGGGATAAAAGAATCTCAAGCAGACTCAGCACTGAGCACAGAGCCCGACGCGGGGCTTGATCCCAGGACACTGAGATCATGACCTGAACCGAAAACCAAGAGTTGGATGCTTCACTGACTGAGCCACCCAGGGGCCCCCAACAACATATTTATATATGAAGACGGTGTTCCTTTCACTAGAAAGCTGTTCTCCTCAATGAGGCACTCAGCTTTGGGAAGACAAAGGGTGGGAAGGAGCAGAGCCTAGCTCGGTTGACGTGGGGCGGTGTTTTGCACCTGATCCACTGCTCCATCTCACAGGTCAGCTCCGGCCTGGCTGTAAAGACGCCCCCCTCTCTCAGCCCACAGCACCGCTGGGGCTCTGGGCTACAAGAGAACCTGGTCCAGATATCACCTAGAAAACTCTGAGAGAGGAATGAGGCTTTGTTTTCCATATTTATTTGTGCACCCCATCTCCAGTCTTCTGAACAACTACCTTGAAGCACTCCTTATTTCTGAGCTAGATACGACTACTTTTATAAGCTACCACCTACTAAGGGTTTGATTTACACGATAGCATTTCATTGCTACCTTCGCCCAGGAAGCAGATACCAGTGAGAAAACAGAGTCTTGGGCAGATCAAGCATCTTATCTCGGGGAACACAGCAGGTAAATAACCTATGGAGGATTCAAACATAGGTCTAGGGGCGCCTCGGTGGCTCAGTCGATTGAGCGTCTGCCTTTTTGGCTCAGGTCGTGATCTCGGGGTCCTGGCATCGAGCCCCGTGTTGGGCTCCCTGCTCTGGGCACTCCGGCTCGCTTCTCTTCCTGGTACTCAGGAGGATCCTACTTCCTCACCCTCTGGAAGTTACGTGTAGCCATGTGACTTGCTATGGCCCACGAAATGGGAGGAAGAGGGACAGGTGTCCGTTCAGTGGGAGGCATCTGAGAACCAGTGTGAGATACTCACACTTCCTTCCCCTGCAGTGGTGAACCCCGAAGCCTCAAGTTGGGACAGTGGCACTCAGCTGATTACGAAGAGCTGAGCTCTTGTGAGCCCTGCCGGGAAGGAAGCGTGGGCAAGAAATAAATCTTTATTTTAAGTCACTGGGATGTTCAGAGGTGTTTGTTACTACGGCATAACCTGGCCTGCTAAGCATAACCTGCAGGTCCTGATGGGAGTGTTTCCTGTCTTTGTCTAAATTTTTCTGGAGTTTTTATCCTTTCACAATGAGAAGAGATCCACTTATAATTTTTTAAAGAGATTGTATTTATTTATTTGAGAGAGAGAGCACGAATTGGGGGGAGGAGCAGGGGGAGAGGGAGAAGCAGACTCCCCTGTTGAGAAGGGAGCCCGACGCGGGACTCGATCCCAAGACCCTGGGATCATGACCTGAGCCGAAGGCAGACGCTCAATGAACTGAGCCACCCAGGCGCCCCGAGATTCATTTATAATTTTTTTTAAAAAGTCATAATACACATTCACGCAAACGGGAACATTGTGTCTACACTGCTGTGCAATTTCCCTCCTACTCTTAAAACTGAACCATTTTCTGTCACTTTACATAGATCTACTTCATTCTTTCTAGTACCTGCATGGCATTCTAGTCTCTGGATACACCATAACCGTATTATTATAACAGACCACTAACGCCAGACGTGTGAGTCTGTTTCTGCTGCTTCACAAAATACAGGCTCTAAGCTACAGCTAGACTATTGTGACATTCAGGGGAAAGGAAGTACTAATATTTTTTCTTCTCTTTTTTGGTTCGTCTCTGGCAGTTTCCAGCCTGAGCTCAGCACTCAAGAGGGTTGTGCACACCTCCGGGGGATGAATGAATAAGCCAAGCGTGCCCGCACCCCTCCCAGGCTATCTGGCTGAGGAGGTTGGCCGGAGCCCGGGTGTGTGCATGCGTGAAGGCCGGGAGCTGGCCCCCGAAGAGCAGGGCAGAAGAGCACGTAGTCACAACTCGGGCGAGATGATCCTGACTCATAGGTTCAGGCATGTAAGTTAGCGGCGGGGAAACTCCGGGGTTCTGGAGGAGTGCTGACTCACGGACGGCTCACTTCTCCGTTTTCCTCCAGTGCTGCACATGTGGGTCCCTTTGTCCCTCTTTTATAGTGTAAATAGTAAAGTCTATTCTGTGGTTCCTGCCCGCACTTCACTGGGATCTTGAGAAAGAGGAGGGCCGCTCACAGAGAGGGCCAAGAAAGGATTATAATGACTGGCCTCATTCATAGGAGATGTCTGGTTAGTCCTTGTTACATGAATATTCGGAATGCCCCGCAAGTAGAGGGCCCATTAGCGACTGACCCAGATGCTGGCTTGCTGCATCCCATCCCCCGAGCGATCTGAGAACACGGATCCCGCACAGAATAAGAACTCCTCCCGCTCCTTTATTTCTGTGCACTGGCTTTCTTCAGTTCCTTTTCAAGATGAAAATGGCTTTATTATTTTCTTTTCCTGATCATAAAGGAAATTCTTGCTCATTGTAAAAAAAAAAAAAAAAGGAATTTCAGACAATTCCGAAAAGCGTAGAGACTGAAGAGCACCCCCAAGGCCATCGCCAGAGAGGCCACTATTGGCATTCGGAAGTACATCCTTCCAGAAGGAATCTCTGTGTGCCTGCCCACCCATACATGCGTATATTTATGAAGTTCCCAGTAAGTATAGATTTCTGCCGTCCCTTGGAAGAGCTGCTGTGTATACTCCATCATATGGGCGCAGCCGGGAGCCTCAGCTCCTCCCCCTCTCTGGCTGCAAGATGGAGCAGAAGGCCATGGCAAGACTTAATAAGCCCTTAATGAGCTTAATAAAGGCACCTAAAGATGGCGGGATGATTTTGACAATTTACACCGGGAAGAACTCCATCTCCCAGGCAGCTGGAAGCGAATTCACATGCAGATGAGCGTGGTGAGAAGAACACCCTGCTCGGAGTCAGACTGGCTGGTTCTACGGCTGAGCTCTAGACCCGCCTTGGCCACTTTCCTGGCCAGCAGGTCCCTTCACCTGCCAGCTTTACCTGCAGCCGAATGTACGTGAAACTGCCCATACAGAGGACTAAGGACTAAGTACCCTGTGCAGTTTAGAGGCACAGCTCTGGTTTCAAGGCAGAAGACCAGGAAAGAAACTGGGATTTCCCAGCCATGGGAATTTTGGAGTTTCCCTGGGTGAGACTTAACACCTGCATCACAAGAGTCCCAGAAGAATCTGGAGCAGAAAAGAATCTCGGAGATTAGAGTACTACCGCACCCCCTGCAGCGATTCAGAATATCTGTCCATCTGTAAGCTAACTAAATGGAAAAATGGGTTTGAAATGTGGATTTTTCTCTTTGAAGACGTTCCTGTGTCTGGCCTGGAGTCCTGGAAAGAGTTGCCTAAGACTCCAGTTCTAGTCTTTGTTTTGCACCTCGTGACGCATACGACCTGAGGCAAAGCTCCTTAAGCCTCTGGGCACCTCAATTTTCTCATCTACAAAACAGGGCTTCTGATGTCGCCCTACCTGTCCTGCAGGTCGTTGTGACAAGAGGTACCAATGCGGCAGAGCATGTGAAAGTGTTTCGGGAATCTGGAGTGTTTTCGTACCCACAAAGCTGCCTCCTCAGTAGCCCAGTGCCCAGAGCAGGGAGGCCTGATGGGGCACAGACGCCCAAACCCTCGTTCTGAGGTTGCCCCCTGCCCCCCGCTCCCCGGCCTGGGAGGGCTCCAGAGAACACCCGTCTGCCTCAGGCCAGGCACTGCTCTGGGGCTGAGGAGACCCTGGAAGGAAAGACAGACGGGTCCTCCCCTCAGGGAGATTAGATTCCAGTGGAGAGGCAGATAAGAGAAAGGGAGAAAAATCAGAACAAGAAACTTGGAGAGAGAGGCGAGCGCTCTGAGTGGAAGGAAACAGGATGAGGTTGATAGAGAGGGCCGAGGCGGGGGCTAGCGGAGAGGGTGACAAGGCCTCGCTAAGAGATAACAGCTCAGAGCTCAAGCCTGAGTGACAAGGACAGTCCCGTGAACACCGGGGGCACACGGTGTTCCAGTGCAAGGCCACGGCAAGTGCAAAAGCCCCGAGGCAGGAACAAACTCCTGTCTGAGGACCTTGAAGAGGCTGAAGGCAGCAGGGGAGGGAGGACGGCGGCTGGAGGAGGCGGCCCAGGGCCTGCGGTGGGTTTGAAGCAGTTTGTGCGGTACTAGGATCACCCTGCATTGGGTCTGAAGTTTCATCTCCTCCAGGCCGTGTTGGGGGCCCCTGGGAATTGTTAGGGCTTGCAAGGGTTTTACCCATGACCCGGCCCAACCTTCCGAACATCCATGCCAGAAGAACTGCAGAGAGAAAGGCAGCTTGCCTTAGGTTGCTGCTCCGTTCTTGGGCCGGCATTCAAGCACCCCCCTCCCCCGCCTCTACCCCCGGAGCCACCCCACCTAGGGGGGCAATGGGAGGGGGTTCACTGAGACCACAGAGCCGGAAGGAGGGCCCGGTGCCCCAAGGCTTCCTGCTTCAGCCAGTGAGACTCCAGGGCTGGGCTCCAGAAAGGAAGTGTGTTGCCCAGCTGGGCTGGGTCCTGCATCATCAGGCCCGGCCCTCAGCCCGCAGCTGGCAGGGCCCGGGGTGGTGGGGGGGGTCAGCTCCGGGAGCCCAGCCCGCCCAGAGCAACCTGATAGAGCAGGAAACAAGCCTTCAGCCAGACAAAGCATCAACCGAGCACCTGGAGCCTTTGTTCCCTTTATCCCTGTTGCAGACTTTCCCAGGCACCTGCAGCGGGGCCTCAGGAGCACCTGGGCCAGGAAGGGGCTCCCACGGGATCTGGTTCTCCTGCCACAGGGAGGGGTCCGACTCGTGGCCCTCAGGGAGGGCCTGTAGAACAATAACAAAACAACCACACTAGCCTCCGCTTACGGAGCTCTTAACTGCGGGGCCAGTGTCATTTCAATTAACCGTCACCACAAAGCCAGGAGGTACGTACTAGTATCCTCCCCATTTTACAGATTAGGAAATGGAGGTGCCCAGAGGCAAAGGGACCTGGGCAAGTTCACACAGTGTAGGGAAGTGAAAACAGTAGGGGCTCGGGAATCCACAAATCCCAGCCCAGCTGGCATCTGTAACCTGGGGTGAGGCATTTACATTTTACCAAGTCCCTCCTGTGATTCTGACCGCCCAGGACTGCCGTGCGGAGTTAGGGATCGGAGGGGGCATGCAAAGCCTCTGGTGCACGGCTCCCAATCCAGACCTGTCCTGCTGTTCTCCCCACTTCCCATAGCTCCGTGAGCTGGGCATGTTCCTGGGCTGAGCCTCAGTTTCCTCATCCAAGAAAATAGGTAAATAGTATTACCTAAGAGCACCGGTGAAAGCCTGAGGCTCCTCTGAGAAATGCCTCATTTTTCTTTTCTTTTTTTAAAGATTATATTTATTTATTTGTCAGAGAGAGAGAGCACAAGCAGGGGGAGCGGCAGGCTGAGGGAGAAGCAGGCTCCCCATGGAGCAGGAAGCCCAGGCTGAATCCCTGGACCTGGGATCACGACCTGAGCTGAAGGCAGACGCTTAACCGACTGAGCCACCCAGGCACCCCGAATGCCTCATTTTTCAAAACGGCCACACTCCTGGGACCATCCAAGGAAGATGCCATCTTACAAAACTGCCTTCTTTTGCTCTCTGCCAAAGGAAACAGCAACAACACCACAAATAGAAAAACCAGTCTTAGAGCCATTCCCCACTTGAAACAAAAAGGCAGGATTACACTGCTGGGCTCCGAAGATTTTCTCAGGAGGGAAACCAGAAGTGACAGCTCAAGCCATAATGTGGCTACCGGGATTCTGTCTAGTTCCATGCCCTGAGACAAATGACCCCACCCACAGCACGAGGGACAGCCAGTTGCATGTTCATGAAAAATGTAGGGAAGATCCACCAGGGATTTCAGCCAAACACACACACACACACACACACACACACACACACACACACACCACTCCTTTCCTATAAATCAGCCTATATTTATCAAGGGCTTATCTTCAGTGAAGGCCCTCATGGGCATAGATGATCTTTGTCCTCAATAACAGGGAATAATCATGAATCATTGTGCATATACAGCGAGGTGGTGGCCCCAAGTCTTCGGAGTGACCACGTCTCTTTCTCTCATCCATCTTTTGGGGTTCAACGGCTCCTTCTCTGGTTGAACTCTGCCATTCAAGTAGGGGCTGCCAATCATCCTACATCACTGCCCCTGGCCACAGTGATTGGTGCAAGAGAAGGGCATGAGACCCGGAAAAACCACACCCATCAGAGCTTTTGTCAGGATTTTAAAATTGGAGCTGAAGGGGCACCTGGCTGGCTCAGTCGGTGAAGAGTGCCACTCTGGACCTCGGGGTTGTGACTTCGAGTCCCACGTTGGACGTGGAGATTACTTAAAAAATAAATTTTTTTTTTTTTTTTTAGATTTTATTTATTTATTTGAGAGACAGAGCACGAGCAGTGGGGACAGGCAGGGGGAGAGGGAGAAGCAGACTCCCCGCTAAGCAGGGTGCCAGACATGGGGCTCGATCCCAGGACCCTGGGACCATGACCTGACCCGAAGGCAGAAGCTTAATTGACTGAGCCGCCCAGGCACCGCTAAAAAATAAAATCTTTAAAAAAAAATAAAATAGGGGCACCTGGGTGGCTCAGTCGTTGGGCGTCTGCCTTCGGCTTGGGTCATGGTCCCGGGGTCCTGGGATCGAGCCCCGCATCGGGCTCCTGGCTCAGCGGGAAGCCTGCTTCTCCCTCTCCCACTCCCCCTGCTTGTGTTCCCTCTCTCGCTGTCTCTGTCAAATAAATAAATAAAATCTTAAAAAAAAAAAAAAGTAAAATAAAATGGGAGCTGAAGAGGAAAATCCTATTCCTCTTGGACTGGTGAACTCAAAGGATATGACTCTGGACTAACTGAAAGCCGTTTTCTGGGTGGTGAAAGCCTGTTTGCAGAAGCAGGGGTGAAGCCATCAGAGAAGCCAGGATGTGTAGCCTGATACTACAATCTAGGTTCCTGTTGTCCCTAAAGCAGGCTCAACCCTTTCTGCCCATCCCCCGGTGGTATGGTTCAATGAGCCAATACATTCCTTTCTGTCCCCTGCCTAACCCAACCACGAGCGGGGGTAATAAACACAACAATTCAGTACGACAGATGTCACAGGCAGGACTTGATGACTTGCCAGGTGAAAGTTTTAGGCAATCAAGTGAAGTCAGAGACAGACAAGAGGGCCTCATTCATTCAAATCAACAAATGTTTGTTGAGCCCCCACTGGTGCCCCGCACAGGATTGGGCACTCGGGGTATAACAGCGTATGGGACGGATTAGGTGCTTTTCCTCACTTTGGAGTCATCGGAAGGGGCTTCCTGGAGCCGGTGAGACTTGAGGACCTCACTGAGGGATGGTAAAACCTGGCGAGGCTGAGAAGGGTGGGGAGAAAAGCGGGAATAAAGAAGACACGGAGGTGGGGCGCCTGGGTGGCTCAGTCCGTCCAGCGTCTGCCTTCAGCTCAGGTCATGGTCCCAGGGTCCTGGGATCGAGTCCCACATGGGGCTCCTTGCTCAGTGGGGAGCTTGCTTCTCCCTCTCCCTCTGCCCCTCCCCCCATGCTCTCTCTCTCTCTCTCTCTCTCAAAAAAAAAAAAAAGACATAAGGCATAAGAGCGGTGTCGTGAAGGCACGATGTCTCGTATCTCCAAAGTGCCTGGCTCCCGTGGGCACTCAGCAGTGTTTGCTGCATGTGCGAGTGAGTGAATGAACTACAGGACAAGTCATCTGGGGGAAGAGCGGCTGGGCGGGCCCGGCTGCAGAAGGTGACGCGGAGGAAGGGAGACCACAGCGGACCCGGCGGGAAGCGTGGACTCTGCCAGGGCCACAGCACACGATGCCCATTCCGGCAGGGCTGGGAAGAGCCGGCCAGGCAGCCCAGCGGATCCCACAGGCCCCGGGGGGCCCCCATCTCTCTTGTGGTTGCCACACCCACGCTCTCCCCGGCCTCGCGGGTGGGACTCTGCCCAGCACCCGACCCAGCGCCACAGCCACCCGAGGTCATGCCCCAGACACCACCGCCTTCCTGGCTCCTGGGTGAAGCTGCCAGCACAGCACTCCTGCCCAGGCTGTAATTTCACAGGGCCTCCTCCCAGCCTGACCGCTCCTGGCCTTTTGCACCCCACGCATACCCGCTGCAGGAACTGCCCAAAGAGGAGAAGAGGTCCGGTGGCCGCCGGACCCGGGCTACTGGGAGCGAGCCGCACGCTGGGTAGACTGAGGCTGAGCACGGCTGTGGTCGCCGTAGTGGGCTCCGCAGCCCAGGCCTGGGGAGACCGCGCCCCCTGGTGGCCAGGAGCCGCCCAGCACCTTGGTCTCCCGGGGCATCGACAATCCCCACGCTTACTTCAGTGTTTGGTTTTTTGTTTGTCTGTTTTGTTTTGAAGAAATGCCTTTCTGAAAAGCTGACAGCACAGAGAAATCATTTAAGTTAGGTTGAGATCTCAAGGACTCTCGTGGTAAAGACTTGGAAAAAGCTGTTTTAAGATTTTCCCAAGCCATAGCAAAATTTTCTGACCCTAATTTCCTGTGCATGTATCTGCTATGGCAGGATGGAGTGATGGCTGCAAACTGTTTTAGGTATTGGACAGCTCTGTGAAGAATCTTCCCAGGTGGGAATCCTGGGTGGCTCAGTTGTTTAAGCGTCTGCCTTCGGCTCAGGTCATGACCCCAGGGTCCTGGGATCGAGCCCCGCGTCCGGCTCCCTGCTCAGTGGGGAGCCTGCTTCTCCCTCTGCCTCTGCCCCTCCCCCTGCTTGTGCTCTCTCTCTGTCAAATAAATAAGTAAAATCTAAAAAAAAAAAAGATATTTCTCTTAAAAAAAAAAAAGAATCTTCCCGGGTGAATATGTTCCATGAGGCTTTGGAAGACACCTCCCACTTCTTTTGTAAAGGTGACAGCCCTCTCAGGGAGAATAGACACCTAGTCTGTTAAGTGAACAGTGAAAGTAAAGGGCCCCACTGTACACATTCCTCAGCTCTGAACCTCAGCTTTTCACCCCTATCGTGTCCGTTTATAGTGGGGGCAAACCTCTGAGCGTCAGTAATGGTAGCCTGTTTACAAGCATTTTTGTCTGTTATGTAATGCCCCGTATGAGGTGCAAGTTATCATTGGTGGTGGTGTTTGTGGAGGAGGAGGACGGTGATTCACAAGAACTAGAAGACAGACCCTGATCTCAGGGTCCCACATAGACAAAACATACACATATGACACAATGTGCAAAACAATCACAAATTAACAGCCGAGTACACGCTAAACATACACGTGCTGAGAAGAGTAATCAGAGCGGGTATGAGGCTGGTGGCAGGACACTTGCTGGAAATGAGGCTTGTAGGGAGTCTGAATGATTGCCAGGCCCATACACGGAGGCCTTCTGGGGGCTAGAAAGATGTCAAGGAAGAGGCCAGCATCTATACATCTTTGGAGATACAAACAGCATGCCCCCAAGGCATGGTGGCGCATTTGGCACCTCCTTTCTGTTTTCCCCTTGCCAAAGATCCTAAACTCCTTCCCACCTCCCTGCTCCTACCATTGGGCTGCCCCGTAATCAAACGTGAACCCCACCAGGGATACCTGGCCCACTTAAACACCTCTTACTGCCCTTGAAGACCCAAGGCTGTACCTGTGGGCATCAGAGTATCCCTTGCAATATAATCTCAATGAGGTTCTACTGGTTATGCCTTTGTCCTGGCCTTGCTCCATCTTAGAAGGGAGCAAACCAAGTCCTTTGGATCCCCAGGGCCATGAAGGCTCCCAACCTCAGATAGCCAGATATTCTCACTCTCACCTGCCCAACACTTGGGCAGAATTGGCGTGGGCCTACGCATGAATGGGGCCACACTGCAAGTGGCAGCCATGTTCTGGAATATCCTGGAAGTCTGTCCCATGCATTGTGTTCAGTATAGAGGGCATGTATTTTGAAATGCAGCTCATGAAGGGGTGTAGCCTGAGGGCAAGAGTCATCTGTCTTTAACCACATCTCAGACTAGGAAGGTCATTAGTGAGGAATGTTCGATGTGAGGATTAAGGGATTCCACTGCGCCTGTCCATTCTTCACTAGCAATTTTTCAAAAGACAAACTGAATACTGATTTACTCCTTTACGGTGGGGTATGCAATTGCCACACAGTTTGGGAATATTCAGGAACCAGGAAGTTGCTCAGTGAATAAGAAATTCAAATAAAGGGGAGCCTGGGTGGCTCAGCTGGTTGAGTGGCCCTTGATTTGGGCTGGGGTTGTGGTCTCATGGTCCTGGGATGGAGCCCTGCGTCAGGGCTCTGCGCTCAGCGGGGAATCTACTTCTTTTGCTCTCTCCCTGCCCCTCCCCCCCATATGTGCGCGCGCTCTCTCTCTTTCTAAAATAAATAAATAAATCCTTAAAAAGAAAAAAAATTCAAATAAAGACAATCAAATAAACGATATACATAGCTAGACATCAGGATATTGGGTCAAGCAAGACCAAGGCAGCCATCTTACCACTTCAAGATCTAACACCTTAGGATCATCTCTACATTTGGATTCCTACAGGACTTTCAACCACTCAAGATGCAGCCCCCTCTCATGACCACATGGGTTAAATATTACCCTAGGCAGTTACCCACCCACTGATTTTGGAATGGGCTCACGGCCCATTCTCTGGGAGGGATCCTTCTGTCAGCAATGATCTCAGCTTTTGGATCTGTACCTGCTTGGCTTTGGCTAGTCACTGGGTGACCCAGTGAGATTCCATGATCTGGCTTCTGGACAGAACAACTTTGCTCCTGGGCTTCAGGTGGGAGGCAGGGGCACCATTTGGGATAGTTTGGGTTCTAGGTAACAAAAACTCTACTCAGGGGCGCCTGGGTAGCTCAGTCGTTGGGCGTCTGCCTTCGGCTCGGGTCATGGTCCCAGGGTCCTGGGATCTAGCCCCGCATCGGGCTCCCTGCTCCACGGGAGGCCTGCTTCTCCCTCTCCCACTCCCCCTGCTTGTGTCCCCTCTCTCGCTGTGTCTCTCTCTGTCAAATAAATAAAATCTTTAAAAAAAAAAAAAACAAAAACTCTACTCAAACTGGCTCGATGAGTGAGGAACTTAATAGGAAGTCCCACAGGAGGCTGGGCTCCAGGCCAGTTGATGTGGCATCTTGGTGAGGACATAAAGACCCCAGTTCATGTGTTCCTCTCTTTACTCTTTCCCCACCATAGGAGATTGTGTCATTTTGCCGTTAACGCCTGTTTCCCCACAACCTCATCAACAGAATGTGTTGTCAAACATTTGGAT
The DNA here is from genome assembly GCF_964656455.1 of Halichoerus grypus. NCBI lineage: Eukaryota > Metazoa > Chordata > Mammalia > Carnivora > Phocidae > Halichoerus > Halichoerus grypus. The sequence continues at coordinate 5,683,533 of NC_135719.1, forward strand.
TTTTGCCAATCTGATAGGTGAAAAGTAGTATCGTGGTGTTATTTCAGTATTCATTGCTCTTACGATGAGTGAAGTTGAACATTTTCTCATATGCTTAAGGGCTACTTGGTTTTCCTTTTTCTGTGAACGTTGTCTTTTTTTTTTTAAGACTTTATTCATTTATTTGAGAGAGAGTGATAGTGAGAGAGATCACAGAGGGAGAAGGAGAGGAGAAGCAGACTGGCCACCGAGCAGGGAGCCCAATGCAGGGCTCAGTCCCAGGACCCCAGGATCATGACCTGAGCCAAAGGCAGTCACTTAACCGACTGAGCCACCCAGGTGCCCATCTGTGAACGTTGTCTTTACCTACTTTGCTCACTTTTCATCTGGGCTGTTGGCCTTGGATGCAGGTTCTTTCTATCTCTCTGCTCTGCCAGAACCAAGATGGCAGCCACGGTTCCAGACACTCAGATGTCTGGAAAATAGGAGTGTTGTTTCCGGTGTGTAGCCAACCTACTTCCATTTCCCAATCCCCTTTTCTCTTTTGTGTTTCTTCTACAAACAAGAAGAGTCAAAAACTCACTTTCCCAGGCCGCTTTGCAGCTAAAAATGGCCACGTGACACAGTCCTGTCTAATGAGAGGAAAGTGAAAGAAAACCATGGCATTTCTAGGAAATCTTTGATTAGAAAAGAGACAGGTGTTGATCACTGGCAAAGTTCCTCTCTTCCCCTGCCTTACCATGGACATAATGGCTGGAGTGGCAGCCTTTTTGACACCATAAGTGAAAGACAAAGAGAATCACAGAGATGTTGATCCTTTTTTTTTTTTAAGTTTTATTTATTTAAGTAGTGTCTACACCTCACATGGGGCTTGAACTCATGACCCCGAGATCAAGAGTTGCACACTCTTCCAACTGAGCCAGCCAGGCGCCCCCAAGAGATGTTGATCCTGATATTATTTGAGCCACCAAACCAATGCCAAGAAACACCTACCTCCAGACTTTTATACTGAATTCATTAAATATCTTCACTCTTGAGAGCCTGGGTGCCTCAGTTGGTTAAGTATCTGCCTTTGGCTCAGGTCATGATCCCAGGGTCCTGGGATTGAGTCCCACATCAGGCTTCCTGCTTGGCAGGGGTCTGCTTCTCCCTCTACCCCTTCCCCCCGCTTCTGAGCTCTCTCTCTCAAATAAATAAAATATTTAAGATAAATAAATAAATAAAACCAAAACAAACTTTCTAAAAAGAAAAATTACAGTGGGAAATGAGCTGGAAGGTCAGCGAGGGTCAAAAGGCCATTTCCCCCCACCCTTCCCCCCCACCCCCACTACCACCCCCCATTTTTGAAAGGGAAGGAAGTAGAGACTTCAGATATTGGATCAGATGCTTAACTGACTGAGCCACCCAGGTGCCCTTTCACTGCAATTTTTCAAAGACCACCAGCAGTGACTCAGCATCCTTTTCTCAGTAGTTGGGATATAATTAGCCCAGACCAAAGGACCTGATTTCAAGAAGCCAGGCGCTCATTTGCAAACTCTTCAACCCACCTTGCACCAGCTAAGAGCTAGTTCCTCCCTGGCAAGGATCGCTCATGCACACTCTTCTCTGCCAGGTCTGAAAGGCAAAGGGCCAGTCACCCCATGGGTCTTCCCTTGTGGCCCCCACCTCAGCAGCGCCTCCCCCCCCCCCCCCCCCCCCCCCCCGCTCAGCTCCGTGGCAGCTGGCTTGCTCTTTCTTTCATCTTCCTGCTCTGAACAGAGCTCAAATTTCCTTCTAATTGTCCCTGTTGGCAGTACTCTATTACAGTTGTTCATTTCCCCCATTACAAAAAGTAATATAAGCTCATTAAAGAAAATGTAGAGGATCCAACTAAGCAGGAAGACGAGGTGAGAAAAATAACTTTCTGCCCCATTACCTAAACTCAAGACTGGTTAACGTATCAGAAGCCCTTCTGACAAGTCTCATTCACTTTTATGTGCCTTTCTAGAATTTCCTAACCCAACTCATGGTGAGAAAAGAGAGCAAGAGAAGAAAGGAGCAGAGAACTACAAAAACAACCATAAAACAACAAAATGGCAACGAGTACCTCACTATAGAATTTCCTTTTAGGGGCGCCTGGGTGGCTCAGTCGTTAAGCGTCTGCCTTTGGCTCAGATCGTGATCCCAGGGTCCTGCGGTTGAGCCCCGCATCGGGCTCCCTGCTCCGCGGGAAGCCTGCTTCTCCCTCTCCCACTCCCCCTGCTTATGTTCCCTCTCTCGCTGTGTCTCTCTCTGTCAAATAAATGAATAAAATCTTTTTTTTTAATAACTAAAATCTTAAAAAAAAAATTTCCTTTTAAATCTGAGCTCTAGGGGCGCCTGGCTGGCTATGTTGGAGGAGCACGTGACTCTGGATCTCTGGGTCGTGAGTTCAAGTCCCACATCGGGTGTAGAGATTACTTTAAGTAAATAAAAAACTTCAAAAATAAAAAACATTCTGAGCTCTAATTGTTAACATTTTGTGTGGCCTTCAACAGAACAATTCTAGAGTCAGTGTGAAGGTGCACGAAGATTTAATTCATAGCAGGAGCAGTGTGTTCTTTAGGACAGCTGCATGAGCGGGTCGAGATGTGGGGACAAGGACGTTCCAGGAAGCAGCTTGTGCAAGCACAGAAAAGATTTGAGAGGACATGTCCCTATTATTACAAACCAGTATTATGGGTGTTCTTTGGGGAGGAAGGAGAAGTGGAGAAAGGGGTGTGCTTTCACTTTTTCCTTTATATGCTTAAAGAAAAAGAATGATTTTTGCAGAGATCCTTTCATTAATTTCTCCATTTCTGAAGTTTCTGTATTTTCTATGGAGAATATATGTGATTTTTAGAATCACAAAAGTATAACAAAGTTTTTAGCAGCGGAATGGTGTCCCTCCCAAATTCATTAGTTGAAGTCCTAATCCCCAGGAGCTCAGAATATGACTGTATTTGGAAAGAGGGTGTTTAAAGAGGCAATTAAGGTGAAGTGAGGTTATTGGGGTGGGCTCTAATCCAATTTGACCAACGTCCCTATAAGAGGAGATTAGGACACACACCGAGGGAAGACCATGTGAAGACCGGGAGAAGACAGCCATCTGCAAGCTAAGGAGAGAGGCCTCAGATGGAAGTAACCTTGCTGACACCTTGATCTTGGACTTTCAGAGTCCAGAACGGTCAGAAAATGAATTTCTGCTGTTTAAACCATCCGATCTATGGTTCTTTGTTATGGCAGCCCAGCAAACGAAGACACTACGTAATTAAAAGGGAAGAAAGGCAAGCAGATACAAGCACTTGGTATTTCAAGTTTTCACACTGAAAGTTTTTGCTGGTCATGAGAAACCCAGGGGTTCAGGAAGTCATTTGTAACTTTTTTTTTTTTTCCTTTTTTGCAGCTAGAATTTGAGCCTCAGCCTGTGGGGCCGGGAGCAAGCAGAGGATCCAACAGAGCCAAGGTGAAGCCTCTCTGCTCTAAGCTGCCACCAGCCACCACTTAACACACACGAAGGCTCACGGAGCCTGGAAAGCAGGTCTTTCTGATGAATGGTCTTCAACGGAAAGCCAGCCTGCTGCTGGGCTGGGAAAGAGAAACGGAGGAGTCCAGAAGCCGTGGTTCTTGGCTCGAGAAGTCTGCAAAGGATCAGACAGTGCAGGGCCCGATCCGGTGGCCACTCGGACCCACCATGTACTCTAGGTGGGTCCCAGGCCCCTTGGGAAATTGAATGAAAATAAGCCACGTCTCCCTACAAAGATGCACACACACAGATTTTGCACACTAATTTGGGGGTTTGTGTCTTCCCCCTTCCCAACATCATTTGGGTACTCTAATTAAAAACCCCTGCTCGGGGTGTGGGGGTGGCTCAGTCATTAAGTGTCTGCCTTTGACTCAGGTCATGATCCCAGGGTACTGGGATCGAGCCCCCCATGTGGCTCCCGGCTCCGCTCTCTCCCTCTCCCACTCCCCCTGCTTGTGTTCCCTCTCTCGCTGTGTCTCTCTCTGTCAATAAATAAATAAAATCTTTAAAAACAAAAACAAGCAAAAACAAACAAACAAAATAAAACACACCTCTGCTCTAGTTAAAAACATAAGAAGTTAATTTCAGGAACTGAAGCTTTGCGCAGTGGCAGTATCGTAGCCAATGAGGTTTATCCGAGGCGCGATTATTGCTAATTGAAATTTCAGGAACTGATGTTTCAGTTGGACTTCTGCTTTGCAAAAACCCGCCCCCAAGTTAGAGATAAGACCAACCGAAAAGGTAAAAGGGCGGTCAGATACAGCCTGGGCAGAAGCCAGGAACCTGCACAAACATTTCCACAAAGCAGAACGGTGAAGGCTCCACGTGGCTCTAAATAAATGCAACTTGCCTGAGAGCAGGGGCTGGAAGCATCTTTCTGCATAATGGGCACAGCTGATGGCGGGCTCCAGAAAGGTGTCTCTCTAGCTGAAGTTCATCGGAGAGCAGAAGGATAGGTGGAACCAAGGGTCGGATGCAGAGGAAACTGGCCTGTGTGACGAGAAAGTGAAGTCATGAACGTAAGCACCAGGGTTTAGGTAGACACGTTCGGGGACTCTTGGGTGCAGTGGCAACACGTCAGGCTTGGGGTATTTGCACGGCTCTCACCTACACTCTTTGAACCCCAGACGATGAAGTGGCAGAGAATAAAAACTTCTGGGCTGCACATTGGATGACTGGAAAAAAAAAATTTGCAGGAATGTTCACTGTAGGCTATCTATATTAGTGAAACATTGCCCTCAAATAGGGACTGCTGGAATAAATTATGGTGCGTTACTTGAAAGACGACGGGTGGGCTCCTGGGTGACTCAGTGGACTAAACATCTGCCTTCAGCTCAGGTCATGATCTAAGGGTCCTGGGATTGAGCCCCGAGTCAGGCTCCCTGCTCAGCGGAAAGCCTGCTTCTCCCTCTGCCCCTCCCCCTATTCATGCTCTCTCTCTCTCTCACTCATTCTCTCTCTCAAATAAATAAATAAAATCTTAAAGAAAAGAAGGAAGGAAGAGAGAGAGAAAGGAGGGAAGAAGGAAGGAAGGAAGGAAGGAAGGAAGGAAGGAAGGAAGGAAGGAAAAGATGGGGCTCCTGGCTGGCTCCGCCAGTGAAGCATGCAACTCTTGATCTTGGGTCGTGAATTCAAGCCCCACATTGGGTGTAGAGTCTACTTAAAAAAATAATAATAAAATAAAAATAAAATGCTGGTGTAGAAGATGGTGCAAACACCTCTTTCCCTCTCAGTTCAAACCATGGCATCATTGTTCCTTTGAACTTTTTTTTTTAAGATTTTATTTATTTATTTGACAGATAGAGACACAGCAAGAGAGGGAACACAAGCAGGGGGAGTGGGAGAGGGAGAAGCAAGCTTCCCGCTGAGCAGGGAGCCCGATGCGGGGCTCGATCTCAGGACCCTGGGATCATGACCTGAGCCGAAGGCAGACGCTCAACCCACTGAGCCATGCAGGCGCCTTGTTTGTTTGTATTTTAATAAATAAATAAAATAAAATGCAGCTCCTAGAATACCTACAATGACATACGTGGCTTGCACTGTGTGTTTACTAGACGGTGCTGGGTCAGGACGATGCCCGGCATGCAGGAACAGTAATTGCGGCTACTCTCAGCGTTGAGTGCCTGGTGCATGGTAAGTGCTTCTCTCATGGCCGCTTTTGTTCTGAAGACTTCTCGCCGTGCCCTCTCTCGGCTCCGCTCTGCAGATCTCTGCCTAGAAGGCATTATCTGTTTCCCTGGCCACCTTGTCATATTTCTTCATCCACAGGAAGAGCTCCTGGCCTTCCTTTTCATCTTCCCCACCTCTGAGACCTCTCCAGAGGCATCACACCACACCCCCACACACTCACACACGCGTGCATGCACACTCACACTCGCACACACGACTCAGCTTTCTGTGCAGGGGCAAACTTTCTTCACATCCAGTCCACTGTCACCTCCTGTCTCCCAGCAGCTCTGGACCCCAAGCACCTCCGCTCCACTGAGGTCACCTCACCTCCGTGCTGTCATCCTTCTCGGGTTTTCTCCTCGGGCCCCGCACATCTGAGGCTCGATCTGTGCTGCTCAGACAGATGGAACATTGCCAGAAGGGGCTGCTGGCAGGCTGCCAAGAGGCTGCCCCACCGCGGCCTTGACTCTGACAAATTCACTCCTGGGGCCCCGGGTCTAGCCTCAGCCTGGCAGCTGGTGGAGAGATCTGAGTCTCAGCTGGGAGCTTGGACTCCTCGATTTCTCAGGAGACCAGCGTATACACCAGATGGCACGTTTTCCATGCAGTTAGCAGGGCGAGGACAGTTTTGTTTAGGAAAACATCTCGATCAGCCACTTTGGTTGAGGAAGGGGAGGGCGGTGCCAGGGACATGGTTGAAGGGACACGGTTAAACACACGAGGGACTAAACAGCTTTACCGGCGTCTTCACGGGAGCTTAGGGAAAAGCGACCCCAAGAAAAGAGAAGACAGGGAAGGTCAGAGAAATGAAATGGGGGGGCGGGTGCGGTGCAAAACAAAATGGCAGGAGCCACAGTTCTGGGATGGATTCCAGTGAGAAATTTCCAGTGGCAGGGACACCAAAGGACGGATGGGCGGACTGACTGATTTTTTTTTTTTTTTTTAAGTAGGTTCTATACCCAATGTGAGGCTTGAGCTCAGGACCCTGAGATCAAGAGTCACATGCTCTACTGAGCCAGCCAGGCAGCCCCAAAAGAATTAAAAGAAAATTGTGGTAAAATACACAGAACAAAATTTACCATCTTAATCATTTCTAGCTGTGCACTTCAGTGGCATGAGGTACATTCTCCTTATTGTGCGGCTATTACCACCGTTCTTCACCTTCCCAAACTGAAACTCTGTACGCATTAAATAGTAACTCCTCCTCCCCCCCAGCGCCTGGCAACTGTCATTCTTTCTGTCTCTATGAATTCAACAACTCTGGGCACCTCGTGTAAGTGGAATCATATGGTATTTGTCCCTTGGTATCCGGTTTATTTCACTTAGCATAATGTCCTGAGGGTTTATCTATATGGTAGCACATGACAGAATTTCCTTACTTTTTTTTTCTTTTAAGATTTTATTTATTTATTTGAGAGAGAGAGCACAAGCAGGGAGAACAGCAGAGGGAGAGGGAGAAGCAGACTCCCCACTGAGCAGGGAGCCCAATGCAGGATTGGATCCCAGGACCCCGAGATCATGACCTGAGCGGAAGGCAGACGCTTAACCGACTGAGCCACGCAGTTGCCCCAAGAATGTCCTTTCTTGTTAAGGCTGAATAATATTCCATCATACGTGTCTACCTCCTTTTGTTGATCCATTCATCCTTTGGTAGACACTCTGGCTGCTTCCACCTTTTGGCTATTGTGAATAATGCCGCTATGAACAAGATGTCCAGATTATCTCTTTGAAACTCTGTTTCAATTCTTTTAGGTATCTGACCAGAAGTGGAATTTCTGGATCATATGGTAATTCTACTATTTTTCATTTCTGAGGAACCACCATACTATTTTCCACACTGGCTGCACCATTTTACATTCCCACCAACAGTGTACAAGGATTCCAGTCTCTCCACATCCTGGCCAACATTTGTTATTTTCTGGGGGTTTTGTTTCTTCTTTTTAAAAATAGTAGCCATCCTGGTGGTCTTGGCATCCTTGTTGAAGATCAACTGACCACACACACGAGGGTTTATTTGTGGGCTCTCTGTTCTATTCCATCGGCTTATATGTCTGTCTTTATGCTAGTAACACACTGTCTTGATTACCGTAGCTTTGTAGTAACTTCGGAAATTAGGAAGTGTGAGACCTCCAACTCTGCTTCTTTCTCAAGATTGTTTGGCTATTCAGGGTCCCTTGAGATTTCATATGAATTTTAGGATGGATTTTTCTTTTCTTTTTAAAGATTTTATTTTTTATTTATTTATTTTTTTTATTTTTTATTTTTAAAGATTTTATTTTATTTATTTGACACAGAGAGAGAATGTGAGAGAGGGAACACAAGCAGGGGCAGAGCGAGAGGGAGAAGCAGGCTTCTCTGAGCTGAGCAGGGAGCCTGATGTGGGGCTCGATCCCAGGACCCTGGGACCATGACCTGAGCTGAAGGCAGACGCTTAACGACTGAGCCACCCAGGCGCCCCTAAAGATTTTATTTTTTAAAAAAGATTTATTTGTTGGGGCGCCTGGGTGGCTCAGTTGGTTAAGCGACTGCCTTCGGCTCAGGTCATGATCCTGGAGTCCCAGGATCAAGTCCCTCATTGGACTCCCTGCTCAGTGAGGAGTCTGCTTCTCCCTCTGACCCTCCTCCCTCTCTCTCTCTCATTCTCTCTCTCCCAAATAAAATCTTAAAAAAAAAAAAGATTTATTTATTTATTTGAGAGAAAGAGAGTGAACAAGCGGAGGGTGGGGAGAGGGAGAGAATCTCAGGCCGACTCTCCGCTGAGAGTGGAGCCCAATGCAGGGCTTGATCCCAGGACCCCGAGATCATGACCTGAGCAGAAATCAAGAGTCGAACACTTAACCGACTGAGCCACCCAGGTGCCCCTTAAAGATTTTAAGTAATTTCTATACCCAACATGGGGCTCGAACTTACAACCCCAAGATTAAGAGTCTCATGCTGTACTGACTGAGCCAGCTGGGTACCCAGCAAAAGATGTCATTGGGCTTTTGATACCATAGGACTTTTTTTTTTTTTAGAGAGAGAGAGCCTGTATGAGTGTGTGGGGGTGGGGGTGGGGTAAGGAGGGACAGTGGGAGAGAGAGAGAGAGAATCCTAAGCAGGCTCCATGCCCAGCACAGGGCCAGGTGTGGGGCTTGATCTCATGAACCTGCCAATCTCATGACCTGAGCCGAAATCAGGAGATGAACACTTAACCGACTGAGCCACTCAGATACCCAGGTACTATAGGACTTTCAAGACCAGAATCTGTAATATTGCATTTTGAATGACTTGTGTTCCTGCTAGATGACTCCTCTTTTGCCCCGCACTGTATCTTGCGTGAGCAGGGATCTCAGAGGAGAGGCTCACTCTGAGTCCAGGATGGGTGCACAGCAGGGGGAGGAGCTGGGGCCTGGAAGTGAGAGGCAGGGTCTCAGGAGATCAGCAGCACAGGACTCTGGCCAGAGGTACTGGAAAACAAGCCCCTCTGAACCCTGGGGACAGCAAGGAGGATGCTGGGGGTCCCACTGCCTGTGGGACAGGAGCGGGAGGAGATTGGAGGAGATGGGGCCCAGGCCAAGGGAGGAAGGCCTGGCAGGCTCAGATCATGGCAAGGGGCCACCTGAGGCTGCATACCCTGGTGACTCTGGCTGCCATTGGAGAGGGACACCTCCACAGCCAGGGGCCCTGCCCACACCCCTCCCTGGGTACACACTGCCACCTTCTGGCTCTTTGTTGACCGACTGCCCCACCCCATCCCAAGAAGAGCTTTCTCCGGACCAAGAAACAAGAAGATGCAATGAGGTTTCCTTTACCGGCAAACAATCCTGTTCTCCTGGGGCCCCACCCAGGTCACCTGTGGTAGAATCGGGCTGGTCCCAACCTTTCATCTTTCCGTCTCCTCCCACTGATGGCTTAACACAACCCTCACCATTCTACCTCTCCACAGATAGTTTTACTTGCCTTCATTTTCAGTTGATTAGGGGCAGGGCCTCACTGTGGAGTGCTGTGACCACTGGACCACTGGGATCCACAGGACCCCTGGGATAGAGGCGTCCAGGCCACGACACAGCTGAGGCCCTTCTCCGTTGTCTCTCAGTCTGATGGTTGGTTGGTTGTTTTTGCTGGAAATCCCTAGCACCTTCCAACTATTGTTCCCTCTTAGGCAGGCCTGCTGGGATCCCTGTAACCAGTTAACCAGTTTCTCGAGTTTGTCAAGGTGCTTTTCTCCCCCCTCTTCTACAGTTCATTGCCTCTCTTTCTCTCTGTCTCTCTCTCTCTCTATTACCTGAACTGTGAGCACTTTCCTCCTGCCCGCCCCCCACCCCCCAATTTGGCCCAAAGCCCTTTGTTTTGATGTCTCAAACTCAGTGCTGAAACTCAAACTCCACCAGCAGGCACTACTGGGAGACCCAGCTCTTCTTAACTTTCCATCTTCCCATTCTCAAGTCCCAGACAGAGAAGCGAACTTGGGCTACCATGTTGATTGGCCTGGGGAGGCCCTTAGTTCCCTCAGATTCAACAGGAGATGGGAGGAGGGGGAGTGGGGAGCTGGTGGAGGGGCCACGTTCCATCCCTCCTCACTACTCATCCCCCACAGGCCCCCATCTGCTCTCCTTTCCCTGGGCTTGAAGACCCTCTTAATCCACGTCTCCCTCCGCCCTTCTCCACAGGGCAGACCTACTCATTGGGCACCTCCAGCAATACAGTTCCTCCTTCTTCTCCCCAGCCCCTGCCCCATACCACATGCTTCTCACTAGAGGTTGGGGCACCTCAGAGGTTCCCATGGAGATTAGTCTGGAGACCAGTCTTCCGGAGGCCCAGAACTTCACAGCCTGAGGAGGGAGCAGACCACAGAAAGGCACTCACCTTCCTTTCCACCCCAAGTGTGCCTGTTAGATATTCTGGAAACAGGAGTGCTCATTCCCGGGGTCCCTAAGGTTGCTAAGGGCACCTTGAGTCTGTCTGTATCCCATGGGTTTGGCCTGGAACTTCCAAAGCGGCCCAGAGCCATGAAGTCTAGCAGTGCAGATATGGATTGGCCCTTTTGTTCCCAAAGGGCTCTGTGGGGTGAACTTGAGTAACGCTGGGAAGCTCTGTAGGAAACGAGAAGAATGCCCTCTCGTCCTGATGACTGTCCTGACCATCAGACCTAGAAGGACCAGGTTCTGCTGACACACCCCCACCTCCACTTGCCACTCTCTTTTTGGAAGTTTGTGCAGGCCATCCCAGTTACCACTATAATGCTCTTTTCATAGTCAGCTTCACTTAAAAGGCCTCAATGACTTCCCACAGATCCTGGAATAATGGTGTCCTTACCATGTCTTCAAGGCCCAATGTGGACCCTGCCCATTCCTCTGGACTCACCACCTCTCCCTCTCTCCTGACTCACTATACTGCAGGCCCACTGATCTTCTTCTCCCCCCCCCCAACCTCCCACCAATCTTCTTGGGCTGGTGGCATCCCAAGCCTGTCTCGACCTCAGGGCCTTTGCACTTGTTGTGCCTTCAGCTCATAATGTCTTCACCCTGATCTCCCCATGACTGGCTCCTTGTCATTTGGTTTGCAGCTCAAAAGTCCACCTTCCCTGACTACTCCAGTCTAGAGCAGATGCTCCTTTCCCTTGTGTCCTGTCCCCTCATCCTATTTTATTTTCTGCTCCACATATATCACTTTCTGAAGCTTAAGCTTCTGGGCCTCCTCCAAGGGTCAATACCTAATTTTGTATTCTTTTCTTAAAAGGAGGCCCCTGCCTAGCTGACCCAACCGTGCAAGCTTAAGGTCTCCCAGAATGTGAATCCATTTGTAGCCAGAGCAAAGGACCGGGCTGCACTGGGGACGTCCTGTGCCTGTCTCTGGCAGGGAGACAAACTCAGAATTCCCTCTGCCAGGCTATTTTGACCGGCGCTTGGCCTCCCCATCTCCTCAGGCCTGGGTGCCAAGAGTAAGCCTTGCCCAGAAATCTTGGTAACTGTCCTGCTCACTGGGCCCTGGATTCAACAGGCGGTAGGACGAACAGAGCTGCTGTTTGTCCTTCTCTTCCTGGACAAGCCCTGCCTTGACACCCCTGAGAGACATAAACATTCTCAGTCGGCAGCCATACAGCGCCAGACTGCTCAGCAGGGTGACAGAAAACAGACTTTTATGGAATCTTTCATGTCTTCCCTTCCCAAACTTTTCTGCAAAGCTAAACCTTCAGTCTGCCACCTACCCCATCTCTTACCAGCTTGGGCAAATATTTAGCAGACAGGATTAACCCTCCCACGGCCTTGACCTTGGCAGACCTGGCTAGTTGATCACAGGGCTCTTTCCAGAGGGCTCCTGTGTAGCCCCTACCCATAGATCAGGGAGGAAACCTATTTGCCTCTTCATGAAAGTCAGGTCCAAATTATCAAAGAGGGGGACACCTGGGTGGCTCAGTCGGTTAAGCATCTGCCTTAGGCTCAGGTCATGATCTCAAGGTCCTGGGATCGAGCCCCCCATGGGGTTCCACGCTCAGCGGGGAGTCTGCCCCTTCCTCTCCCTCTGCCCATCCCCCCACTCGTGCGCTCTCTCTCGCTCTCTCTCTCTCTAATAAATAAATAAAATCTTTAAAAAAAGATTATCAAAGAGGTAAATCTGTGTCCGAGGAAAAGGGCTGGTGCTTGCAATGAATTCCTCCTTCTAGGCTGAGCCCAGGGAGGCCAATTCCAAGGACGTATTTTCTGTTGGATCAAGTAAGGGGAGACCTTGGAGACCACAGCACCTTGTGGTACATCCCGTGACACAGTGGAAAGTCACTGGCCCAGAGCTAGAAGTCCTGCCCTGTTCTGGGCAAAACGACTCACTTCCTCATTCTACACATGGGGTTACAACTCAGGCTGCTGGAGCAAATTACCATAGACCGGGCGACTGAAAAACCAAATATTTAATCCTGACAGTTCTGAAGGCTGGGAGCTCCACGATCAACGGGCTGGCTGATGCTGTGTCTGGCGAGAGCCCTTTCCCAGGCTGCGGACCACCAACCTCTTGAACCTTCACATGGTGGGAAGAAATCCCTCACCGCTTACTGGACGGCCTCGGTGAGCTGTCCTTAGAACTTGGAGAGTGTCACCTCCTGGGGACAGAAGCAGTAAGAAAGGAGACGATGAATGAGTTTGATGAACTTACTGACCATAGACATAACCAGCTTCCGCAAAGAAGTCCAGGTATAGGGCTGCTGGGCCATGACAGCTAGGGGACTGTCCCACACGTACGTTACCTCCTACTTCAGCTGCGTCTCCAGGCAACCTCCCAAGCCGCTGGTTACAAGCCCCACCACGCCCCTTGGTGCCCCCAACTATTCACCCCCCTCACTCTCCACCTCCTATTTATCCGAAGGATTAGAGGCCACCAGGCAATGCCCAGCGCAGCTCACTCCTCGGGCCCCGAGGCGGATGTCCGCCCACCCCACTGTCTGCAGCTCAGACCCCTCAGCCCGTGGCCACCGCTGCCTCCTGTCATCACTCTCCTCTGTCACTGGCATCTTCAGCCTCACCAAGGCTAAGGACATTCCCAGTTTAAAACACCAACAAAGTAAAAGCTACACCGCAAAAGCCCTCCTTCCGTCTAGCATGTGCCTCCTGCGTTCTTACCGGAAGAGAGGTCTACACTGGTAGACCCCACTCTGCTACCTCCTGGCCTTTCTTCAACCCACTGGGGTTAGGTTCTTCCTTGGCCTGCTCCAGCTTCCTCATCATCTGGCTAAGAAATAAAGAAAAGGCCCCTGCCAAGATCACTGATGGTCTCTGGATCGTCCAATCCAGGGGACACCTTTGGTGTCCATTTACTCATCCACTTTGTAGCTTCCCCACTGCGGACCATCACCTGGACAGCTTGCACTTTCTGTGACAGCCCTCGGGGGCCCTTAAGTTCTGGTGTTCCCCCCAGGGTCTCATCAATTGTCCCTCCCAGCCCCGTTCCACAGCACACCCTCTCCTGAGCAATCTTCTCAGACCCATGGCTTCTACAACCGTCTCTATGCCCGAGAACGCTTAGTAGGAAGCAACGTGTTAAAGAATGCAAAATAACTGTGCATACACTGAGGATACCACATGAAGAGACATTTGAGGGAGAAAGGAAAAATACCGGGTCCTTCCCATACACCGTGGGCAACTTAGCACACTACCCCAAGCCCTGGATTTCTCAACCACAGGACTTGGGACAAGAATAGTACCTACTTCATAGGGTTGCTATGGGACTTAAGTGGGGTAATTCTAGAGCAAGCTCCCAGAGCATGTAGTTGTCAACACGGCAAGTGTCTCTGTGACTTGCAGAGGTAGCATGCAAGGGAGAGAAGAGAAGTCAAATGAGAAATAGTAGTTTGGATCCAGGCTTGGAAACATACGAGGACAGTGGACTGGTGGGGTCTGTTCGTCAAGGGCACGCCTAACCCATGAACACAGAGGTCATGGGGCTGAGAGCCCAGGAGCAGGTGGCTGCTCTCCTTCTGGCCGTCTGGATGACCTTGTGAGCACCTGACAGGGGTTCAGCGAATGTCTGGCCATGGTGTCCCGTGTGCACGTCCCAGGCATTCCCGAGATAGTCTGTCCTGAAGTGTGTGTGTGTGGGGGGTGGCGCGTGCGTGCTGGTGGCTTGGGAAGATAAATAGCCTAGAGCCAGGAAAGGAAAAGGTCACCTTCTGGGCTGTGTCATGGGGGAGGGAACACGGTTCCCAGGGGAATGAGCACTGGTCCTTAAGAAGTACATTGAGCCTGTCCTTAGCACTTGTCCCGGTGCCAAGTGCTGAACTAAACATGAATGTTATTTGCCCATGATTACGGGCTCCAAATGAGGACCTGAAGACTAATTCAGTGATGGCTAGAGCCAGTTTATACAGGTTCGTGAGAGTCAATTATTATATTTTCAGGAATTTTGCAAGCCAGTTGTTAAACCCAGCCATCATTAAAAATTAAGTTATAGAGGGGCGCCTGCCTGGCTCAGTCAGAGGAGCGTGCGACTCTGGATCTCGGGGTCGTGAGTTCGAGCCCCACATTGGGTGTAGAGATTATTTAAATGAATAAGTAATCTTAAAAAATTAAGTTATATAAACCTATAAATAAATTATATTTAAAAACTCAAAACTCATCACTTCTTATTTAATTATTTTTTTGTTTTTATTTATTTATTTTTTACTTTATTTTACTAGTATCTCTTCCCTTGAGGATATTTACACCTATTGTATCCATATGATAGAAATACTATATAATAGAAACACTATACAACTCTGTTCCGTGATGTTCTGTGGGTAGTTTGAGATTGGCGGGGGCTGAAGTATTTAGATCAGGAAATCAGCACACGTACACAGGCACACATCTCCACGGAGCTGGTTGTTAATAACATTTACCAGCACCTCACTGGACAAACTCATGTCAGGAATTTGGTCTTTAGCCACGTCTCATCAGTTCCAGTAATCCCCATCCGGCCCCCGTAAACAAGCCTTTTGGGTTTCCCCACTCCACTCGGATCCAGAGTCCGCTGCCTCAAATGGCCAACTCTCCCCCATGTCCATACCACCAGGGCTGAGAATACTGGTGGCCACTACGGATCCCCACACTTGCTGCGTCCTCCCTCAGCTGAGCGCTCCTTTGACTTTGACAACATCACTGAGGGGTGGGTATTGAACATTGACTCTGCCCATTTTATAGATGCTAGAGTGAGCCATGGAGAAGTCAGGCAGCTCTCCCCTGAGGCCGTCAGCTAAGATCAGGTTAGAATCCTTTCAGAACCACTAGCTCTACAGATAAAGAATAATCCCATGATCCGATAAGGGAATGTGAGTAAGTCGCTCAGTTGTTATTCCTTCAGGCCGCCAAGGCTGGCTTTGGTTTCAACTATCACAGGGCATTCATTTTGCTGTAGTTTGATTGTCCTTGGTCACATCCAATAAAACTGTGGACTCGCAACACGAGGCCTATCCCAGGTCTTTAGGAGACTTTCACGAGTAAATAAGACTGTTCTAGAGTTAATGATCCACAGTTTCAGTTGATGCAGGGCTTCTAAGTCAATCAATTATTAATTAGGAATTGAGGAACTACATAACCAACTCAGTTCAGGATCTGGCCACCTCCCATGAAAGCTAAAACCTGGAGTATTTTATTTTATTTTTATTTATTTATTTATTTTTATTTATTTGTTTGACACAGAGAGAGAGAGCACAAGTAGGCAGAGCGGCAAGCAGGCTCTCAACTGAGCAGGGCACGATGTGGGGCTCCATCCCAGGACCCTGGGATCATGACCTGAGCCGAAGCCAGCTGCTTAACCGACTGAGCCACCCAGGCTCCCCTGTTATTACTATTATTATTATTATTATTATTATTTTAAGATTTTATTTATTTGACAGAGAGAGCGAGAGCAGGAACACAAGCAGTGGGAGTGGGAGAGGGAGAAGCCGGCTTCCCGCCGAGCAGGGAGCCCGATGTGGGGCTCGATCCCAGGACCCCGGGATCATGACCTGAGCCGAAGGCAGACGCTTAACGACTGAGCCACCCAGGCGCCCCCCTATTATTATTTTTTTAAAAGATTTTATTTCTTTATTTTTGTGAGACACAGAGAGAGAGAGTGAGAGAGCACGAGAGGGGGCAGGAGGGTGGGGAGAAGCAAACTCCCCACTGAGCAGAGAGCCTGAGGGAGGGGCTCCATCCCAGGGTCCTGGGACCACGACCTGAGCTGAAGGCAAACACTTAACCAACTGAGCCACCCAGATGCCCTAAAACCCAGAGTATTTAAATAACTTGTTGAAAGTTACACAGTTCGGAGGAGATTAGGACAAGATATTCACCAGCCTTTTCTGAGTCCAGAGCCCCTGTGCCAGGGAAAGGCATGTGATGAATATTTGGCAGCTATTTTAAAAAAACCTTTTAGGGGCACCTGGGTGGCTCAGTTGGTTGGGCGACTGCCTTTGGCTCG
Source organism: Halichoerus grypus (assembly GCF_964656455.1). Classification (NCBI taxonomy): domain Eukaryota; kingdom Metazoa; phylum Chordata; class Mammalia; order Carnivora; family Phocidae; genus Halichoerus; species Halichoerus grypus. Next base: position 5,700,106 of record NC_135719.1, read on the forward strand.
GGTCATGATCCTGGAGTCCTGGGATCGAGTCCCGCATCAGGCTCCCTGCTCAGCGGGGAGTCTGCTTCTCCCTCTGACCCTCTTCCCTCTCGTGCTGTCTCTCATTCTCTCTCTCTCAAATAAATAAAGAAAATCTTTTAAAAAAAGAAGAAGAGGGGTGCCTGGATGGCTCAGTCAGTTAAGCATCAGCCTTCAACTCGGTCATGATCCCAGGGTCCTGGGATGGAGCCTCAAGTCAGGCTCCCTACTCAACAGGGAGTCTACTTCTTCCTCTCCCTTTCCCCATTCCCCTCCACAAGCCCCCACTCATGCTTTCTTTCTCTCTCAAATATATAAATAAAATCTTTAAAAGAAAAAAAAAGACATAATAAGAGAACGAGAAGGTAAGCCACTGAATGGGAGAAAACTTTTAGTGTATGTGTCCAAAAAGGGGACTTATATCAGAATGTATATAAACTCCTACAAATCAGAAACAGGAAGAATCCAGTGGGGGGAAAAAAATAAGCATAAGAAACAGGCACTTCATAAAAGAGAATAATCAAATAAATATTAAACATATGAAAAGGAGCTCAGTCTCATCCGTTTCCAGGCAAATGCAATTTAAAACCGCCATGAAGGGCACCTAGGTGGCTCAGTCCGTTAAACCACCGACTCTTTATTTCAGCTCAGGTCATGTTCTCAGGGTCATGGGAAGGAGCCCAGCATCTGTCTGGGCTCTGTGCTCAGCAGGGAGTCTGCTTTAGATTCTCTCTCTCTCTCTCCCTCTGCCCCTCACCCTGCTCACACACACACACTCTCTCAAATAAATAAATAAATCTTAAAAAAAAAAAAAACTGCCACGAGATACGTCTACACGCTCAGGAGAATGACCCAAACCCAGAACGACAACGCCAAGTGTCAGCAAAGACGTGGAGAAACTGAAACTCCCATACATTGCTGGTAGAAAATAAATGAGACAATCACTTGGAAAAACCATTTAACAGTGTCTATGAAAGCCGAATGCTTATGCAGTAACCTATGAGCCACTAACTCACTTTTAAGTGTCGTCCAACGGAATTTCCTACATACGTGCAGCAAAAGACAAGCGCTAGAACATTCATACAAGCCTCATTAATAATAGCCCCAAACCAGAAAAAAAAACAATGTCCATCAATAGTAGAATGGATACATATATTGTGGCAGATTCATAACATGGGATTTTATATAGCAACAGAATAAATTATAGCACGTTATGCAAAAGCATGGATGAATTTCACAAATGGAATGTTGAGAAGACACAACAGAGTACATGCTGTCTGATTCCATTTACATCCAAAATGAAAATAGACAAAACCAGCCCATTTTAGTAGAATTTAGGATAGCAATTATTTGGGGGGAAGTTGGGAGAAAAACAGGGCCTAGGAGATGGCCTGAGGAGGTTTTCTGGTGTGCTGGTGAGGTTCTGTTTCCTGAGCTGGGCAGTAATGGGGTGAACATTCATAAGCTGTACATCAATAATTTGTGTACTTTTCTGTATATGTGTATACATATATTATGCTCCAGTAAAAAGTTAAAAAAAAAGGATGGAGGATGAAGTTGGACAATTTGAGACAGAGGTTGTTAATTACTCAGGACGCTTGTTGAAAGACCCGTTCACTGATGCCCTTCAGTTAGGAAGTGGGATGCATGATGCCACGCCGAGCTAAGAAATGGGCGAAACGTGCTGATGAATCTATTTGAAAAACGAGGGAGCTCAGAAACCCCGCTGGAACTAGAATACTATGGAATAATAACATGGAATATAGGAGAGGAGAAATTGGACAGAAATCATCTAAGTTTTTTTTTTTTAAGATTTTACTTATTTATTTGACAGAGAGAGACACAGCGAGAGAGGGAACACAAGCAGGAGGAGTGGGGGAGCGAGAAGCAGGCTTCCCACAGAGCAGGGAGCCCGATGCTGGGCTCGATCCCAGGACCCTGGGATCATGACCTGAGCCGAAGACAGACGCTTAACGACTGAGCCACCCAGGCACCCCAGAAATCATCTAAGTTTTTCACATTTTTAAGAACGATAAAGAAAATGATGAGTTTTAAACTTTAAGTCACGTTAAGAACTTAATTTCTGGGGCGCCCGGGTGGCTCAGTCTGTTAAGCGTTAGCTTTCGGCTCAGGTCATGATCCAGGGGTCTTGGGATTGAGCCCTGCGTTGGGCTCTTTGCTCAGCAGGGAGTCTGCTTCTCCCTCTCCGTCTGCCGCTCCCCCTGCTTGTGTTCTCTCTCTCTGTCAAATAAATAAATAAGATACTAAAAAAATAAGAATTTAATTTCTAAATGAGTAGAAATAGATGTATAACTTCTAAACCAGTAAAGGGGGTGGGGGGAGCATAAAGAAATCTTGGTTGACCCAACAGAAAACTAAAAAGGATGTGGAAAGGGGCGCCTGGGTGGCTCAGTCTTTAAGCGTCTGCCTTCGGCTCAAGTCATGATCTCAGGGTCCTGGGATTGAGCCCCGAATCGGGCTCCCTGCTCCACGAGAAGCCTGCTTCTCCCTCTCCCACTACCCCCTGCTTGTGTTCCCTCTCTCGCTGTGTCTCTCTCTGTCAAATAAATAAATAAAATCTTAAAAAAAAAAAAAATAAAAAGGATGTGGAAAAAAAGCAAACGAAAAGCATGGCAAGCAGAAAATGCAAAACAAAGTGATAGAAGTAAGTAAATAATCTTCAGGAATCTCTATAAATGTGAATAGTTTAGATGTGTCTTTTATAAGACATGGACTTTCAAGTATGTTACAAAAATAAAATTCAGCTGCATGTGGATACATGTAGAACCTGGTGACAGAAAAGATGAGTGTAAAAAAGCATGAGAAAATATGTAGCAGACAAATACCAACCAAAGTAAAGCTGGGTGTGGCAATATTATATAACGTAACATAACACAACATAATATAATATAATACAAATCTTAAAGCAAAAAGCAATATTAGGTATACGGATGGTTGTTATTTAATGATAAAAAGAATAATTCACTAGAAAAATAGAACAAGCATGAACCTACACTTAACATAGCTTCAAAATATATACATCACCATGGACGGAATTGCAAAGAGAAAAGAACATCTACAACCACAATGGGAGACCTTAATACTTCTCTCAGAAACTAATAGATTAAACTTATAAACATTTGTAAGAATATAAGTTCAAGAACACAATGGAGAAGCATGTTCTCAAGGTCAGACGTAGAACTCTCTACCTTACAATTAGGGGCCATATTTTTTGTTTTCAAGAACACGTGGATCATACAAATATAGCCACATATTGGACCACAAAGGAAGAGTCAGTAAGTGCCAAAGAAGACAGAGCATTAGACCTAGTGCAAAAAAATATAAAATCACAATCAAGGGGTGCCTGGCTGGCTCAGTCGGTAGAGTGTGCGACTCTTTTTTTTTTTTTTCCAAGATTTTTATTTTTAAGCAATCTCTACATCCAACCTGGTGCTCAAACCTACAATCCTGAAATGAAGAGTCATATGCTCCACCCACTGAGCCAGCCAGGCACCCCAAGCATGTGACTCTAGGTATTGGGGTTGTAAGTTCGAGCCCTAGCCCCATGTTGGGTGTAGAGACTACTTAAAAATAAAATCTTGGGGTACCTGGGTGGTTCAGTCGGTTAAGTGTCAGCCTTTGGCTCAGGTCATGATCTCAGGGTCCTAGGGTCAAGCCCTGAGTTGGGCTCCCTGCTCAGTGGGGAGTCTGCTTCTCCCTCTGCCTTTGCCCCTCCTCCCTGCACCCCTTCCCCCCTTGTGCGCGAGCTCTCTCTCAAATAAATAAAATCTTAAAAAAAAAATCTTAAAAAAAAAAAAAATAAAATCACAATCAAGAAGAGAGTCCCCAAACATAGGGGGGACTTTCTAAAATAGGACACACGAGTGGGCCTGGCTGGCTCAGTTAGTAGAGCATATGACTCTTGATCTTGGGGTTGTGAGTTCAAGCCTACGTTGGGTGTAGAGATTACTTAACAAACAAACAAAATATTAAAAAAAAAAAAATAGGATACACAGAGATCAAGGGCTTCCTAATGTGAGGCAATGAGAATGACATAATGTAAAATTCCTGTTAACGATTTTTTTTTTTAAGATTTTATTTATTTGACAGAGAGAGACACAGCGAGAGAGGGAACACAAGCAGGGAGAGTGGGAGAGGGAGAAGCAGGCATCCCGCTGAGCAGGGAGCCCAATGTGGGGCTCCATCCCAGGACCCCGGGATCATGACCTGAGCCGAAGGCAGATGCCCAACGACGGAGCCACCCAGGCGCCCCCTGTTAAAGGTATTTAGTGTGAATACAATTATAAGGAAACCATCAGACAAAAGAAACAATGCAACTGTTAGGATGTTCTGCAAAACAGTTGACCCGGCTTTTAAAAAAAAATAGCAATATAAACACCTCCCACCCATCTGCCCACAAAAGAACAGGGTATTGCTTTAGATTAAAGAAAGCTAATGAGGGGGCTCCTGGGTGGCTCAGTCGTTAAGTGTCTGCCTTCGGCTCAGGTCATGATCCCAGAGTCCTGGGATCGAGCCCCACATCAGGCTCCTTACTCAGCCACAGGCCTGCTGCTCCACCTGCTCGTGCTCTCTCTCTCTGTCGAATAAATAAATAAAATCTTTAAAAAAAGAAAAAAAAGGGGCGCCTGGGTGGCTCAGTCGGTTAGGTGTCTGCCTTCGGCTCTGGTCCTGATCCCAGGGTCCTGGTATCGAGCCCCGCATTGGGCTCCCTGCTTGGCGGGGAGCCTGCTTTTCCCTCTCTCTCTGCCTGCCACTCTGCCTACTTGTGTTCTCTCTCTCTGTCAAATAAATAAATAAAATCTTTTAAAAAATAAAAAAAGAAAAAAGAAAGCTAATGAGGCATGACAACCACATGCAATGCATGATTCTTATTAGATTCTGGATCCCTGAGGGCCCCCCCTCCCAAATTTAAAGAAATTATTGGGACAACTTGGGACAATTAATATGGACTATCTATTATATAGTATTATTGCATCAATGTTAAATTTCTTGGGGGTGTGATAATGTGGCCCCATTTTTGTTGGGTTGCTAGGACTGTCCTCTAGCATAAGTCTCAAACTTTTTGATTTTAGGACCCCTGTATATTCTCTTAAGGTGGGGAGAAAATAGTTGCTATATCTAGTTAGTTGTGTTATCTATTAGGACACCTTTCTAGTTCGTTTTCCCACACCGAGCAATTCTCTAATCCTTAGCAGTGATGTGGTTTTGGAACGTAGGTGAGGTTCGGTGGGGTGGAGTCCGGAGCCCCCGACCAAGAATTCTTGAGACGTCTTTGGTGTAAAAGGGTGGTTTTGGGAAAGCACATGCAGAAGACCCGGGCAGAAAAAGCTGCTGCCCCGGGTTGTCGAGTGGCTGATTATATACTCCGGAGTTGGGGGAAGTAAAGAAAAGGGAGGTTTCAAAGGGGTTTTCATATGTTAAAGAAGACCCTCAGGACACTGGAGGCCAGGCTATATCAAGCTAAGGTTGTTTTTCCCTCTGGTGAGACATTAACATTAAGATAGTTGGGAGATCCTAGAAGAAGGTCACACATGTCTCACCCAGGAGTGGGGCGTGGGGAGAGGTTGCAGGGTGTCAGTTTATGTTTTGTCTTCAGTTAGCTTTCTGTTCCCTCATCAGGAGGACTGAACATCCTACAATTTAACTTAATTCTGATACCATCCACCTAAAGGCGGCATCAGATCCCACAGGATAAGTGTTCACTCCCACCAGCCTCATGCCAGTTGCAGATCTGGGACACTTGAACTTCTGATCAACCGGCTCTAAATTGGGGATTCCCATGACCCTCTCCTCTGGTCCCATAATTTGCTGGAATAGCCCACAAAACTGAGGGAAATGTTGATTTACATTGACCAACTTATTATAAGGGATATTATAAAGGATTTAGATGGACAGTGAGATGAAGAGGTACATAGAGTGAGGTCCAGTGGGTCCTGAGCAAAGGAGCTTCTGTCCCTCCTTATGAATAACAAAGGACACTCCTGTCACTCAGGAAATTCCAAGGGGTTTAGAAGCTCTGTGCCTGGGACTGGAAACAAAAAGAATCATGTCCAGGTAGAACATCTAAGAAGTTACATTTCATTTGAGTTAAAGTTGAATTCCTGTCTAAACCACTGATCTTGACTGAGTTAGAGAAAATGGATGCGTGATTTGTCCAAATGTGCACAGTTGCTTCCATGTAAAAAAATCAGCTTTCTAGCTCCTTTCATTAAAACATATTCTGATCAAATAATCTTACGCAAGAAAGATAGCCTAGCTTCAAGACTCTACTGTAAAAACAGAGAGCAAATGATTGATTTTCTGCTCACTTATCAGGTTTAGGATCTTTACAAGAAGTATGTTAGCTCCCAGGAGCGCCGCTACGTGCCAAAAATTTCTTGTATTGTCCTTGAGCAAGAAAAACGGTCAGCGGGCTGGTAGTACAAGGTCCACGCCACTCCTCCCACAAACAGCCTCGTGACTGTCACGGGGTTGTTTTCATCCAGTGTGAAGCAGAGGACTTCTGATGTCACCCTTTTCCATGAAAATCTGGATCCACTTGTCCTCTTTATCACTTACATCAAAGTATCCACTCTCAGCCAAGGGGCAGCAAGTCTTACATCCAAGTGTAACTGCTCCTCACCAAATGCCTTTATCTTTTCTTCCTTTCTTCCAATTTATCCTTGCATGTGGTTATTATGCCCACCCAGGAGTTAGTTCTCTTTCTGGAGAATTCTAATTCTGGACCATGCTCACATTTGTCAGCTTTCCTGGAAAGGACTCTGAGCTGGCATGGCTGCTCCAGATTGACCATGCAGCCAGGTTCTTGGGTTGTAGGGCTACCTTGGGGGGTCCTGGGACTCATCCCTGTGCCAGGCCTGCACCACAGTCCTCCCTCGGGGGGTGCATCTGGGCACGGTGGACACCACAAGCACCAGGGCCACCCCAACTTGCATGGGCCAATCTGGACCGAGGCCCGGGTGGCTTTTCTGCTCTAGGCGTCTGGTTTCCTGGTCACTGAGACTGGGTGAGACCCCATGGGGGGGTATTCTTTTACCATAACAAGATGTATGGGGGGGTGCCTGGCTGGCTCATTGGGTAGAGTGAGTGACTCTTGATCTCCATGTTGTGAGTTCGAGCCCCACGCTGGGTGTGGAGCTTACTTAAAATCTTTAAAAAAAAATGTACAAGTGATTGTTTCTTAAAAGTTAATTGTTATGTGGAATCCAGAACAACATCAATGTGCCTTTCCCACTCTGTGACATTCATATCTATTGCATTCAAGTTCATTCTTGACTAGATTTTTTACCTATGCATAACGTTTTAACATCATGCATTGGTCATCTGGAAAATACTGGGTCACAGAGGTATGCAGACCCTCTAAAAATTGACACATTTCATTGCACCATATGAAAAAGAAATCACATTTGGTAATGCCACCAATCTCATTAGAAACATCTTTTTTTTTTTTTTTTTTTTAAAGATTTTATTTATTTATTTGAGAGAGAGAGCACATGAGAGGGGGTAGGGTCAGAGGGAGAAGCAGACTCCCTGCTGAGCAGGGAGCCTGATGCGGGACTTGATCCCGGGACTCCAGGATCATGACCTAAGCTGAAGGCAGTTGCTCAACCAACTGAGCCACCCAGGCACCCTCATTAGAAACATCTTTAAGAACTGGGAAGCTCTCAAGCTCAGGTGGTATATACAAGTTTTACAAAATTTCAGTTTTCCTTTGAAAGCTCAAATGTTATCATTGGCAACTAGTATGGTCAGTTATTTCTTTGAAGTGACTGGCTTATTTCATTCATTCTTGAGAAAAAATCTGCCAAATATTCAAGTCTGAATAACTATGGTTTCCCTATCAATTCTTCTTTCCAGTTCAAATGGTGTTCTCTGAAAAAAGCAGCTGCTTCCTCTCGAAAACTCAAATAAGCCTAAATGCTTTTCCAGAAGACAACCATGTTACCTGGGTCTGCACCACAAGCACTTTATAGGTACTTCCCACTTCCAGACAGGCTACTCAAAAGAGGTAAACCCAAGATGTTAAGATTTAATAACGTTATTCATTTTTACTGCTTTATTAAAGGTACCTTCATACTTTTTAAAGATTTTATTTATTTATTTGAGAGAGAGAGAACACACAAGAGAGGAGCAGGGTCAGAGGGAGAAGCAGACTCCCTGATGAGCAGGGAGCCAAATGTGGGACTAGATCCGGGATCTCCAGGATCATGACCTGAGCCGAAGGCAGTCGCTTAACCAACTGAGCCACAGAGACGCCCCCCCCTTCATACTTTTTCTTAAAAGCCAAAGAGTGCCCGTGGTGGACAAGGAAATCTCTGCTCCTATAGTTGGGTGCCTCTGGGTCATGATTCACGGTAAAGTGCCAGCAGTTTTCCCCACCTGTGCAAACAATAACACAGCCCGGAAAGGCATGTGATGTCTTAGTATCGGTATGAAAACAGTTTTGCCCTCCTGGATACCCCCGCTCCTCCCCCTCCAGGTCCTCAGACCACACTTTGAGAACCGCTGCTCTAGGTGGCACCATCTTGTCTTCATCCCCACCTGAGTTTACATTAGGTTCTCATCATTCGTCCTCCTGCGCTCCTAGGAACAGTGCGGCGGCGCCCAGGCAGTCCGGGCGGGGGGGGGGGGGGGAGGGGGGCGTGGCTTCCAGCCGAGGGGCGTGGCCAGCCGCCAGGCAGCCAGCTGGGCCCACGGGGCCCCTCACCCTTCTTTCCTGACCTCACTTCCTCTTCCCCTCCCCCAGCCCCTTTAACCCTTCACTTCCCCCAGAGTGGAAAGGAAGCCGCTGGAATGACTTGTGCTATACTACACCTAACTTACCGGGTGATTTGTTTTAAAAAATAAAAAAAGTAAAATAAGAAATCTACATCTTGATTGTTCTTTTTCTGGTTATAAGAATAATGGGTGCTTGTTACATAATATTGTATTATGTATATAGTAGAAATTGAGCGTCTCCCCTCATCCCCCCGCCCCCATGCTCTCTCTGGTGTATGTGCCTCCAATTTTTCACATATATGTATTTTTCATATATATGTGTATATATATTGATGGGGTATTTCTCCTCAACTTTCTGTTTTCACTTAATGTATCACATTACAATTTTCTGCATCAGCAAATATAGATCTACCTCATTCTTAATATAAATGATAATTGGGGCACCTGGGTGGCTCAGATGGTTAATTGTCTGCCTTTGGCTCAGGTCATGATCTCCAGGTCCTGGGATGGAGCCCCGCATCTGTCCATTGGGGTCCCAGCTCAGCAGGGAGTCTGCTTCTCCCTCTCTCTCTGCCTCTCCCCCTGCTTGTGCTCTCTCTGTCTCTCTCTCTCAAAAAAAAAAAAAAAAATATATATATATATATATATATATAATGTGTATATATATATATATATATATATAGAACTGACAATGGACATTTACTCATTCCTAAGTTTTCCCTGGTATAAACAGTGCCGCGGTGAACACCTTGCTCTTTTATGTCTCTAAATAATCTGGTGAGTATTTCCAGGGTGTCAGTCCTTCAGAGTGGAATTTCTGGATAAAAGGGTATGTGCATTTTATAAAAGGATGGAAGCTACCCAATTACCCTCCAAAGAGATGTTACTAACCAACAATCCCTCCAACCACATCCGCTGTATTTTGAAATGACCTCTTTACATATCCATCTCCCTGGCACCCCCAGCGGCTTGGGGTCCCCTCGGGAATGGAATGTGTCCTCTTGTCCATCCCTGGGTCACAACTGTCATGTCACAGGAGCTCATTCATGTGAATGAGTGCGTAATAGTAACAACAGCACTGTTAAAAAAAAGACAACAGGCCCAAAATGGAGTTTCTTGTGCGAAACCCAGTGTCAGCGAACCAAGACCTGATAGCTAACCCAATGGCAGTTTTAGCCTCTCCCAGGAATCTGGGAGTCAATCTGGAATTACGTGGTCAGCACTAGAGAGGTGATTCGCCTGATAGATCCCTTCTGTCCTCCATAGGACGGTGACCTTGTCTGGAAACAATCCACTCTTTGCTAAAAACTTCCTTTTCCTGCCTGCTTCTGCCTATAAAATCTTTCATTTTGTACAGCTATTTGTAGCTCCTATCTACCTGCTAGATGGGATGTTGCCCAGTTCATGAATTGTTGAATAAAGCCAATAAGATCTTTAAATCTTACTCAGTTGAATTTTGACACCACCAACAGTTTTCCATTATGTGTGTCAGGCACCATTCTAAGCATCTTGCCTGCCCGAATTTCTTTAATTGAATAACTACTAGGAGTAGGTGTTGTTATAACCCCCATTTATAGACGAAGAAACTGAGGCTGGGGAGTTAAGTGACTTGCCCAGACAATGAGACAGTCATAACTAATGACTTCAGCAAACAGCAGAAATCTTTGTGCTCCAGGAATCTGCTGCCCACAGGGTAATGATGCCCCTGGTTCTTTTTTAATGCCTTTTCGATCATTTCCCCTTGCTCCATCTTCTGGATCTCCAGTTTTATGAGGGATTTTTAGGATTCACTTAGGCAACCTGAGAGAAAATTTCATAAAGTTAAATAGTATCCTAAAATCCTCCAAGTTCGAGGGCACCTGGGTGGCTCAGTTGGTTAAGTGCCTGCCTTCGGCTCAGGTCATGATCCTGGAGTCCCAGGATCAAGTTCCTTCCCTGATCGAGCCCCACATCGGGCTCCCTGCTCCGCGGGAAGCCTGCTTCTCCCTCTCCTACTCCCCTTGCTTGTGTTCCCTCTCTTGCTGTGTCTCTCTCTGTCAAATAAATAAATAAATCTAAAAAAAAAAAAAATCTTCCAAGTTCGTTTCTGGACCCCATCTGTTATTTTTATTTATTTATTTATTTTAAAGATTTTATTTACTTATTTGACAGAGAGAGAGGGCAGGAGAGCACAGGCAGGGGGAGCAGCAGAGGGAGAGGGAGAAGCAGGCTCCCCGCTGAGCAAGAAGCTGGATGTGGGACTCGATCCCAGGACCCTGGGATCGTGACCTGAGCCGAAGGCAGACACTTAACCGACTGAGCCACCCAGGCGCCCCTGTCCATAGATTTCTTTGACAAAATTAAAATCAGAGTAGTATATGGTGCTCTTCTATTGGGAGGGGGAGCCTGGGGAGTTGTTTACCTTGCGTGATGACTTAGGTGTAAATGAATGCTGTGTGCCCCTCACCCCCAGCGCAGGCTTGAGAAGGTGGGCTTGGGGATGGGGCGGGGTGTGTGGTGGGGGGGATGGGAAGAGTCCACTTGATGGAAGGAAGGGGCCGTGCAAAGGCTCAGAGTCAGGGACTATTTAAGGGAATGGCTAAATTTAGAGTTCTTGGGGAGAGGAAATAGTAGAAGAGAAGGATGGTGAGGGAGGTGAAGGCCGGGAAATGTTCTAAGCGATCAGACTTGACTGTGTCACGCTTGGAGAGCGACTCCAGGCGACTGCCCAGAGCCGGCTGGGGAGTGACTGCTCAGGGCTGTGCAGCGTAGTGTGATTGGGAAGGGGAGGGAAAAGACTGCTGGCAGGACATCCATTTAGAAATGACCATAAATAGCTCTGCTATCAACACCGCCCCCCCATACCCTGCCTTCTTCTCCTCTTTTCTGATTTCTAATAATGGCATGACTATTTTTCTAACCCCAGGGATGGAAGTCTGAGTCACTCTGACTCCTCCCCCTGCCCAAGTCCAGCCAGGGGCCATTCCTGCTGATTCCATCTCTACACCACCTCTGGAGTCTTGAGGGTCCTGCCAGGACCTCGTGTGAGGCCTGGCCCTGGTTCAGGGACTCTGGCCTCCCCTGCCCAGGCCCGGTCCCCTAGTCCCCAACGTCCTCTCACTGCTGTTGCCCGATGTTACCCCCTGCCAACAAACACACCGCGCAACTAATGCCCTAGAGTGTCCACCTGGGTGAAGTGCGAGTCCCTCCCTCTCCCAGACGGCCAGGCCTGTCCACCCTCCTCCCAGATCGTAATTATCCCTAAGAGCCAGCTTCATGGGCATTCCTGCCCTAAACCAACCAGGGTGCCCCCCACAGAAGTAATTTTGTCTTTGACTTCGGTGCTTTGCTCGTCACCTAAGCTCCTCTTGGGACACTTTCTTCTCGTGCCTGGTGTGTGGTGATGACACAGCTGAGTGTCTGGTTCCCCAAGGGTAGAGACCGAGTTTGGTGCCTCCACAGGGAACTTGCAGATGACCTCGTCTCAATAACTAATTGCAGTTTGATTAAAAACATGGAAGGATGGGAGTTTCCGCTTCCGCTGACCCCAAACTGAAGGATCTGAGCATTTTTCCTTTAAACACCATTGTTCTAGGGACGCCTGGGTGGCTCAGTCGGTTAAGCGTCTGCCTTCGGCTCAGGTCATGATCCCAGCGTCCTGGGATCGAGTCCCGCATCGGGCTCCCTGCTCTGCGGGGAGCCTGCTTCTCCCTCTGCCTCTGCCTCTGCCTCTCTCTCTCTCTGTCTCTCATGAATAAATAAATAAAGTCTTAAAAACAACAACAACAACAACAAAAAACACCATCGTTCTATGAAATGGCTCTCAGGGCCAGTAGCTTGCACTGCCAGGCATTCCAGACAAGTGCAATAGATAGGGACTCTGTTTTCTCCTTCTTTCTTCTTACAAGAGCAATAGACGGTGAGCCAGGCATATGGGTATGAACTAGAGTTCTGCTACTTCCCAGCGGTGTGACATTGAGTAAGTGTCCTGACCTCTTCGAGCGAATGTCAGCTGTCTCACCAAATCGGCACGTATGTGGAAGGCGGGCATGGAGCTGGAGCCCTGGGAGGCAGGGAGTGAAGACGTTAACCTGAAGACGTTGCCTCACTGCCCTGGGCTACTGCTGGGTTTGCAAAGGGTATATGTGCCCCCACCCTCTCTGCAGGTGATGGCTAGACTCTGGAACACACCGAGGCTTCAGTGCTGCCTCTCACCAGGGCTTCTGACACCCTAGTCTACCATGCAGAGGCACAGATGAGCCCCTGGGGGTGGGCAGCAATTTCTTCATGGCCATTTCAGAAGTGGTAGTATGGGTAGCTGACATCCATAACAGAAGGATCCTCAGGGGGTCCTTTCTCCCAGGTGACAGGTATGGACACCAAGGCCCAGGTGCCTGATAATACCAGGATGGCATAAAGGCAATACCAGAGGCTTCCAAGGTCTTTAGCTGTGTTTTGAACAAGAGGACTGGGAACAGAGTGAAAGGCATCATGAGTCATTCTGGGACATGCTGGCCTAAGATCAGGCCTTTGACTGAGACCTCAGACTTTGGCGGGGAGGGGCGTCCAAAAGCAACCTCCCCTTGGATCCAGTCTACTGGGTCTCAGGGCCAAAGCAGTAGCTCTGCCTGGTTGGGACAGGGAGAAGGAAGCACTGAAGTCAGTAATTCAAGGTTGCTTTCTTGGCCCAGCCCCATCTGGCACTGTTGACTGTGAGGCAATGAAGGGGAGAGCTGGGGACACAGGGCAGAAAGAGGTTGCTAGTATTTGGAGTGAGTTGCTGTGACCAGGAAAGTGGGGGCTGGGGTCAGATTTTTCTAAATAAAACCCAGCCCCAGCTGGTGTCTCATTTCAAGAACATGGGCGATGAGACTGGTTGCTTGCGACAGAACCAATCAGTATTGTGTTCCGCATGCAAACAGGCAAAGATGGAACTGTTTGCCAGGGTGGATCCTGAACTCATTCGGTGCAGGCTGCATGAGGACTCGTCTGGATCGTGATAAGCATCAACTACAACCGTTGAGCCGAGGGTGTGCCCCAAGCCTTTTCCTTGCGTTATGTCACCCACCTCTCCTGGCAGCCCTGTTACTGTTACAATTCCCGTTTCGGACGGGAGAAAACAGAGTCTGGCTAGGCTGAATGACTTCGAGGATTAGCAGCTTGACCTGGTGAGAAGCAGAGGAGAAGAGATTTCAGCTCTTGACTCGGATCAGTCTACGCAACTCGTGTGGACGGGAGTATCTGAGCGCGAACTTGAGGAGCCGACGTGCCCGTGGTCTTAGTCCAAGAACACGGAACCCGCACTTGGTTAATGCGAAGGAGTTTCAGTCCAGCCAACGCGAAGGGCGCAGGCGTTTGCTCACTTTGGGGGTTCAAGCTGATTTGTCAGCAAGTGACACCCAGGTTTAAATAGGGCATCCCGGAGAGAGGGGTTGAGCCCCGCTAACAGCTGCCCTAATCCCCCAGCTCAGACCCCGGCTCGCCCATCCCGGCGGGTCTGTCGATCTCTAGCAGCAGCCCCTTGGCTCCAAAGGAAGCGCGCTCTGGGCGCTGGGGCGGGGTCCGGCTGGCGCGGGGGGGCGGGGGGGCGGAGGAGGCCGGCCAGGCCCCGGCCCCGCCTCCTCTCCGGCGAGGCCCAATCGGGTGGCGGCCCCGACATCCCCGCCCCGCCCCTGCCCGCGCGCGGGCGCCGGGCAGGCCTCGGGGCTCGCAGCCAGGCGGCCCGGAGCAGCACGGGCGCTGGGATCTCGCCTGCCTCGCTCGGTTCGCTCGCCTGCTTGGCGGGATGGCTGGCTACCTGCGGGTCGTCCGCTCGCTCTGCAGAGTCTCCGGCTCCGGCGCGCCGGCCTGGGCGCCGGCAGCCCCGACGGGCCCCAACTTGCAGGAGCAGCCGCGGCGCCACTGTGAGTGCCACGAGCAGGGTCCGGGCGGGGCGGGCGCCAGGCACCGCGACGTGGCGGCCTCCCGGGCGGGGACCTGGGAGCGCGAGTCGGGACAATCGCGGGGCCGGGGACGGCGGGCTTGGCACATAAAGAGCCGGGGCGCGGGGACGCGCTCCCCGGCCCCAGGCTCTCTGGCCGCGCCAGGCGCAGGGGTGGGGACTTGAAGGACGGTGGCAACTGGTGGCCCTGGCACGGCAGGTCCTGCGGCCCTGCGCGGGCGGGGGTTCCGGGCCGCTCCGCGCCCCCAGGTATTCCTGTAGGGGGTGCTGGGGGGGGCCCGGGAGGGGGACAGGCCAGCGAGGAGGGGGCCGGAGCAGCCGGCCCGGTGTTCGCGGGAGAGGGATGGTCGCGGCGCGGGCCCGGCTCAGACAAAGGCGGGGAGGAGGCTGTCGCTTCCCCTTCCTCTGCCGCCCGGCGCTCTGTCACCCCTCCTCGCTGTCAGGCCCGCGTCAGCTATTTTTGGAGCCTTTTACGCGACAGCTGGAGGAGCGTCCTTTTTATTTTACCTTTTGTTTACCCCCCCCCCCACCCCGGTCTAACTTAAGTCTCCATCCTGGGGCCTCTCCTTGGCCTGACCTGCCTTTTCTCGCCAGCCCACCCTGCGCTGCTCCTTGGCCTGGCCCTCTCTCCCGACTGGGACACTGGGCTCCTGGGCAGCCGCACCAAAATGCCACTTTCCTGCATAGTTCCTCACTGCTTCTGTGGTAGCCTTAGCACCCTGCTTAGGAGAGAAGACAGTAGTCGGGTCAGAATGAGCAGGATTTAGCCTGAACCTCCATTACCAACCCCTCCCCCGCCCCCTGTGGCATGTGGGCATTGGCCCGCACTGAGGCTCTCCATTGCCAGCTACAAAAGGCAGGGAGAATGTAGGTCTCTTGGCCCTGTCTCTTGCCTGTTGCCGCGGAAACCCCTTTCCTGACCTGGCCTGCAGCCCCTCAGAGTGAGTGAGGACAGTGAGAAAGAGGCAGTGGGGCCCAGGCAGCCGGGCCTTAACTGTTAGGGTAGGTAATCTTTAACGAGTGTGGGAGCAGCTGGCCAGAATTGGGGAGGAGGGGGGGAGAGCTTGGTCCCCCACCCCCACGTCTCCTGCCAAGAAGAAAGGGGCATTTCTGCTTTTGTACTAATGGGATTTGTCTCTAAGTGGTCAGTCCTGCAACTCCAAGGTTCTAAGTGCCCACAGGCCCCAAAACAGAGTTTCCCATATGGCGGAGTTTCCTTTAGCAAAATGGAGTGAGAGGTACATTCTCCAGGTCTCCCCTTTTCTCCTCTGCATTGATGGTAAGAAAGAAAGTTCTTTCAGTCGTAGGTCCTTCCAGAATTCCCCAAGCAGATGGGTTATTAATGGGGCCAATACGTAGTATTTGAGTTGGACAAGAGATTACAACTGTGGCCTCTGCTAGTTTGTTACCTGGCAACGCTGCGGGAGGCAGAATATTTGGCATTCCCCTTGATGACAAGGAAAGAATATATTTTTTTTGGCTAAAACACTCCTGTGTCTTTGCTGCTCGGTAATTCCCATGTCTCTAGTTTTGCAGTTCCTAGGCCTCCAGCGATTGCTGGTGGTGGTTCTGATATGCTGGCCTTTGGGAAAGTGAGGGTGGCCTCTGCCCAAGCGCTCACTGGGAGAATGATCTTGTCTGGCCTTCCTTAGCTCCACTCCTCTCCCGGGAACTTCTTGATTTCCTCACCCTACCTCTTAACTTTTCAGACCTTGGTGACTTGCCTGAACTCTTAGATTCCAGGGCAGATTATTTAATGATCGTTCAAAGTTCTGCAGACCCACCGGTGGAGTTATTAACGTGTTCTCCACTGAAGCTGGTTTCAACCACATCAGATAAGACCACTGCTGCCCCATCAGAGGTTTACCCCAGCCCCCAAATCCTCCATGGGAGCTTGGAGCCTCTTGTGCTGGTTCCATTCAGGGTATGAGGTGCTGGACACCGCCCTCTGGTTACTGGAAGCTAGGCTCTGTGACCTGCCCTGGAGTTTACACTAATGTAAATGCATGTTTAAAATGCCAGTGGATTGCACATTTTAACACAGTATGAAGTGTGAGCTTTTCCAGGGCAAGTTGCCCATTGCCTGGCAGAGATGCCACCCGTGTACATTTGTGATGGTCTGGTGCAATCTGCTGGTGAGAATTCGCCCAGTCTCTGTGTGGCAATGCATCCCGGGGTGGGGGGGCGGGGATGGGAGGGAGCACATTTCATCCCAACAGGAGGGGAGGGAAGGGCAGCAGCTTACTATAGACCAAATTGACTGTGACTTGACATTCACTTGTGACTTCAACAACTATTGTGTTCTCCTGTGTTTCAGGCAAGGTGCTGGGGACAGAGCCAGGGGTAAGAGGCAAAGATTTCTGCCCTCGTGGAGCCTAAATTCTAATGCGGGGACAGTCAGTAAAACAAGGTTGAAGTTGGCTAGTATGGAGTAAAGGAACACTGGCTAAGGGGAACAGATCGGGGCCAGGCAGGTGTGCGTGGCAGTTTGGATGGGGTGGCCAGAAAAGACCTCGAATGAAGCGCTAAGGGAAGGAAGGACACAGGCCGTTTGGTTGTCAGGTGCCACGGCCATGCTGGGGGTCCCTTTGCTTGAGGGACGAGTGCCTGCGGCTGGCACAGACTTGGGGGGGCAGTGACAGATTAGGTCAGGCCTCTGGGGGCCTTGCATTTTTGAGGACTTCGACCTTTACTCTGCGTGAAAGGGGAAGCTTTGCAGGTTTTGAGAAGAGTATGGCCTGATTTACATCTTAACAGTAGCACTCTGGTTTCAGGGTCTTGGTAGGCTTGTAGCCCTAATCTGGCAAGAGATGGTGGGGAAAAAGAAAGAGAGAGAGAAATGGCGACGGGCACCTGGGTGGTAGCACTGGGAGTGGTGAGAAGGGACTGGATTCTGATGTATTTTGAAGGAAGAGCCAATAGGATTTTTTGATGGTGCAGATGTGGGTGTGAGGGAGTGGAGTGGAGGATGACACCAAGGAAAACGCTAGAGCCTCTTCCAGATCGCTGCCCTGCCTTCTTGAGCTCCCAGGAATTGGGGGCTTCCCCTGACATTCTGCTGGGCCATCAGCTTCTCTGCTGACCCGTGGCCAGGGTGGGAAAGTGGCAAAGCGCTTACTCTTGGGGGGAGGCTGTCTTGGGAGAGACCTTCAGCCTTGAGTTTGGAACAGCAGGCCGATCTCGAAACTGGGGACGAGTTTTGATATCCTTACTTGGTGTTGGGTGCTAGCAGTCCAGATGAGGAGGAGAATTGGCCTGTTGGGTCGCCTGTGACTGGTATAATTCCATCCCACACTGTGACCAAGAGGACATGTGCAACATGGCTTCTGAAGATTTCATGGTGGCTGGCCCTTGGAAGCTGTCAGGGAGGCCCATGTACTGTTCCTTGGATTTCAGATTGCTTGTCATCATTTGTCACCCAGAGAGGGGCACACGACGGCGGTGTCTTTACCATATTGGCCGAACCACACACCAGGTCGCCAACTCTGATGTCTTTGGGGGGTCCTCTGGAGGGTACATAATAGGCCTGGAATCAAGGAGAAGGTGTGCGTGAGCACCAGCTCAGTGTGGGGGAAGCAACTCATGCTTCAAGAAGAGACTGGAGGGGCGCCTGGGTGGCTCAGTGGGTTGAGCATCTGCCTTCGGCTCAGGTCATGATCCCAGAGTTCCGGGATCGATCCCAGTGTCCGGCTCCCTGCCCAGTGGGGAGCCTGCTTCTCCCTCTCCCTTGCCTTCTCCCTCTGCCACTCCCCCTGCTTGTTCCCTCTCTCTCTCTCTCTCTCTCTCAAATAAATAAATAAAATCTTTAAAAAAAAAAAGAGAGACTGTATTTTTATGTAAAATCTCCTGGGTTGTTCTTCCCCGCCCCGGTTCAAATTTTTAAAAACTAAAAAAAAAAAATCTTATTTCTTATTTTGTATTGTGGTAAAAGCCACACAATAAAAATTTCCATCTTAACCATTTTTAAGAGTGCAGTTCAGTAGTGTTAATACTTTCACATTGTTGTAAAACCAATCCCCAGAGCTTTATCATCTTGCAAAACTGAAACTCTGTACCCATTAAACAACAGTGCCCCACCCCCTCCTCCCCCAGCTCCTGGCAACCCCCCCTTCCACTTTGTTTTTTATGAATTTGACTACCCTAGGTATCACCTGTAAATAAAATCAGACCGTAGTTTTCTTCTTGTGCCTAGCCTGTTTCAGTCCTCATAAGTCCTCCAGGTTTATCCCTGTTATAGCTTGTGTCAGCATTTTCTTAATTTTTAGGGCTGAATATTCCACTCTCTATATACCCATTTAAAAAATAGTCCATTTGGGGGCGCCTGGGTGGCTCAGTCGCTGGACGTCTGCCTTCCGCTCAGGTCATGACCCCAGGGTCGGTCCTGGGATCGAGACCTGCATCGGGCTCCCTGCTCAGTGGGAAGCCTGCTTCTCCCTCTCCCACTCCCCCTGTTCCCTCTCTCACTGTCTCTCTATCTGTCAGATAGATTAATAGAATCTTTGGAAAAAAAAAAAGTCCATTTAAAATTTACTGACGTTCTGGGTAAGGTACAGGAATTATGAAAAGCTTAGGCATTATGGTTATGAATTCCTTGCATATTTATTATTGCTTCTAATTTATTATAAGAGTTACCTCCCAGAAATGTTAATCACAGCCGTACTGAAAGTGTTTGGGATGGGGTAATGCTGTCCGGGTAAGAATACCACATTGTAAGTCCACTGGCCGTCCAAGGGGAAACTGGCTTTGTGGAATTTGAAACAAAAGAACTTGAGCAGCAAAAGCTATTGAGGTAGGTCCAGATCCATCGCTGTCACTAACCATGGCGGCACTTCCTTTTTTTTTAGCTTCCAAGCAAGTCCATTCACATTTGAGTGGTGGGGAGCCCAGTCTTGGGAGAAACTTGGAATTAGGAACATTGTTTAACCTTTGGAGGGACGTTTCTCTTAACCTTCCTGAATTAGTTTCCAGAGTCCTCTTCTCTCGAAGGCTCATACCACATTTTGTTCATCCATTCGTTCCTTGATAGACACTTGACTTGCTTCCACCTCTTGGCTATTGTCAATAATTCTGCTATGGACATGAGTGTACAAATACCTCCTTGAGACCCTGCTTTTAATTATTTCGGATATATATCTAGAAGTGGGATTGCTGGACCATGTGGCAATTCTCCTTTTTTTTTTAAGGGGGGAGGGGCAGAGGGAAAGGGAGAGAGAGAATCCCAAGCAGGCTCCATGCCCAGAGCAGAGCCTGAGCACCCCTCACCCTCCACCCCCCACTCCCATCTCACAACCCTGAGATCATGACCTGAGTGGAAATCAAGAGTTGGGTGCTTAACCGACTGAGCCACCTGGGTGCCCCTGGACAATATGGCAATTCTATCTTTAATTTTTTTTCTATCTTTAATTTTTTGAGGAACCATCACACTGTTTTCCATAGTGGCTGCAACGTTTTACATTCTTACCAGCGGTACACAGGGTTCCAGTTTGTCCACATCCTCACCAACACCTGTTGTTTTCTGTTGGGGGGCGGGGTTGTTAGTTTGTTTGTTTTTGATAGTAGCTATCCTCATGGGTGTGAGGTGGTATCTCATGGTGATTTTCATTTGCATTTCCCTAATGATTAGTGCTATGGGGTGACTTTTCATAGGCTTCTTGGCCATTTATATATCATTTTTGAAGAAATATCTGTTCAAGTCCTTTGCCCACTTATTAATTGGTTGTTATTGTTGTTGAAATCACCTGATTTTAAAACCTTGGTCACCAATCAATATATTATTTTTTAAAAACCCTGTCTGAGCAGGGTCGTTTTTTTGTGAGTTTGTAATTTTGTCATTGTTGGTAATTTTTATTTTATTTTTTAAAGTAGGCTCCATGCCCAGTGTGGGGCTTGAACTCACAACCTTGAGATCAGGAGTTGCATGCTCTCCTGATGGAGCCAGCCAGGCGCCCCAAGTCTCTGCTGCTATGGCTCCCATGGCTGCTGACTTTTTTTTTTTAATTTAAGATTTTATTTATTTATTTGACAGCAAGAGAGTGAGAGCACAAGCAGGGGGAGTGGCAGGGAGCCTGATGCGGGACTTGATCCCAGGACCCTGGGATCATGACCTGAACCAAAGGCAGACACTTAACCGACTGAGCCACCCAGGCGCCCCACTCCTGACTCTGTTAATAGCCCTGCTTGCCCTCTCTCTCCATCTGTAGGTTTCCCCTCACATACTCACTCCTTGAGGCCAGGCACTGTTATGTTTTTCTGTTGCAGGAAGAGGTGCTTAGCACCTGGTTGTAAGTAAGTGGGCCCTGTGTCCTCTGAGGGTTTGACGCCTGCAGGCAGAGCAGGGAGGGCTGCCCGCTGTGATCTTGACATTGAGTTCTGCATGTAGGAGGTGTGTCCACAGCCCACAGGTTGCTGTGTGTGAAACCCAAAACCTGAGTGGAGCCCAGGTGAAGCTGAAACCTTCAGGACTGGCCCCAAATGAATTCTCCTTAGGGATTATGATTATGGCAGATTCAGTACAGTTAAAAAAAAAAAATCTTGATTAGCTCTCATGACATTAACGCTTAAGAGATGCTCTTAAAAACTAAGCTAGCTCTGCAACAGCCCAGTAGAATTTCTGCAGGTCCTAAAGCCCTTTATACTCAAGCTTTCAACCAGGTAAGGTAAAGGAATTTTGTAACTTGGGTCCAAAGGCCCCTTCGAATCCTGAAAAGGGTGGTAGAGCTGGGTGCACCTTGTTCTGTAGGGAATGGAATGTTTGGAGTCTGTTTGCTTTCTGCTTCTCTGCATGTGACCCATGAGGGTGTCCAGAGGCTGCGCTTGAACCGGAGACCTGGGATCTATCCTGACTTCTGACACAAGCCACACTCCCTGGGTCTCATTTTTCTTCCTAAATAATCTCTCAAATTCTTTTTAGGTTAAAAAAAAAAATCTGTTTGCATATCCTTGGGAGATTATTTTTAGATTAAAAAAGATCTGTGCACATCTTTGGAAAGTGAGTCATTTTGCTGCACATAATTCACCTTTTTCTCAGCGGGCTGGGGAAGTCAGCATGAATCATGGTGGTGGTGTGTGTTGTCGGACAGTGATATGTTTGGGGTTGTGGGGTTTTGGCCACTTCTGTTTTACATGTGCGTAGGTGGTCATGCTTTTTTAGTCTTGGCCTGCTTTTTACAGACTTCTGTCCCTTGCTGTCCACCTAGCGGTGGTCACTTCTTCTGACCATTGGTGTTTTTAAGTGAGCATCTTGGTCCCCTGTTCGGACTTGCTGTCTAATCTCTGGTGAGGTGAAAGACCCAGCACTCCATCTATAAGGATTGTGCGTAACGTAAGAGTCCATGGGCCCTGAGTGAGGCTGAGGAGGCTCTGCTGGGGACAGAGCCCCACTCTCAGCTGTCCTCCTGCCTGCGTTCCAGCAGCGAGTGAACTTTCTGGTGATGGAGGCCCGGCTGTAGGTGTCGCACAGATCTGCTTGCGCGACTCTGCAGTCGCAGTCTCCTCCCGGCTGTGCGTAGAGGAACATGCTAGCGCGTGGGTACCTCCTCTGTCTGCTCCAGGCTGAGGCTCAACAAGCTCCCTCCAGGTAGCCTGCACTGATTTAATGCGGTAGGCCGTTTTCCTGAGTTTTCTTTGGAATTCACTTCCCAGACTGTTGGTTTTTCTCATGAGTCAGACTTTGCTTGGAGAGCCTCCCCCAGCTCCTCTTGTCCTCATCCATCTCCCTGGACCTTAGATGCTTCTCTGGCGGGACTGGCTACCCTGAGCCAGCTCGTATTGAGGGTTCTGAGTTCTAGTCCAGATGCCCTAAGCCACGCTTTCCATTGAGAAAGGTGTGACTCCTGGTAGATGTGTTGTCTTCAAGCAGTGTAACCTGTGTCGGTCTCTTCTGCCTTCAGATTCCAGGGGAGAGGGTCTGACCGGCCAGGCTGGCATCCTTCTGGCCAGTCCTAGGTGGCCGTCCTCAGTGGGGGATCCAGGCCCCCCAGGTGGCCGGGGAGCTGCTCCTGCTGAGGGGGACGGAACATGGGGAGCTGGGCCCTGGCTGACAGGGCTCCCTCCTTGGTGAAGGGCAGGTCCGGCCGGGGAGGAGAGGGGCTCCCCCACGAACCTCCCCAGAGGTGTGATGCGCTCTGTGTGCCCGGTTCCAGATGCCGACAAGAGGATCAAGGTGGCGAAGCCGGTGGTGGAGATGGACGGCGATGAGATGACCCGGATCATCTGGCAGTTCATCAAGGAGAAGGTAGTTCCTCCCAAAGCGGGCGGCTCTCCGCACAGCCTCCTGGGCCCCGTGTCCGGTCCCAGGGCTCACCCGCCACCCTGGTGGGCAGCAACAGCCTTTTTCTGTCCTGCCATCCACCTTTCTGTCATGTCCACACATAGTTTTCACGACATCAGGCAGGGGCCCGGCCTCAGCTGTCTGTCTCATGCTGGTGCCAAAGCCCACATGTTTTCCAGAATGGGTGCACATTCACGGCCCATCCTGTATCGGGTCCGTCTTGATGCCCCACAGTCCGATGTGAGTTCTCCAGGGAGTGGAAAGAGCAGGGCTGGTGTGCCGGGCAGCGTGCACACCTTTCCTGGGCGGTTCAGGGACGTTATCTGGAGTCGTGGCTGTGGTGTGTCGTCGGACAGCGATACGTCCCAGCCATCGAGCCGTCATGGCGGAGGGCTCCCAGCGTGGCTCCTTGGCTTCCCCAAAGTCGCTGTGGTCTGGATCTGCCTGGAGAACTTGTCCATGTGAAGACCCCTGTATTGTGTGTGTGTCCACAAGAAGGTCGAGAATTGCCACTTCTGAATGGGGAGGAGAAGGGAACCCACCGTACAGAGAAATCTAGATGCACTTGGGGTTGGGGTTCAGCTGAGTTGGTGGGCCATCGCGGTCCATGCTAGGGGCTGAGCCCTCTGAGGGGCTGCAGCCTGGTCTGCTGGCCTCTTTCCAGAGAGCCCTGCATCCTGACAGCTTCTGCCTGGCCCCGCGGAGGAATGGCTGATCCCACCCCTCTGCCGTGCTGCCCGCTTCCTCCACTGGCCTTCCCTGACTGGGCGTCCTGTGCCATGGCCCACACGTGCCCCTGAGTCACAGACATCTGGGCTGACGCCTTGCCCCGGTCATCTGTCTCTAGCTCATCCTACCCCACGTGGACGTCCAGCTCAAGTACTTCGACCTGGGGCTCCCACACCGTGACCAGACCAATGACCAGGTCACCATAGACTCCGCGTTGGCCACCCAGAAGTACAGTGTGGCCGTCAAGTGTGCCACGATCACCCCTGATGAGGCCCGTGTGGAAGGTGTGAGGGTGCGGAGGTGGGTGGGCCGGGGCAGTGGGGGCTGGGCCACGAACCTGGGAGACGGGAGCCCCAGGGGTGCCTGCAGATGAGGCTGGGCGGGGTGTTGTTCCCAGGCCCGTGGTGTTTGTGCTGTGCTGTGCGGCTCTGGCCAGGGTAGGGGTCGTTGGCAACAGCGAGGAGGAAGCTCATGCAGGCACAGTAAGACGGCCTCTTGGGGGAGGCTGCCCCTCTGGGCTCCTGGACTGTTCTGCAGGCAGGTTTACGGAGAGACCTTGGGGCCACCTCTGGCCAGCAGAGTGCTCTGTGTCAGGCTCGTATCCTTCAGAGCCTCAGAGGGCGCTGGGGAGCATTGCTCGGATCTCACCACCCACTTGGCACTGCAGCTCTGTCTCAGAGAGGTGCCCTCACCAGGCTTGGACTGGCTGCTGGGCCCTGGTTCTGGGACCACTTTCGAGGGTTCCATGAAATAGGGCACCAGTGTGTGGACAAAGGGGCCAGGTTTGGAAAATTCGAGAAAGGGTGGCTTAGGGGCTCGCGGAGCTCTTTCTCTCTTGCTATGTCCTGCAGTGTGAGGGAGCTGGAAGGAGGCATTCAAGGCCCATTTCCCAAACGCTCCAGAGCTCCTCCCGTCTTTCGGGTGCAACCTGACCTTAGGCTACTGGAATCATCTCCGTGCTAAGCTCTTTTTGCAGGTTTTCTTTTATTTCTCCTGAGCCCCGGGATTTATGCATCCCTATTTTGTGGACAAGGAAGTAGGGAGTCACTGTCTTAGCAATGTGGGCTGGACCCCGTGGTTCGTGGCAGTACCACGGCGAGAACAGCACGTCTGCTGCATGCCGAGCATGATGTGGGAGCCGCTTTAGGAAGAAGTTTATTTAATCCTCACCGCGACCCTTAGCAATCATTTCATTTTATAGCTCGGGTTAAGCCACCTGCATAAAACTCACAGTTAGAGGTGGTGGAGTTAGACCCTGAAGCCAAGAAATCTGATCCCACGGCCCACACATTCATATTCTAGACATTCCCCAGGATGATTTCCAGGGCCCCCGTCTGGCCGCGCGTTCTTGCCTAGGGTTCAAATTTTGGTTGGAAGGTGGGGGCTGCAGCCGGGCCACTTCGTCTCTGTCCTCACAGAGTTCAAGCTGAAGAAGATGTGGAAGAGTCCCAACGGGACCATCCGAAACATCCTCGGGGGGACCGTCTTCCGGGAACCCATCATCTGCAAAAACATCCCCCGCCTGGTCCCCGGCTGGACCAAGCCCATCACCATTGGCAGGCACGCCCACGGCGACCAGGTTGGCCCCGGAGGGAGCTGCTTGCACTGGCCTGGGACCCTCACCCGGACCCCCTGGCCTGAGCCGCGCTCTTGTCTCCGTAGTACAAGGCCACGGACTTTGTGGTGGACCGGGCCGGCACGTTCAAGATCGTCTTCTCCCCGAAGGACGGCAGTGGCGCCAAGGAGTGGGAGGTGTTCAACTTCCCCGCCGGCGGCGTGGGGATGGGCATGTACAATACGGACGAGGTGAGGCCCCGGCGCGCGGCTCCCCGAGCCTGGCCCCCCGCTCGGGCCGCTGTGGACTGCCGATTCTGACGCCCCCGCGACAGCGGCCTGGGGGCAAATGCATCGGGATGCGTTCAGGGGGACCCGCCGTGTGCCTGGGGTGCAGTGGGGCGGGCGGACTCCTGCTTAGCCAGATGCTCCTGCTGTGCTCCTTCTCCGACACCCCGACTTCCTGTGCTCCTCCGACACCCCGACTTCCTGTGCTCCTTCTCCGACACCCCGACTTCCTGTGCTCCTCCGACACCCCGACTTTCTGTGTGTCTTCTCCGACACCCCGACTTCCTGTGCTCCTTCTCTGACACCCCGACTACCTGTGTGTCTTCTCCGACACCCCGACTACCTGTGTGTCTTCTCCGACACCCCGACTTCCTGTGCTCCTTCTCCGACACCCCGACTTCCTGTGTGTCTTCTCCGACACCCCGACTTCCTGTGCGTCTTCTCCGACACCCCGACTTCCTGTGCTCCTTCTCCGACACCCTGAATTCCTGTGCTCCTTCTCTGACACCCCGACTTCCTGTGCTCCTTCTCTGACACCCCGACTTCCTGTGCTCCTTCTCCGACACCCTGAATTCCTGTGCTCCTCCGCACCCCGAATTCCTGTGCTCCTCCGACACCCCAACTTCCTGAGTTCCTTCTCCGACACCCCGACTTCCTGTGCTCCTTCTCTGACACCCCGAATTCCTGTGCTCCTTCTCTGACACCCCAACTTCCTGAGTTCCTTCTCCTACACCCCGACTTCCTGTGTTCCTCTGACACCCCGACTTCCTGTGTGTCTTCTCCCGACACACCTTTCGGGGCACGTTAGTTGTCAGGATGCTTAGCTTAAGCAAACTGGATAGGCATTTTTTTCCCCCTTTCCCAACTCTTGGCTTTCATTTGTTCTGTGGTTGGCCTCATTCTCTGGCCGTGAGGAAGTGGCCACCAGGAGCCCCAGGCTTGTCCCCTGCCAGCTTGGTTATCCTATCAGAAAAGAGCCTTTTTGTCAACAGGGTTCCGGCAAAAGCGCAGGCCTGGGTCACATGACCACCTCTGAGCCAATCACAGAGGGGCTCGGAGACGATAAGCCGGGACTTGGGGTCCACTCTAGAGACTGCTGGGTGGGCCGGGGGAATCAGCCCCACCCCAGCCATATGGTCTAAGAATTGGGGAGGGGAGGGTAGTTGTCCAAGGCAAAACTGAGGGGCTGCTTCCTCCCAGAAGTTGGGAGGGGGCTACTGGGCCAGTAGAAAGAGCAGCTGCTCCCTCCAGGGTGGCTGGGTTCACCCAGACTGTCAGGGCGGGTGGTATGGAGGGAAGGGATGCCGTACCTGGGGCCCACACCAGGGACCTCTCTCTCCCTGCAGTCCATCTCGGGTTTTGCGCACAGCTGCTTCCAGTATGCCATCCAGAAGAAGTGGCCGCTGTACATGAGCACCAAGAACACCATCCTGAAAGCCTACGACGGGCGCTTCAAGGACATCTTCCAGGAGATCTTTGAGAAGTAACAGCCTCTCCCTTTATCGCTCCCTCAGGATTTCACAGCCTTCCTTGCCTGTCCCCCCAGCCCCCAGCCTACAGGGTGGTCACTGTCCCAGTGCATTTGACTCAGCCCTGAGCTTGGGGGGAGATCCGCAACCTGTCAGCCTCCCGCCCTCTCCCCACAACAGGCCCTTGTGCTTCCAGGCACTATAAGACCGACTTTGACAAGAATAAGATCTGGTACGAGCACCGGCTCATTGACGACATGGTGGCTCAGGTCCTCAAGTCTTCCGGCGGCTTCGTGTGGGCCTGCAAGAACTACGACGGAGATGTGCAGTCGGATATCCTGGCGCAGGGTACGCTGGGAGCACCGTTCTCCGGGGGCTGGGTTGTTGGTCTTTTCTGGCTGGGGGATTTTTCAGACCCTTTTCATAGAAAACTTCTCTAGTGTGGCCTGCTGACTCATTGCAGGGTTCCCCGTGGACAGCAGGGGGCAGGAGGTCTCTGGCATCTGAGTGAGGAAGGCTTCCCAAATTAGGTTTGGACGGGTGTATTACTAAGGCTACTGTTACAGAGAAAGGAGAACATAGGAATTCAAGTTCTTTTTTTTTTTTAAGTTTTTTTTTTTTGGTAAAGATTTTATTTATTTGACAGAGAGACACAGCGAAAGAGGGAACACAAGCAGGGGGAGTGGGAGAGGGAGAAGCAGGCTTCCCATGGAGCAGGGAGCCCGATGCGGGGCTTGATCCCAGGACCCCGAGATCATGACTTGAGCCGAAGGCAGACGCTTAACGACTGAGCCACCCAGGCGCCCCAGGAATTCAAGTTCTAAAGGGCTAGGTGTGTCAGCTTTGAGGTTGTTCCTGCCTGTGGGCCAAGTGACTGTGGCTCCAGGTTTGGCTCCAGGAAGAAAATGGGATTGAGCACAACTGGGTGCTTTTTGAACAACAGAGAATTCATTTTGCACAGTAAATCTGTTGGATGTAGGAGAATATTGGGGAAGGTGGCAAAGCCCCACGCCCTAGAGTGTCCCGTGAGACAAATTGGATTGCGGCAGGAGCATGGACGAGGCCATTAGAGAGGTAGCTGTGAGAACTCGCCCATTTGTGCTGGGAACGAGAGCAGGAAAGGCGGTGAGAGGAGACAACATGTGAAGTACGGAGAGGGAGGAGAAACAATGTTCCACGAGATGGGGTGAAGTCTAGCTCCTGATACGGAGGAAAATGAAGTCCACCCCAGGTTGTGAGGAAAAGACCTAGGGTCCTGATGTTTTATAAAAACCTTTGGCTCTATTTCAGTAGGTGCAGTGGTGATCCTCTCACTAGAACCATTCCCATCTAGGATGGAAAGATGAAAAGCCATAGCAGACCAGAGAAAGGCATGAAAGTTACCCTTAAGTAATAAGGAATTGGTGAGCGTGAGGGTCTGGTAAACATGGAGAAGAGACCCCCTCCCCCTGCCCCAGCTGCAGACAGTCTTAGACAACTAATTTTCTTTCTTTTCTTTTTTTTAAGATTTTATTTATTTATTTGAGAGAAAGTGAGAGAGTACAAGCGGGGTAGGGGGAGAGGAGATGAGTAGAGGGAGAGGGAGAAGCAGGCTTCCCACTGAGCAGAGAGCCTGACACTGGGCTCGATCCCAGGATCCCGGGATTGTGATCTGAGCCAAAGGCAGACACTTAACCAGCCGAGCCACCCAGGTGCCCGTTAGACAAGTAGTTTTCTTATAGAAGTTTTTCACTTTTTTGGAACGCCTAGGTGGCTACCCAGATATATGTTCACAGGCTGACGAATGCCACCTTTGAATGCCCCCTGCCCTGTGCTGGGCTCTGGAGACCCAGGACAAGGGTAGACAAGCCGGAAACGGTGGCTGTCCTCCCAGGCACAGTCGGAGCTTGTGAGCTGAGAGGCAGCTCACGAGCAGGACGGCAGGTGGGTGAGGGGTGGTGTTGGCACTGAAAGGAGAGTCTTCCCCCTCTTCAGGCTTTGGCTCCCTTGGCCTGATGACGTCTGTGCTGGTCTGCCCGGATGGGAAGACCATCGAGGCTGAGGCTGCTCATGGAACGGTCACCCGCCATTATCGGGAGCACCAGAAGGTGAGTGGTAGGGACTGTGGTCGCGTGCCCATCTACCCCAGGGGCTTAGAACACACTGGCGCGGAAGACTGGGAGGGTGGGTCTGGCTTGTCAGTCTAGGGGTGGGCAGCTGCGTCCAGGTGGCCCTCTTGTCAGCTGCTTCGGCTCCTAATGCCGCTGTGCCCCCTGCCCCGCAGGGCCGGCCCACCAGCACGAACCCCATTGCCAGCATCTTTGCCTGGACACGTGGCCTGGAGCACCGGGGGAAGCTGGACGGGAACCAGGACCTCATCAGGTGAGCCGAGAGGGCGGGGGGCCTGAGCTGGCCCAGGGCAGGTGCTGGGCTCTGTGAGCTGGGCCCTCACTCTGCCCGCCGCCTGCAGGTTTGCGCAGACCCTGGAGAAAGTGTGTGTCCAGACTGTGGAGAGCGGAGCCATGACCAAGGACCTGGCGGGCTGCATCCATGGCCTCAGCAAGTGCGTGGCCTGGGGCAGAGGGCGGGGCTGGCCTTCGCGGACCTCGGGGCCGGGTGGGAAGAAGCCAGAGGCTCCTTAGGGGCCCCTCTGGGATCCGCTTCGCTGCCAAGGGCCTGAGGTGGGACAGGTCCACAGCGCTGAGGCCCAGTGCGTTGGTCCCCGTTCCCGGGGCCAGCGGGCTGGCCACTCAGGGCCTTGCCATCCCCTTCCCTACGAGTTCCTGCTGAACTTGGCCGTGGGCTCCCGGCAGCCTGTGACCGGTAGCCTGGGTGCGCGGCCTGGGGGTCGGGGGGCAGCCCCTCGGGGGGGCCCGAGCTCGGGCTCTGCCCTGGAAGGGCCCGGCTGGAGGCGCTCCTCACGCGAGCCCTGTTCCCTCGGCAGTGTGAAGCTGAACGAGCACTTCCTGAACACGTCGGACTTCCTGGACACCATCAAGAACAACCTGGACAAGGCCCTGGGCCAGTAGTGGGGGCGGCAGCGCGGCCCGGCGGCTGTGGTGGGCGGGCCGGGCCGAGCAAGCCGCGGGCCGCGGGGGAGCCCCTTCTCAGGCCTTTCTAGGGGACGTTTTTTATACGAGCGAGATGTTTTTAAAAGTCTCTGTGTTTCCCCTCATGGTGACGTGAGGCAGGAACAGCGCGTTTTACCTCAGCCGGTCAGTGTGTTTTGCATACTGTAATTTATATTGCCCTTGGAACACATTGTGCCGTATTTAGCTACTAAAAAGTTCTTCACAAAACCGTCTGCTGTGTTTGTGCCCCAGGGAAGGAGGCCGCGCAGCCAGGGCCCCAGAGAGAGGGCCTCAAGGACCGGCGGATTCTCCCCGGGACAGACTGGGCCGCCGCAGGCCTGGGTCCCCGGCCGCCAGCAGTCAGGGCCCACCGTGAGGGGAGGGGAGTGGGCAGCACTGGGAGCGTCCGAACTGCACGGGAGCCGCCCGACGGGCCCCGGGACTCCCGGCGTGCGGGCCTGTGGGCCCCCTGAGATTACCGAGCACAACCCCGGTCCTATATCCTCCTGTCCGTTTCAGGGTTGCTACCACTTCTCATAGATTCTCGTTTTTTGCTTTGTTGGTTCTAACCTTCTCAACATCTCCAGACCTCTCTCTCTGCCCTTTTCTGGGTCTTCAGAGTGGATCCCACACAGCAGCTGCCCCTCTGTCCTGTCCATGGCTGCCTGGGGCTGGGGGCTTGGGGCTGGGACTGGGACTGGGGCTGGGGCTGGGACTGGGACCCAGACTTGGGTTCATCTTCACTGTTCTTTGGCAAAAAAGGAAGATTACAAAGTTGCTTTAAAGCTAAATAGATCCAGTTGAAAGGGCTGTCTTTTACGCAGGGATTACATTCTACTTTTGGTGTTTACATGTCCAGGGGAAGAGCTGCACCATCTTCATGTGATACAGTAAATACTCGGCAACCCAGTTTCGGGGGGGGACTCTCATGGCTCCTGAGACTGGACAGTTGGGACCTCGGGAGCTTGGAGATGGGCTGTGGCCACCGCTCACTCTGGTGGCCTCCATCTGGCCGAGGGACAACTTACTCCCTGCGCTCATCACGCTGAACTCCCAGGGCGGTAGGAAGAAAAGCTGGTGTGTTGCTTCTGCTTAGGCCCAACTCCCGGGGCGAAGCTCAAGGTTTCCGGCCCCTTCTTAAGGGCTGGCAGCCTCTGAAGGGCAGTGTGGCATCGTGAGCTGGCTTCTGTCCTGGTGCCCTGTTGGTGGGTCAGCAGGGGAAACGGTTTTTCTCTGCAGTTGGTGGGAATTCTGGGGCCTGGGCTGGAGCCCTTCCCTCTTGGGGGGCTCGGAGCAGCTCCCCGCAGGTGCCTGGCCCTGCAGGTGGCCATTCCCATGCAAAGGATGGTCTGGGTTTCTTCCCCTCCTTGGAGAGTGACGCCCCCGCGGGGTTGGGAAGCCTCGTTGGGAGTCCCTTGCCGGGGACGGTGAGGACCAAGTCGTCAAGAACCAGGGGAAGAAGCACTCACAGTCACCTCGCTAAAGAATATTCATTTATTTATAATTATTGCTAAGTAAACTTCTCTTTTAAACGGGAACATAAAAACACAGTAGGGCTTTGCACAAGTGGAATTTCTAAACAGTTGGTTTGTATACACGTCAAAATAAGTTAGGATGGAATTTGTCCAGGAGTTTCCAAGTCACCCAAGAGGCCGCGTGCGCGCCTCTCTTGAAAGGTCGGGGGAGGGGTGAGGACAGGAGCCTTGCGGAGACCACCCCCAGCTCAAATGTGTGAGTTGTGCTGTTTCCTTCTCTTAGCTTTGCCCGGGTCCAAGGCACAGGGCAGGGGGGCGTTCAAGTATCGAACCTCGCAGAGGGCCGGCGCTGATGGCGGGGCTGGGGGAGGAAAGGAGAGCCCCACCCTGGGGGCCAGCCCTTCTCCCTTGGGTTTCCACGACCAAGGCCACTGCACTGGCAGGAAGGAA
Organism: Halichoerus grypus; assembly: GCF_964656455.1. NCBI lineage: Eukaryota > Metazoa > Chordata > Mammalia > Carnivora > Phocidae > Halichoerus > Halichoerus grypus. The sequence continues at coordinate 5,732,067 of NC_135719.1, forward strand.
GAGGAGGAGGAGGTACAGGGTTCTTTTTGGTACCAGGGGAGAAAGACATTGTGGGAAGAGGTAGTTTGCAGGGGGTGAGGCTTCTGCTCAGCAGGAGAAAATGTCTTCTACAGTGACGGGGTCACTGCCACCTGAGGGTCATCATGGCGGGCACCTGGGGGGCCGGGGGGGGCGCCTCGGGGTTCTGGAGGGGAAAGGCTCCTGTGAGCCCCCAGCCCTCTGGTCTGCTGCCTCTTAGCGTGAGTGAGCTTTAGCAGAGAAGGAAGGGGTACCTGGCTGCCTGATCCCGAGGCCACCCTGTCCTCCCCTCAGTCCTGATCACAGCCACCCTGTAGCCTGGCTTGGTCCTTCACTAAGGATACAGCTCTGGGGGCGGCTGCATTTCCAGCTGGTTCCCCCCCACCCCCCACCCCGTCTGTTACCCCTCCTTTCCTGGTTTCTGGGCTGAAGTTGGTGGCTTCACCTCCTTCGCGCCTTTGGGGACAGCCCTGCCTGCCCCTCCCCACCGAGGCCTCAGGAGGCGAGTGGGCAGGAGTCTGGGTGCCCTAGCGTTCCTGAATGTGCCCTTTCGTGCCCCGGGCCTGTCTTGGGGTCCCGGGGCGGGAGGGGGCGTGGGGACAGAGGCCGGGAGAGCAGGCGAGCCAGGCAGCGAGCCGCGGGCTGAGCGGAATCAAGCCGCTGCGGGCCCTGCAGTGGGTGGCGCTGCGCGAGTCACGGGCCACAGGGGCGGTGCAGGGGTCCCCCCGGGCCTGCCCGGCTCCGCCCCCCGCCCCCCGCCCCGGCCCCTCCGCGCCTGGGCCAGGCCTGAGCCCTACCCGGCCAGCCGCTCGAGGTTGGGGAGGCATGAAGCACGCACAGCACACGAGGGAGCTTCCGTTTGGAAAAAGAAAATGATCTCCATCAGAAAAGAATAGGCGACACAGAATTGGAAAGAAAAAAAAAATAAATTACCTTCAAAATACCCCTTTTGCTCAAAAAAATTTTTTTTTCTCTATGGTCTTCATTTTCTTTTTAACTATGTTGCTCTTCACGGGAACCTGTTGACTCTTGGCTGTCCACTTCCTCAACATGGATACTTGTTAATAATACAACACTCCAGCCACCCCCCAGGTGGTCCTTGGCCTCCTCTGAGGACAGCCCCTCTCGGTCCCCTGCCCCTCACTCGAGGGGCTTCCGGCTGTCTTAGCGTGTGCCCAGCGAAAGGCACGTCCCAGCTCTGCTCACGTCGGGGGACCCTGGTGCGGTGACCCGTTCAACAAAGAACTGGATGACATCTGTTGAAATCCACTTTAGGGACACCCACTTTCAAACTGCTGGAAGGTGGGGGCCTTCGGGGGGTTGGCTGGAGAGGGCACTAGCTGGGGGCTGGGCTACACCCCGCTTTCCTGAGGCCAGGACCGGGGCTGCATGCATGCCTGGCTCCCGGAGAGCTCGGGAGGCACCAGGAGGTAGAAGGCAGAGGGCCCTGCCTGGCTGTTGATGAACAGGGTGGGGAAGGGGGCTCTGGGGCCTGGGCGTTTTCCAGCCCAGGGAAGGGGGTGGGCTGGGGGTGGGCGGGCAGTGCTGACCGGCACAGGAGCTCAAACATCCCTTAGAGGCAGGAGTCGGTCCAGAGCGGAAACAAGGCCAGGCTCAAGTTATGTCTTCCTCCAGTGCCAGGACCCCTCTGCCGGGCCTGGAGAGACCTGAGGACCTGTGCCCTTGTGACCTGGCCCCAGATGGCCCCCACCAGCATTTCTCCCACCCTCCCGCAGCAGCAGGCCAAGGAGACCCAGAGCTGGGCCTTCTGTGCTCTCCTTCCTTCCCCAGATGCCTGGGGCCTGTGCCTGGTTCACAGCTGAGGCCAGGAGTACAGTCTCCATTTGGTCGAAAAGTCCCTAGTGGTGCAAACGACTCGGTGGGGGCGGGGGGGGGGGCTCGGGACAGTGGGGCAGTAGCTTCTGGGCCGCGGCAGGTGCAGCCCGCAGCAGCGGGGTCTCCCCCCACGTCCCACGCCCTCCCCGCCCCTGCTGGGCGGCCCAGCTTGCGCTATAGCACGTTGTAGTAGGCCATCTCCTTCATGGCCTGTCCGGTGAGGACGCTGGCCTCGGCGCTGCTGTCCACCCCGGCGTAGGCGTAGGCGTTCTCGAAGTCCTCCATCTCCTGCTGGCTGTCAAGCTCGGAGGGGTCAGTGCCGGTCAGCTCCATCATGGGGTCTGCAAGAGAGGGGCACAGTTAGGCCCGGATGCCGCCTCCTGGGAAGAGCTGGTCCCTTCCAGACGGAAGCAGAGGACCTTTCTCAAGAGAGGACTTCCTAGTCATTGCTTCCAGAGGATTCTCCGCTGCCTCTCTTCCTTCCTGTGGCTTCTCAGAGGGGTCACCAGACCTGAGCGCTAAAGCTGTGTGTGTTGGGGGAGGTGGGGGGAGCAGTGCAGGCCTGGCCTTGAACTCTTGTTTGCCCTCCAAAGTCAGCCCTCCTATGCATCCTCTGCAGTGTTGTGCATTGGCCGCCTTGGCCACATGAAAGCCTGCTGCTATACGTCATGTTTCTGCAGCACCACTCAGCACGTGAACTATGGAACTGCCCACACACCGTCCCATGAATGCTCACGGCAACCCCGTGCAGGAGGTCAAAAGGAAGTTCAGAGAAGTTAATCCACTTGCCAAAGGGCGCCCAGCAAGTGCGTTGTTTTGGCCCACTGTGCTGTTCTGCCTCAAAGGGCGGGAGGGAGCCCTTTCTAACCTCTGGCTTCCTACCAGCCTTAGCGCTTTAGACCGGCTTTGCCCAGTGGTCTCCTTAGGCCTTGCTGCTCTTCGAGGACAAACACCCAAGGTAGGTCAACAGAGATGCATGAGGCAAAAACTCCAAGAGGCCTCTCGTAATTTTATCAATTTGAAATCTTACTGTAAAGTTCTTAGCGTCAGAACAAAAGCCAGGTGGAAAGCTCCACAGAGGAGGCCCGGGCTGCCTTCCATCCGAGGGAGGGAGGGAGGGAAGCCCAGGGGATGATCTGGGGACCCTGGGAAGCTGGCTGGCAAGGACTGTGGCTGAGCCCCAGTGTGTGTTCTGCCCCTGTGCACCTAGGAGAAGTGATGTGTTTTGGGGAGAAACAGACCCCAGTCAAGGGGGTGGTCCTGACAAGTCTAAGGCAGGGTTTTGGCACTACTAACATTTGGGGCCATAATTCTTTCCTGTGGGGGGCGCTGTAGGATGTGCGCGGTAGGATGGCTAGCAGTTTCCCTGGTCTCTACCGGCGTCACTCCAGGAACAACAATCCAAAACGTCTCTAGACTTGGCCAAATGTCCCCAGGGGGCAAACTCACCCCCAGTAAGAACCAGGGGTCTAAAGGCAATTCTACCCCTTGCCAACGAGTGGGTCAGGAATGAATTCAGGCCAGTGAATCATGACAGGTCTGCTTGTGAATTCTTTGAATTCACACGATTCTCATTGGTTTTTATAGAGCAAAGGGAAGAGGCTCTTACTCTCCCACTGGCTGTGCACAAGCCCTGAGCAGCACACCGCCCTAAAGAACAATGGCAGCCATCTTGTGACCATGAGGAAAATCAGAGCTAACGCTGTGAACAGACGGAGGGAGCCTCACCCTGGTGTCATTGTTGAGGGGCTGACTCAGCCAACTCTGAAGATGGCCTGGATTTCAAGTCCTTTCTGAATCTATTTCATTATTGTTTAACGAGTTGGGGGGGGGGGGTCTATTACTCACGCCCAGAGCATCTGACAAACTGTGAGTCTTTCTGACTTTATAAAACAAGGTTAGCTGTTCCAAATCCTAAAGATACTAGGCTGTTTCTTCCTCAAATCCTCGTGCCATACCTTCAAATGATACAGCTGACTGAACATTAAAACAAGCTAATAGTGTACCATTTTTTACAAGGACATTGATCCACCTCCCAAATTTATTAGATGGTTCCATCTAGAATGTACGCTGCCTTCCTCCTGCATAAGTGTGAAGCCCGAGCTTTTCAGACCAAGGTTATATGCGAGAGGCGGATTGGCTTGGGTCCCAGCCATTCAAGTACCAATCACTCCTTTACTGTCTGTCATCTGGTGCAGTCAGGAAGAAAGCAGTCCTCTGCAGCCCTGGTTACTGACCTCAGACAGAAAGAGCGTGTGTGCCTTCACCACCCCCCTGGGAGCAAGGTGTGCAGGGACAGCTGTTTCCAAAAGGACAAGTTCTGCTCTGGTCCCTCCTGGTGGGTTAGGTACATGGCGGGTCTGCTAGACTGTGGCTGTCAAACCCTACTGCACATAGAATGATCTAAAGTGCTTTAAAGTGCTGCTCCTAGGCCACATGCCAGATCAATTACATCTGACTCTCTGGGGCTGAGACTCAGGCATCAGCATTTTAAAAATTCCCCAGGTGCTTTCGATGCGTAGCCAAGTTTGAGAACCAGACCTTTAGAGTCCAGATCAAAGGTTCTCAAAGTGAGGTCCCTGATCAGCAGCTTTGGCATCCCCTGAGAACTTGCTGGAAATGCAAATTCTGCAACCCTACCCCAGACCTACAGATTCAGATGCCCCAGGGGTGGAGCCCTGCCATTTGTTTTAACAGATTTCCAGGTGATTCCAATGCATGCCAAAGTTTGAAACCACCACTCTAGTCCCATGCCTCTAAAACTCTACTGTGCAAACAGATCGCCCTGGGATCTTTTTTGAAGTGCAGATTCTGATTCAGGAGGTGTGGGGTAGGGCTGAGTCAGCAGTTCTAGCAAGATCCCAGATGATCCTGATACTGTTGGTTCTCGTACCACATTTTGAGTTGGAAGGGGCTGCAGAGAGCACCTCTATGCAGCTAATGGGGTTGCATCCTTGCTGACAAGAACGGAAAACCGAGGACACCCGTTTCTGCCAGAAAACCCAGGCCATTCACTGGTTAGCTGCTGCAAAACCAAAGCAGGGTGCCTGCAGCCATCCCCCAATATCTGATTGACTGCTAGCGAGTAACGTCATGCAGGCAGGTCAACTCACCCGTATTGTTCCCTCTGCTACTTTGTCTGACAAGACATGCCAGACAGTCAACTAGCTCCAGACCGTTCAGGGAGCCTTCCTGAGGTGCCATCAGCTCTTTCTTCCAGGAGAATCTCTTGAGTCCCTCCTCCCCTCAATAAGGCAAGAGAGACTAACGGTCTTCCACGACTGACGAGTGTGGAGGGCACAGGATATCGCTCACACTTAGGGATGTTATAAGCTACCAACCGCAGAGGGGAGGCCCCTCCCCTGAGTGCGTGGCCTACACTGTCTTTGGCAAGCACTGTGAAGAGTGTGACGGACTACATTACACTTTTTGCCTTGGCCGCTGGGAAGCTCAGAGCTCCCCCGGGCTGTCCACAGACCCTCCCATGGTACAGTTGGGATCGGGACCTCACCCGGCTTCCCTCATCTCTCCAGCCCGCCCTTTTCCCTTTTGTTACTTCCTTTCCCAGCCAACCATTTCTTTTAAATGTCACTGTCTTAGTCATAAAAGTGTCTGTCCTCCCCCCCATGCCCAGGTGCTGTGATCTTCCCTGAGTTACCTAACTTCTCTGGCCTTCAGTTTCTGCATCTGTAAGATGGGGATAATTAGCAGAGCCAACCTCACTGTGGGGAGCACGTGAGTTAATAAAGGCAATATTAGTTAGGATTTTTATTTCTTACTGTTTACGTGAGCCCGCTGAAGTCCTCGGAGGAACATAAATGCCCCGTCGTCAGCACCAGGACCCCCTTCCAGGGTACCTCCCCCCTAGCCCGGAGCCCACCCCAGTGAGGTCTCAGGCCTGGCCAGCCTCCCCCCGGCCCTGACTGGACAGGAGGCTCCTGAGTGTGCCGTGACAGGACCACTCCCGCGCCGTCCGCGGTGCGTGGCCCACCCACCTTGGCTGTCTAGGCCGATGTCCATGACACCGTGCTTGACCTTCATGTGCCGGCTCAGGTTGCCCTTGAGGTTAAACTTGCTGGAGCAGTAGGGGCACTTGAAGGGCTTGCTGCCCGCGTGTAGGTGCATGTGACCCAGCAGGTTGTACATGCGGTTGAAGGACTTCCCACACACCTGGAACACACCAACTCGGCATCAGGAGCTCTTGGGGAGCCTGCCCTCCCTGAACCCTCAGCCCGCTCCCACCTCCCTGCTGGGGCTCGAATCCCATTCGCTATGGACAGCACTCACTCTGTCCTTTCCTAGGTGGCCCCAGAGGCCCGAGAGCCAGAGACCCAAGCCAACTCTTGCTGGTCGCTGTTCCACTCTCCCCGAGCTGGACTTACCGAAAACCCAGGGCTGGGCTCTCCGACCACACTGAGTCCCACGCCTGGGCTTTTCCGCTCTGACTGTGCAGGGACCTTCACCCCGTCCCCAACTTCCAAAAAATACAACCTCAACAGCGTATAGGCTCTGAACACCACGGCCCACAGCACCCCACCGAGCCCGGGCATTTTCACCGCCGAACTGGGTTCCCCTGCTTGCACTGGCCGGGCCGGCTCCGGGCGGGTGTCAGCAGCTGCAGTCATGCCGACCTGGGGCCACCCGTGGGGACGTCCTGCCTGGGGGCCCTGACAGCCTGGTACCTTGCATTTGAATGGCTTCACAGGCGAGTGTACAATCATGTGGGTCTTGAGGGTCTGCTTCTGCACGAAGGTCTTAAAGCAGATGTGGCACTGGTAGGGCCGGACGCTGGTATGGATCAGCATGTGCCGCTTCATGTTTGCCTGCAGGGTGAACTCCCGGCCGCACACCTCGCACTTGAACTCCTTCACGCCCTGGCGGGAGGGGGGGCGGGGGGGGTGATGGTCAGGCCACACGACGGGCACAGCTCCCGGAAGTGTGTGTGTGTGGGGGGGGGGGCGGCCACAGTATCTGAATGTATGCACAGCTTCTAGAAAGTGACTTCCTGGGGGTGTTCCGGACGGGTACCACTTGAGGAAAGCCTCTGGGAGAATGTTGGGGCAGGGCCACTGACTCCAGGAAGCCTTCTAGTTCCTACCCACACACCTGCTGTCTCCTGCCCACCTGGGCAGGTGTACCTCTAGGTTCGTACCAGCGCACCAAGGCAAATGTGTTCATTCATTTGTTCGTTCATCCATCCATCCATCCATCCATCCATCCATCCAGCAACCATTTACTGGGCACCTATGACAAGCCCAGCATCACTCCAGGCACCAGGGATCTGTGGCCAATATGAGAGCCACAGCCTGGAGGACTGTCCTCAGGTCAAGGGCACACATATGTGTTTTTCCCCTCAGTGTTGTCTCTCAGTGGTCCTTCTGGTTCACGGACCCCTTTGAGATTAAAAGTGTGGACACTCCAGGAAAAATGACACTTGGATCTGAATACAAGAGTTCTCAAACCTCCGGAGCCCATCCACTTGACCCCTTGAGAGTTTTCCGAGCTTCCCTGGTAATAAGAACCAACCACCTTGTGGCACATACAGCCTCTTGGGAGATTCCTCCCTGGAGATGCCGGGCCAGTAGGCCCAGGAATTTTTAGTCTCAACAAGTCCCTCAGATGATTCTTATCATTGGAGGAGTTTGGGACACTTGGCCCCAGGAGACAATGATTCCAGGGGCAAACCCTCTGGTTTATCGTAACATGCTTATCCATGGTCTGGAGGGGACCCCCGGAGTGGGACAGGGCGTTGTGAGCACTGGGGGGTCCCATGTACTGCCTGGGGAGGAAAGTCAGGACAAAGGCTGGGAGCTGATCTCTTTGCCGAGGCAGTAATTTAGTAGACCCCCGGTGGGACAGACGTGTGGGTGCGGGCACGGCTGCTGTCTGCTTACGTGGGACAGAGTTTCGTATTATGGGGTGCCTGTGTCCATCTCTGCTGGCAGACAGGGGCTGTCGGGCGCGTCTCTACGCTCACCTGACACACTGAAGGTGTGTCTGACCACCAGGGGGCCCTGCCTCGGGGCGCTGACTCCCTAAGTGCGTATGATGTGCATGCTGCGCAAATTTAGGCTGATGACAGGCATGTTTTCCATTTTACCGGCCTTTGATTTTTGTTTTCGGTTTTTCTTCACAGTATTATTTCTCTTTTAACACTTTGCAGACTCGCAGGGATTTTTAGTAGAGGAGAAAAATGGCACAGAGAGGGCCCATGTGCTTTTGGTTGCCCCTCTTTTCCCTGCAGACACGAAGTCGGTCGGTCATCTGGTTTCACTCAAGGCACGGTCCGCTTTAATGGCTGAGCCCAGACTCAGCTTCAGAATCCTTCTTAACATCACACTCCGGGCAGCTATACCAGCTGACTGGGGAGCAGCTGCAAAAGCCTACAAATCATCTCTGCTCTAGTAGAAGGCGTTCCCAGGGCCGGGAAGGCTGGATTCTTGGGCTGGTAGGCTATCACCCCCCGACTCGCTGCCGCGTTCACTGTGGGAGGTGAGGGCACAGGCTGGACCCCGAGTGGCCCTACGGTGGCCTTTACGGAACGAGGGAGCTCTCTACCTTGAGCTGCAAAACGTGAAGTTCGTTGGATTTGGGGTGGAAACGATGGGGCGGGCTAAGTGCCGGAGCGAGGCTGTGGGACCCACGAGGACTCATTCCATCTGCTTGGACAGAAAGGCCTCTGGGAGGGGGTGGTGACAGTGGTTGAAAGGCAGGGTGGCTGGTGGCCTGAGGGGAGGGAGAGGACGGTGGGGGACAGTGGGTCAAAGTGATCTCGGGGACACAGTGGACAAGGACAGTGTGCTCCACCTTCCATCCCTACAAACCGCTCTGCCTAGTTTATGTCCTTTTCCATAACAAATATTTTTCCTTCTATCTGCTCCCTTTTAAAAATGAAATATATTCCAGCTTTTCCTAAAGGTAAGTCCCAGGTTTTGATACAGTTTTGTAATTACAAGGAGCAAAGGAAACCTTCTCTACTTCTAACCGGCTCGTCCACCGCCCTGTGGCCTCCCGGTCTCTGCGTTCCCGGAGGGTAGGCTGCTTCAGTGATTCAACTGGGTTCCCTGGGACCTGCCGGGGTTCCTCCAATAGTTCATTCAAAAACTTCAAAAAAGACTGAGGGTTCTGGGGGGGGGGATGGGTTAGCCTGGTGATGGGTATTAAGGAGGGCATGTAATGCATGGAGCACTGGGTGTTATACGCAAACAATGCATCATGGAACACTACATCGAAAACTAATGATGTGGGGCGCCCGGGTGGCTCAGCCGTTAAGCGTCTGCCTTCGGCTCAGGTCGTGATCGTCGGGTCCTGGGATGGAGCCCCCATCGTTCCCTGCTCAGCAGGAAGCCTGCTTCTCCCTCTCCCACTCCCCCTGCTTGTGTTCCCTCTCTCGCTGTGTCTCTCCCTGTCAAATAAAAAAATAAAATCTTTTTTTTTTTTTTTTAAAGATTTTATTTATTTATTTGAGAGAGAGAGAATGAGAGAGAGCACATGAGAGGGGGGAGGGTCAGAGGGAGAAGCAGACTCCCTGCTGAGCAGGGAGCCCGATGCGGGACTCGATCCAGGGACTCTAGGATCATGACCTGAGCCGAAGGCAGTCGCTTAACCAACTGAGCCACCCAGGCACCCTAAAAAAATAAAATCTTAAAAAAATACACAAAAAACTAATGATGTAATGTATGGTGATTAACATAACATTAAAAAAAAAAAACTTCAAAAAAGTAAGTTTTACTGTCAAGAAAAAAACCCTGAGTTTCAATTGTATTTTCTTCTAATACTCCTCCCAATGAATATGTAATTATAAACGTAAGACAGGTTCATCTGCGTCCCATCTCTATTGCCCCCTAAATGATGTGAAGCAGGACTCTGGGAGGCACTGGATGAAAGGCGGGCAGGAGGAGAGGGAGGAGCCTCAGGCCTGGGGCCACGCCCCTGGGGGAGGGGCAAGGCGCCAGGGGCTAGGCCCCGCCCCGCCCCGCCCCGCAGCCCCGCCCCCGCCCAGGGCGGCCGGCAGCCCTACCTTGTGGGTGAGGGAGTGCTGCTTGAGGTGGTGGATCTGGCTGAACTCCATGCCGCACTCGGTGCACACGAAGGGCCGCACGTTCTGGTGCTTGAGCATGTGGTTCTGCAGCTGGCTGCGGTAGTGGAAGGACTTGTCGCACTCGAGGCACTGGTAGAGGGTGGGGCCCTGGTGGGAGGCCAGGTGGCGCTTGAGCTGCGTCAGGGTGGAGAAGTCCAGGCCGCACTCGACGCACACGTGGCAGCGGCCGCTCTCGTGCTTCACCTCGTGCGCCTTGAGCTCGCTGGGGTAGGCGAAGCCGCGGCCGCAGAAGTGGCAGCTGTAGGGCTTGACCTCCGAGTGCAGCAGCATGTGGCGCTTGAGGTGGCTGGTCTGCGTGAAGGCCTTGTGGCACACCTGGCACTTGTGCGGCCGCGTGCCCTGGTGCGTGAGCAGGTGCGTCTGCAGGTGGCTGGGCTGCTTGAAGAGCTTGCTGCAGTGCGGGCACGAGTGCGGCTTGATGCCGTTGTGGCCCAGGATGTGCGTCACCAGGTTGTACTTGGACGTGTAGGACTTCTCGCACATGCGGCACTGCCAGCGCTTCTGGCGGTCGCCCGCCTCCACCAGGTACGAGTCGTCGATCTGCACGTTGATGTCCAGCCGGTCGAGCTGGGCCTTCTTGTGGCGCTCCGCCGTCGAGCCGGCCGCGTCGGCCTCCAGCTCGCCCGCCTCCTGCCACACGAAGCCCTGCTCCGGCTTCACGGGCTCCGGGGACTCCATGGTGGCGGCCTCGGGCTCGCTCAGGGGGGCCAGGGGGGCCGGCTCAAAGCCACACTCGGACGGCAGGGCCTCCGGCCCGGGCAGCGCCATGCCGGGCTCCGGGAAGCCGTCCCGGGCCGGGTCGGGGAAGTGGGGGTCGTAGGGGGCCGCGTCCAGCTCCGGCCTCGGGGCTCGGGGCAGGTGGCGCAGCGTCCGGGGCTTGCGGCTGAAGGCGCTCAGGTCGATCATCTTGACGGCGCTGCTCTGCACCAGGGTCTCGCAGCCGCCGCCACCGCCGGCCACCTGGGCGGGGGCCTCCGCGGGGCCGGCATCCTTGTCGTCACCGGGCACGGACACCTCGTAGACCTCCTGCTCCTCCTCCTCCTCCTCCACCTTCTCAAACTTGACCTTGGGCACCAGCCGCACGGGCGGCCGCGTCTTCCGCCGGGTGTGCTTCTCGAAGGCCGCCTCCACCTCCAGCACCTCCTCTTCCGCCGGCTCCTCCAGGGCCCTCCCGCTGCAGGCCAGCTGGTAGACGTCGGGGCCTGCGGGCCCGGGCTCCCCCATGGCCGACGCGGACAGCTCGGGCCCCAGGTCCGGGTAGAAGGCTTCGGCGCTTATGGTGGCTCCAAAGAGCTCATTTTCCGAGACCAGGCCCAGCACGGCGGCCTGAGCCAAGGACAGCACCACCACGGCATCCGTCTGTGTCCCTGAGTCCATGAAGCCCTCCATCCCGCGGCGGCTGGCTAGGAGGGCATCGCTGCAGGGGGAGAACGGGGCGTTAATACTGCCGGTTCCTGGCCGCACACACAATAGACACACGCACGTAGCCATTAGCTTGGCTAATTTGGGGTGCATCTGTCCCTGGCGCGTTTCTCCCCCTGCCTTGGGAACAGGACGCACTTGTCATTACGGGGACGCCCTCTGTGTGTCTGACCATTTCCCCCATTCCCTGTGGGATCCTGGACAAGCCCTGCCCCCTCCCCGGCCTCAGTCGGCCCTCCCGTAACAGGAAGGTGGCATTTCCACAGCGGTTCTCAAACTATGTTCCCCATAATGTCCTTCCAGAGTTCCTCCAAAACGCTGATTTAAAATTGCAAAAAATAAGAAGAACCATGAGAGACGATGGACTCTGAAAAACAAACTGAGGGTTCTAGAGGGGAGGGGGGTGGGAGGATGGGTTAGCCTGGTGATGGGTATTGAGGAGGGCACGTTCGGCATGGAGCACTGGGTGTTATGCACAAACAATGAATCATGGAACACTATATCTAAAACTAATGATGTAATGTATGGGGATTAACATAACAATAAAAAATTTAAAAAAATAAAAAAAAATTGCAAAAAATAAAGATTCCTTTCTTTTATAAATCCATTTTCGAGTACCCATCTACTCTCAAACGTGATCTACACCTCGCTTCGGCCCATTCTGTAGCCCCACTGGCTTTGTTCCCAAGGTAATTAATTTTGCACAGACCTTGAGACCGTACAGTGAGGTGTTTTGGGTTTTAAAAAATATATATATTGCCGGGAAGGGGGGTGAGGTGGGGGAAAATTTAAAAAAAAAATGTTATATATATATATATATATAGCAAAAACAAGGCAACACACAAACATAAATTACGTGCCAAGGTCCATCTCGGCGGCTTATCTGTGAAGCCCGATGTTACATGACTGGGTCACAACAGGTGATTGTTCTGGATTAGCTAAGCATTACACATTTAGATATCTAAATTTATGCCGATTAAAAGTACAGCTCTCCTCGGATTTGCACACCGGCGTTCCATGTAGGATGTGATCTGGTCGAAGGGCCCGTGATCACGGCTAACACGTTCGAGCGCACTGTCTGAAACGAATACGAAAGCCGGCTCCCAGGTTCGCAGGCATGCGCTCTGACCCGACGGGTTTTTCTAAAAAAGCCAACGCGCCCACCCGCTCCGCTCCAAACCCCGGGGGCACCGGCTGCCTGCCTTCCTAGGGGCGCAGTCTGTGTAACGGGCCTTTGCATATGATTCTCCCACCGGCGCCAACGAGCTCCCGGCTCCTCCCACCAGCCTCCCAGGCTTCCCTCAAATTGCACCTGTTTCTGGGACTCACCGGGCCTCCCTCGGCCCTGGCGCCCTCTCCGGGCCTCCCCGGGACTGCGTGTGCCCCGCATGTGGGAGGGCCTCCTCTCTGGCCTGGGACACTCGGCCTGCTTGCAAGGCCCACCTGGCTCGGCGCAGGCACATCAGAAGTGCTCCATAGGAGGGGGAAAGCTATTACTGGGCTGGCTCCTGGCTGCCCGGCCTGCTCTGACCTCAGGGTCAAGGTCAGGCACATGGCGGGCTGTGGCCCTTCCTCAGGAAACCGGCTCTGGGCCTCGTATCTCCCTCCCCCCACAGGCCAGGGGAGCTTCTCCTTCCTGAAGCCGGCTAAAAATAAAATACCCCAGACAGGAATTTAGCTTCCTTGAAACGGACACTAAAGATTAAACTGTTATTCTTCAAGTCAGGCTCTCGTGAGAGGGTCAGGTGGGACATTCCCACTCTCCCCCCCGCCCCCCCAGACCACCAGTCTGACACAGCACCCAGGGGCAGCCCTCATGCCGGCTGTGGGTTTGAGCAAACAACATGCTCAGCACTTTTTCTAGACTTCCCTGAAGTCAGGGCCAGGGAGGGAGCAACTGATCCCCAGCAGCACAGCCGGTGTCGGGACTTGGCCCTGGGTTTGGAGTTCAAATCCGCCTTTTGCCCTTTTCTCGCTCAGGCACATCCCATAGCATCCTCTGCTCGTGGGGTGGCGAGTGCAAATGTTGGCTCCCTCTCTGTCCTCCCCTCCGCGGCCCCAAAGCTGGCACCTCCCCCCCACCCCCACCCCCAGCGACCTCAAGTGAATGGGAGCAAAGAAGCCACATCCCTCTGGGAGATGAGCCGCGGGAGCGGGGCGCAGGTCTGGCGTGGGCCCCCGTGGGGCGGGTCACCGTCCAGTTTATCATCAGGGCTAGGACTGACCTTTTGGAGTGAAAGGGGCCACTCCTAATGATCACACCAGCCCCTGGCCAACCAGGCGTCCCCTTCCCCTGGGGGCAGGCAGGCAGTTTTGACTTTGGGGCTGGAGTCAATGTTCCTGTGACAGGAGCCTCTGCCTGGGTGTGAAAGGGGACCTGCCCGGGGTTCTTGCTCATGAGGGGTTTGTGCCCACGTGGCGTGGGACACAGGGGAGCCAACAATTACCCCTAAATGTGGGCAGAAGAGCTAGCTTCCCATTACCGAGTGCTCACAAGGTCCCAGGTGAGCCATTTAATCCTAAAAACAACCCCATGGGGGGGGTGGGGGCGGGATGCACCCCATTTCACAGCCCAGGAACCCAGGGCCTCAGTCACAGGCTCGAGTGTCCCGTCAGTCAGGGCAGAGCTGGGTCTGCACCCAGGCTTGTGGGCCCTACAGCCCGGCCCCATCTGGGCCCCATGCCTCTAGCTCTGCTCCTTTAATCTGTGCCACCTGGTAGGTCGCGTCATGGCTCTGAGCCTCGGCTCCCAGGTGCTGCCCTGTGGTGCCCAGGGTCCGAGGAGCCAGCAGGTGCTCATGGGCCCCCAGGCGACCTGCAACTGGGAAGCCTCAGGGCTGTCCCTGTCCGGCTGGTCCGGGGACCCCTCCAGGGCAGCTAGAGCCCCTCCACGGCTCTCTACTCAGACCGCACTTCTTGCTGGAACCCTGCATCAGCCCCGTACCTGCCTGGCCAGTCAGACCCCCGCTCTTCCCGTGCGCTGGACGGACACTTGCCCGAGCAGAACACCCACCCCCCGCCGCAAGTGCACGTTCGCTGGCGCAGCCACGTGGGCTGCAATGCGGGCTGCACGTGTGTGCGTGTGCGCGCGTGGGTTTCAGATGGGCTCTGTTTGTTGAGACAGAGGCTCAGAAAAGGAAGACAGGGAATCTAATTTACCTGCGTTTTGCATGCGTGCTCCATCTACCAGACACGGAAACGAGGAGTGGGAAGGTGGGGATACTCTGCAACCCAGTGTCCCTATTTCTCCTCCTCCTGGGTCATCTTTTGGGCACCCTCCGCCCCACTGGCTACAGCCCTTCTGTTTTATGCCCTAGCTCGAGGCCCGGAGGAGAGCCTGCCAGGTGTGCACCACCGTGGGCCAGGCGCCCCCTCCTCAAGGCCCCCCCTCGTGTGGGGCTCAGAACCAAAGCTCACCACCGTGTCCCAGAGAAAGGGGAGCTCAGGCCTTCCTGGGCTCTCCACGGCCTCGCTAGGAGGTGAGGGGCATCCATCTGGGCAGGATGCAGCTCAGCCTCCTGCCAGGGCACCCTGGGTTCCCAATGTGGAGAGAAAGGACATGGCAAAGGCAGGAAAACAGAGGAGATAGAATAGCTGCTTGGTTGTAGCTTAAAGACTGGGACTGGGAGTGCGGGGAAGGGAGGCCATGGCGGGGAGGTAGGAGGGGCAGCCCTATTTCCCAGGGCCCAGCATCACCCAGGCCAGCCCCCTGGGGAGCACCCCAAGCCTTACCCTCTGAGGCCCAGCAGGAGGCCTTCCCCACCCGGGCAGGGACCCTGGCCCCCAGAGCGCTGTCACCTCACCTACTGCTATACTCTAAGTGTTCCTGTCAACACCGACACTCTTGTCACATGCATTAAGGGGTGACTTGCTGTGTGACGCTGGACGAGTCACCTGACCACACGAGGTCTTGGTTTCCTTGTCTGTAAAAAGCACACGTGGCTTCTTGGAAGGCTGAGGGCAGGTTAATCCTTGGCCTACCTGCCTGTCACCCCGGGTCCCCTCTGTGAGATGCGGCAGCACCCCTGCTCCCCCCACACTGTTCTAGAAGAGCCTTTCCCGTCAGTGAGAGCCCCTCCACGCATCCCCGCTCTGAGAGCAGGACAGGGGAGCTCGGGGTGGCCTAGAACACACACGGTAGGGCAGAGCTCGGGTGGAAGGCACGGGAGGCCTGGGCTGCCTTGGGGGCCCTGGGAAGGAAGTGACCAGCAGGTTATTCTTTGAGTAAATTCTACCACCAGGACATCCTCTCAAGAAACAACTGACAGCATAGGAATAACGCCCTGGGGCTTCTGCCAACCCCACTCTGGGATGTCCCCATGCGCCGTGACCCGTTTACTGCAATGACTATCCTTGAGGGTCTAGTAGGTGTCAGGGCCTGTCCCCCACACAGGCTGCACGGTGCTCCGGGCTTCTGCTGGGAGGGCGGGTTTGGCCCTTGGCCCCTTCGTCTTGGCCTTGGACCACCAGGTGGCTCAGAGGCTGTGTCTCCAGGCCTGCACCTGAATCACCGGCTCAGCCACAGCTCCCGAGTACCCACGAGGTGCTGGGTACTGGTCTTGGTTGTAGGGATACAGTAGAGAGCAAAATAAAGTTGCAGCCCTCAAGGAGCCACCCTGAGCGAGCTCAGTTAACAGTGGAAGCACCGGGATCTGGGGGGCGGGGGGAGGCAGGGGCGCAGCACTGGGGCCGGGTGGGGGCAGGGCTGAGGCCTGGGGCCCTGCGGAGACAGTTCAGGGCCCAGTAGAGAACAGAGGATGGTCTCACTCCTCGGTCTGGCATTTGCACCCTCTGGAATGTGGCTCAGGGTCCCTTCCTGCCCCCGGCACCAGCTGCACCACTTGGGGGGGTGCATGCCCATGCGTGCAGGGGGTGCGGCTGGGCCCTCTGCCCCCCCCAGGTGTGGACAAGCGGAGGCTGGAGTGGGGCGGGAGGGCAGCTGGGCCCGGGGAGGGGAAAAGGCAGTTGCAGGTCTGTCCGGGGCTGTGAGCACTCGCAGCAAAACTGCCCGCTGTGTCCTCGGCTGTCTTCCTCACTGCAGACTTCAAGGTGAATCCCCAGAAAGGAAGAGGAAGCAAAAGCCAGGGCTGGAGTCTTGTGCAAACCTCAGGGCTCCTTGCCAGAGTCTCACTTCTGCTGGCCCTGGGCCTCCCTGGACTCGGCCCTGGGCCTCCCTGGACTCGGGGCATGCGGGCAGTGCTGCGGGGGCGGGTGGGGATGGGGTGTGGCGGCCAAGGGGGAAGTGTGCGAGTCTCTCTCTGCCTCAGCTTCCCCTTTTCTCTATGGGCAGATTTGCTGAGCCCGCCTCCAGGAGTCAGGGTGGCTGGGCCACCAACACAGCGCCTCCAACCCACAAACCACACAAGAGCCTGAGGTACACGTACACTGTGTCCAGCCACTTCTTTCTACAGGTAAGGAAAGTGAGGCCCAGGGAGGGGACTGGTCCAAGGTCACACAGTGAGAAGGTGAGGCAAGGACTAGAGTATAGGTTGTGGGCCCCGGAGCCTATCCTCAGCCACATGGCCTGCAGGATAAAGTCCTCACGTCTTAGCTGGCTGCTCAGTGTTGTCCCCAGCTAGAAGGCTCCACCTGATCCTCCATCAAGCCTTCCTGCCTCTCTGCAGTGTGTGCATGCACACGTGTACACACACACACAAAACCTGTCTTCTATCTCAGGGCCTTTGCACAGGCTGACTCCTCTGCCAGGCCTGCCCTTCCCCGGCACTGAGTGAATACCCCCTTATCCTTTCGGATTCCCCCCTCCAGGGAAGCATTCCTTAGCCTGTGGGCAGGGCAAGGGCCTCTTCCACAGCCTGAGGCCTCAGGTTAATTTTCCTATAGACTTGGCTGGGCCATGGTGCACCGCTGTTTGCTCAAACACTAATCTAGATGTTGCTGTGAACTATCCTGTGGATGTGATTAACATCTACAACCAGCTGACCTGAAGTAAAGCAGACTGCCCTCCTTAATGTCAGCAGCTCTCAGCCAATTGGTTGAAGCCTTCGGAGAACAGCCGAGATTTCCCAGAGAAGAAGGGATTCTGCCTGAAGACCGAATCACGGAAATCCTGCCCGCGTTGCCAGCCTGCCAGTCTGCCCTGCAGATTTCGGACTTGCCAGCCCCCACAATTGGGTGAGCCAATTCCTTAAAATAAATCTCTCTCTTTGTATATATATATACATCCTACTGGTTCTGCTTCTCTGGAGAACTTGGTACAATCACGCTGATTCATAACTGTATGTTTATGATCATCTCACCACCAGCCGGCCCACCCAGAGGATAGTGACTGTAGGGGAGCAGAGTGGGCCCCGTAGGGGAGTGTCCTGGGGGACAGACACCAGGCTAGAGGAAGGGGGAGGAAAGAGCTGATAGCTACTGAGGCACCTAGAATGAATGAATGAGACCCGGGGAGGTGGGGGGGCGGGTGGGAATCCTTGCCTGAGAGTTCCACAGACGCTTTGCTCTTCTGTGTCTTTATCCACCTCACCCCTGGGACAGTCCTGCCTCCTCCACAGGGGTGGACTCCAGGCTTCACAGAGAGGGTTTTGCTCTGGCAGAGTCCCCGGGGGCTCGGGCCCACGAGCTCTGCGCTATTCCCACCTGTGACGCCCTCACAGGTGGGGCCAGTTCCTCCCACAGGCCTGTTCTGAAAGCCCTTCCCTTCTCGATCTCCTAGGCCCCAGGCACCGAGACTCATCCTGGGGGCCCCACCTCTGCTTTACAAGCTGAGAGCTGAGGTGGGCCTGGCTGCCATAGGGCCGCCACTGTGTGAGGGAGGTCACAGGGACCCCTTCACCCAAGGAAACGAGGGATGGAGTCCCCGTGGCGAGAGGCACAACCTCGGGCCCACTGTACCTGTGTGACCTCTCAGACTCAGACTCTCCCGAGGGCAGACATCCCGGCTTCACGGGGTCCAAAGGCCTCGTTTGATTAAGAGCACAGTGCCTGGGCCTGGAATCTCCGGGGGTATTTTCTTTCCTTTTAGGTTTACTTATTTTTAGTAATCTCTACACCCAACGTGGGGCTCGACCTCATGACCCCGAGATCAAGTGTCCCACACTCTTCCGACTGAGCCAGCCAGGCGCCCTGACCCTACCTTTTTGAAGCTGTGACAGCCCACCCCGCGTGGGCTCCTTCCTCTCCCCCCCCCATGGGCACCTGCCCCACTCCCAGCGCGGGGCTACCCCACACAGCTCACCCCCACATAGCAGTGCACACGGCAGCTGGACCCAGACCTTGGCCTGCTCCTCCCCATGCCCCAGTGGGCTTAGGCCAGACGGGTTCCTCTCTGGGAAACACGGCTATGCATCAGGCCTCACACCCTCAACCACAGGAGCCGATGCACAAGGACTTCATGCAGGTGTACCGTGAGATGGAGTCAGGCCAGGACACGAGTGGGCAGAACTCCTGAGCAAGCCTGAGGTATGGGGGGTGGGGGAGGCGGGCTGGGGGCTGTGCCCGGCTCTCCGAGGAGGAGGCCACGCACACTCCAGAGGAGCAGAGCCCTGGCCCGAGGTGGACTGAGGCACCTTCAGGGGGGCCTGGGGAGAGCCCTGCTCTCTGGATGGGGCCAGCCCCTGCTTCTAGCCTGGGGATCCCTTGCTGACCGTCAACCCCCTTTGTCCTGAGGTCAGGTGGGTGGGTCTCTGATCCTTGTAGAAATGAGCCTGTCTAAAAACGACCCCAGCATCTGATGCAGAAATTATGGGAGAAATGCCACGCCGCCTGCAGAGCTACCCACAGGACCCAGGGCAGCTTCCCCTTGGTGCTGGTGTGGGAATGATACGGTGTCTCTGATCTGAAGTCACCAGGCCCCCAGAAGCTGTGGGCCCCGGGGCCTCCCACCTGATGCCCCACCGGCTCCCTGGGCAGATGCATCTGTTTCTTTACCACGAAGGAAGAAAGCTCGGTTCTCCCACAGCGGGACAGTGGCCCTGCTGAAGGCCCTTCACCGCGGCCACTTGGGCTGTGTACCCTCAAGGCTGGCTTTGGAATCCCATCGGCAGGGCTGGAAGGAACTCTGTGGACCCTCCTGTCCAATGCCATCATTTAGAGATGTGGGAAGCGAGGCCCCAAGCCCTCCCCCCACCACGGGGACGAACCTGAGAGCTCTTGATTCCTGGCAGGTTTCTGCCCACCATGTCAACAAACATGGTGGCCACTCCCACCGGGGTGTCTGCCTTCCAAGGCCTGGGGGCCTCGAGGGAGGGCACGGTGGGATCGGGCAGCAAGGGATTCAACCAACCTGCAGGAAGTGTCTTGAGTTCTCAAGAGTTGGCCCTCACACCTGCCCCTTGACCTCAAAGGCTAAAACAGTCCTGGCTCCCCTGCTCAGGACCCCAGCCACTTGCCCTCCTCCCACAGTCAAGTGCAAACATCTCCAACAAGGACTTAGAAGAACTTGAGCGTGATTGGTTTCTCCCCATGTGGCAGCTTCCCAGCATGCTGCTCGTCCCCTTATCATCCCCCAAACACGTGGGCTTTTTTCATCTTTAACAGACCTGCCCGCACACAGCCTTTTCATACGCTGTTCCCCCTGCCTGGAATGCTCTTCCTCATCTTTCACCTTTCAACGGGGCAGCCCTTCCTCAGGAAGCCTTCCCTGACTCTCCTCATGACCCCAATCAGGTCTGACTCCCCCAAGTTCTAAGAAGCTAGACATGCAATACTTTTCTTTCCTGGACCTTATTAAAAATCGTAATGATCTATCTCTTTACGTAACTACTGGCTTGCTGTCTGGCACTCCGGTTAGATCACAGCCGACAAGGCCAGGGCAAAGAGCACGTCTGTGTGCTTCCGCAGCTCATTCCCAGCAGAGTGCACACCCAGAACGAAGACTGTCCTTTTGAGAAGACCCATGTTCAAGTGCAAAGAAAAAAAAAGAGGCCCTTTGCTGAACCCCAGGTGGGAACCAGCCTCCTCCCTTGAGCCTAGACTTCCTCTCTTCGAGCTCCAGGACCAGGGCCTGTTCCCAGGAGAAGGGACAGCAGGCCTCATGTTTCCAGAAAACTCCACGTCTTTCCTCCAAATCCAGAAGCAAAAAGCACATCTGCCCTTCAAACAACTATCCTCTGCGGGACCCAAAGATCACCAGCTTCCTGTCACAGGGAAAAACAAACAAAAACTTGGGCTTACGAGTTCATGGGACGAAGATAAGAATCACAGATGAAGGAATGACAGGGGCATTTACTGGGCTTGAACTTTGTCAAGCCCTGTGATGGGCACACACAATTTCTAGGCTTCCGGGCAGCCCTCTGGGGTCGGGAGGACCATTTCCGTTGTGTAGTTGTGGAAACGGTGGCTTGGAGAGAGGCAGCCCCTGCAGGGTGGGGAGTCTCCCCAGGGCCCGGGCCAGCTCTGGGCGGGGAATGAGGTTTCCGGGTTGCGCCTTCTACCCCTGCTGACCTCAGTTTCCCTGCCAGGGCCGGAGTCAGCCCTGGGAGCCCCTCCTGGCTTCCCTTCCTCCTCACCAGGCCCCGCCCTCCCGGAGACCTCAGCCTTCTCCATCCTGTCTTCCTTTCCCTCCATTGCTCCCCTCCTTTCGTTTCCGTGGCAACCCCATCCTCTGCTCTGCCGCTCGGTCCTGCGCTCCCACCTCCTCTTTCCTCTTTCATCTCTCCCCTCCACGTGGGGTATGGTCCACATGCCCCTCCGTCCTTTGCTTCTGGTCTCTCACTCCCTTTTGCTACGCTTTTATCTCCTTCAATGTTCTCTTGTCATCTCAGGGCGACATTTATTTACCTCTTGCTTAAGAAAAAAGAAAAAGGAGGGAAGGAGGGAAAAGAAACCCCCGTTTCACCAGCCTTGGCTTCTCCAGTTCAGTCCCAGCCACCATTCTCTTGCGGCCACCCCCGAATGAGCCCCCTGCCCGCCACCATGCAGGCTCCCCATGACCTCACCTGTAGAAGGGAGGAGGCAGACGCACGGCGGGGAGGACAGCTGCGAGGTATCCGGGTGAGGGCTCACTGGGGGCAGGCACTCCAGGGGGTGCACCCTGCTTTCCTGAGGCTGGGCTGGGGGAGACGCCGGAGGCCCCCTCAGGACGCAGCAAGGGCAGGACCTAGAGTGTGGGATAAGCCAGGTCCAGAATCCCTCCTCAGTGTGGCCCATGAAGGCCCACGCGCACACTGCCCCGAGCCGCCCGCCCAGGCCCCACGCCGCGGCACACGGGGGATGCCCATGTACCAGGCAAGGTACACTCCCGCTCCAGACAGGATGGTGGATCCATCCATTCTTCAAGATTCACTCTTCACCGTAATCCTAAACTGCCTCTGGGAAAAGGAAGTGTCCACTCTCCTAACCAGCTCCGCGTCTCCACAGCTTAAGGCAGATAGAAGGTGGCCAGCCCATTTCCTTTCAGCCATTGTTTACTGAACTTGTATGATGGACCAGGCGCATGATACAGGCCGTCCCATGGAGATGGGCATCTTAATTTTCATTTTACAGATGGGCAGACTGAGGCTTGGAAAAGCTGTCACTTGTCCAAACCACACAGTCAGTAAGAGGTAAAGGTGGGCTTTGAACTGATTATAATCATGTTCTTCCCCTGTGATGTCCCTTCTTCCTGGGTCCCCAGGAGGACAGGGTTAGGCCCCCCCTTTGGCGCAGCCCCCCCCCATCCTGCCTTCTCCATTTCTGTGCTCAATCTGGAGTGATCAGAAATGACAGGAGAAACAAAGAGATTCACCACAGAAATTATAAGCAAGCCGACTGTCGCCATGGCCCCAGCGTCTGAGTGACAGAGGACAGATAGCCTGGCAGAAAATGATGTTACTCTCCTCTGAGACCAAAGTCACCTGGAGAAGAAAGGACCATGGATCTTTGGGCGCCCCACAGGCTTGTGAGCCTCTGTGGAAGTTGTGACTGGCTCCCTAAGTCCCGGGACTCAAAGGCTCTGCTGGAGGAGCTCCCGGCCCACCCAGGCAAGGCCTGGCCATAGGAGGTGGCAGGTCCCGGCGCCCAGGCCGGCTAAGCCCACAGAGACCCCCGTGACACAACAGCTCTGCTTCTCCCCCAAGAGGCTGGCTCAGCACCTCAGGAACCCCGGGAGCAAGGCCTGAGGAGGAAGAGATAGGAAGCAGCAAACAGGGATGGGGGAGTAGGGAGAGGCAGCCCCTGGCTCTGCAGATGAACAGAGCGGGGAGGAACCTGGTTCTCAGGCTGGCAGGCCCGGCCTGCACCCCTATTTTTGCCACTTACGAGCTGTGTGACCTTGAGCAATTTCTTCAACCTCCCTGGGCTTCAGTTTCCCCATCTGTAAAATGGAGTAGGGATATGGAAAGGCCCTGCCTTAAAGCTCCTCCTTCAGGTCAGGCTTGTAGATGATGAGATCATGTATATAAGGGGTGGGATCCGCATAACAGGACCCACTTTACAGAGACATCTGGTGACGTGCCCCAAGTCACCAGATCACCAGAGAAAGGCGGAGGTTGGGGTTCCTTCTCGGGTCTAACTTAAATGCGCGTGCTTTTAAGGGCAAGGAGATCGGGGAGATAGAATTTGATAACAGTGCTGGAGCATAGTAAGGACTAGGTTTCTAGGAGCTACTGTTCGTCTTCTTCCCATCACCATCCACTCTGTTGGGCGAGGCTGGTGCGGGCTGCTGGTGGGACCCCAAGATCCCCACTCTCAGGGACCTCATAATTTGGTTAGAAGGACAAGACTAAGAACCACAAAACAGAAGAGCAAAATAGCAGGCAGGAAATGAGCCCTAAATGTGTGGGGAACCACAAAAGGACAAAGTAACGATGCTTTTCCCCCCTCTATTTCAACGTAAGGGGTCAGGAACATTCTTCCTTGTCAAGTGGCCCTTCGGGAGGCCACAGAGGCTGCACCTCTCACATGTCGGTTTGTGTGAGCCCATCTCTTCTGCGACAGGGGACAAAGGTTCCCATTTTCCAGAGCTCTCAGGAGGTTTCACTGAGCCCACTAAGCCCAGTGAGCATGATCCCTGGTGCTCAGGACACAGAGTCGGGTGGAGGGGTGGGGAAGCCTCGAGATGGGGGAGCCTGGCTAGGAAGCCCCCACCCCCAGAGATGCACAAGGACTGAAGAGGGCCTGCCCGGCTGGAGGCAGAGGATGGACGAGGGAAAGTAAGGAGGACAGAAGAGCAGCGGGCAGAGAGAAGGGACGAGGATGGGGGAGGAGGGTGGCCTGGACCCAGAGCCCTCCCCTTCCTTCCCACTGCCGCCGGTGTGAGTCACCCCGGGGCCTCCATCCCGGCAGAGCCCCTGGCGCGGCTGCCTCCTGATGCCCATGCCGTGATCAACATTTATTTTGCAGTCACCCACACACCCAACTCGAGAACGGATTTATGCCAGGAGAGGAGTAAAAAAAAAAAAAAAAGCCTCTCTCATTCACGTAAAGCCTCCAGGGATCTCCCGGGGGGAGGGACCGCTGGCCCAACATTTAGGCTGACAGCGTACACAGGCAGACATCAGACATGTACGCCGTCCACACAGGCTATAATCCGTGGCAAGCAGGAGCAACGTGCAAATCCATCCATTCTTAGTCACCTTCATGCAGCGAGGCGAGGGACGAGGTGAGGGACGAGGTGAGGGACGAGGTGAGGGTCGGGACCCATGAAAGGGGTGGGAGCCCGCGTGCATATGCACAAAGACCCGGCAGACTGGCCGGGGAGGAATGCATGTGGGGGGGAGGGAACCCGCAGTTCATCTGTGAGATAAAAGGGTCGGCGGGAGGCTGGCAGGGAAGGCGGGACGGGCATCCCAGCTGGGGGCTGCTGGGTCGGTACATCCCGGGAGCCAATGCCCAATGCCGTGGGCCAAGGCGGGCCTCATCTGCAGGCTGGAGAAGAGGTGAGGGGAGTCCGGGAAGGCAGGGAGGCCTGGGAGGGAGAGCCAGGAGGGGCGCTTAAGGGCAGGTCCCCAGCAGGGAGGCGGATCCACAGACTCAGAGGAGAAGGTCCTGCAGGTGGCCAGCTCAGCCCAGAGCGCGATCTGGTTTCCTCTTCAATCTAGATCACAAAGGACGACACTCAGGGGCTCTAGAGGCCTCATCTGCAGAGCGGTGAGCTCTGGGTCGTGGACCCCAGGTACAAAAATTCAAATGCATGTGGTGCTGGGACCCAAGGGCCAAAATGACTTTAATGGACATGACAATCATAAATATCTGGCCTTCAGCAGAGGTGACTGTGGTCCAACTTGAAGGCTTCCTCCCCACTATCCTGCGGGGATGTAGAGTCAGCCCGGCCACTGCCTGGCTGAATGGCCTTGGGTGACTTGCTTCAACTCTCAGAGCCTCAGTTTGCTCAACTGTAAAATGGGGATACCAGCTGCCCGCCCTACAGAATGGTAGAGAAGATTAAATAAGATCCCGGAGTGAAAGTACCTGGCATGCGGGCTGGCGTTTGGTAAATGGTGATTTTTTTTTGGTTTCACCACTACAATATATGTGCACACACAATGTGAATCACCAAGGACCCGACAATATCTGGCATGTACTTATTACTACTAAAAATATGCTCTTACCACTCCCATGAATGAGCACGACCACTTGGAAAAAGCATCTGCTATTGTGAAGGAGAGAAAGTAGCCAAATCGGGTGCACGGGGAGAGAGGCTGGAAACGAACCTGACCTTATGGAAGGTTCTAGTTTAGTTCTCAGCCTGCACAGGAGCCCCTGGCTTGTCTGGGGACCGGCGTTCCCGACCCCAGTGCTTGTGGGCCGCGAGGGTCCCTCGGGCCCCAGGCCCAGAGTGGAGCCCTTGGAGAGTCCTCGGAGAGGCAGGAAAGCCTTTCCTGGCCGGATGTGGAAGCCCTCCTCATAGGTGCCCGACATCGTCTCTTTTCTGAAACTTTACAACCCATCAAGGCAGCCCCAAAGACCAAATTCCTAAACAAATCACAAAACCCAACTGTCCTCACGCGAGTAGTCGATTTCTGGGACCCCTGGACACCTGCTAAGTCTCTCAGAGCTGGGATGACTCACCGTCAGCAAACACAGCCCTGATGGGTCACAAGGTGAAGGGGAGACGCTGAGAATGAGGACCCCCCCCTCCCCCCCACCAACGTGCTGGCCCAGATTCCCTGAAACAAAAATGCCCAGGAAGCTTCTAGTGAGAAAGCCACATTCCCGGACACATGCACAGGTCAGGGGGCAAGGGTCACCCTCCTCCCTGCACTGCAGCCGGGGACCTGCCTCCGGGAGGCTCCGCAGAGCCCCTCCTCCAAACGCCCCCGGATCTGGGTGCCAAGTGCAGGACAAACACAGGCTCTTCCGGGACTCCGAGAGCGAGGCCGGGCGGGGGAGGGAACAGGTCCGCTCATGCAGCACAGCCCTCCCCGGCTCCCCGGTCTGGCCACTGCTGCGGGGTCCTCTCTGCTGGTGGCCGATCTGGGCAGGGCCTATTCCCGCCCCACAGATCGGGGGGTGAGGATCCCGATGTCAGCCGACTGGCTGGCTGTCCTGGGAGCTACAGTGCCGGCCGCGCCTGCTCGAAGGGCATTACCGAACTTAGTACTGACCTGTCTGTGTGCTTGGTACTAGGACCATCACCCTCCCGTCCTACACATAAGGAAACTGAGGCACAGAAAGATTAAGAACATCTTTAGAGCAGTGCTCCCTGGGACTGCTTCCATACTGATGCAAGCGGATAGCATTTAGGGTTTTTTGTGTTTTTTTAAGATTTATTTACTTATTTGAGAGAGAGCATATGGGAGCGAGTGGGGGGAGGGGCAGAGGGAGAGGGAGAGAATCTCAAGCGGACTCCCTACTGACCATGGAGCCCGAAGCGGGCTCGATCTCACCACCCCGAGATCATGACCTGAGCTGAAATGAAGAGTTGGACACTTAACCTCCTGGGCCACCCAGGTGCCCCCAAGCAGGTGGCATTTAGAAACTTTTACAGCTACGTGAAATTGCTAGGACATCCAGGCAGGCTGATAAGGTGTTGTTCTGTAAGGATCACGAATAAGAGTAGTTTTTAAAAGTAGAAGCACTGGGGGCGCCTGGGTGGCTCAGTTGGTTAAGCGACTGCCATCGGCTCAGGTCATGATCCTGGAGTCCCTGGACCGAGTCCCGCATCGGGCTCCCTGCTCGGCAGGGAGTCTGCTTCTCCCTCTCTCAAATAAATAAATAAAATCTTTAAAAAAAAAAAAAAAGTAGAAGCACTGGTTTAGAGCCAGACTGGTTTGCGAAGGCCTAAGTTCAGTCCTGCCCCTCTTCACTCCCAGAGGCGTGACTATTTCTCTCTACTAACGTGGGGTGGTACGGAGAGCACCTGCCTTACAAGCTGAAAAATGCAAAGGGCTCCCAGAGGCACCTGGCACGCCTGTTTGCTGCTATTATTAGCACTGGGCACCTTGCTGGGGCCATAGCGCTAGTTCCTGGAGGAGTGGCGCTCCTTGATGCCAGTTCTCCGAGGGGGACTGACCACCAGCACCTCTGCCACCCTGGTGGCTAGGGCCCAGGACACACGCCTACCTCTAAAAGCCTTTCCACAGATGCAGACCCTCCACCCCTCTGCTGGGAGCTGCCCCCCCTTTCATCTTCAGGCCACGGTGGCTGTGGGCGCCTTCATGGGGTGTAAGGAGATGTTCTGGCCCAAACTGGAAAAACCTGCCGGGCAGCCAGCACCCCTAACTCTTGCAACCTCCAGTTTTGCCAGCAGGTGTCTTGAGAAGCAGGTGGGGCCCAGGCAGAGCAGCGGTGGCCTTCTCGCCTGTTCCCAGTCTCAGAGCTCTCCGGCCCGGTCCACACTGGCTCCGCAGCCTTCTCCACCCTTCCCTGGGGTCCAAATCCCAAACTTGCCCAGACAACCGCATTCCCTGCTACCTTTACCCATAGTCCACTTCGTCCAGAGCCCCAGACCCAGAGTGAGGACACACAGTCCGTGCTCGAGGCCCGGTTTCCTGAGCAAAGGACCCTTCAGGGTGGGGGTGGGGGGTAGCTCAGATCCACCTCCCCAGAAGCTCTTCCTCCACCTGGACCCCAGTGGCCACAGATGAGGCTGCTCTCTGTCCCTACCCGTCCTGCTGTCTGGCTTGGTCACCACCTATTCCGGCTCCTGCCACCCTCCATGTCTGGTGCTGACTTGTCCCTCTACCTTCCTCCACAGATGTGGCCGGAACCCTGTCGCAGTCTTCTTTGGGTAGGAGACTGCCCCTTTCCCTCAATACCTTGTGCCCTCAGCGGGTAGGGGCCGGGGCCCACTCGGTATGGGGCTTTCCATTCTACCTAGCACTCGACTGCGTGCCGTGCTGTAACCATCCCACATCTGCTAAGGACAAATTCAGTTCACACCTCAACAAATGTTTACGAAGCACCTACCCTGGACCAGCTGTGCTGGGTGTGGCAGCAGGAAGACACAGAGCTTGCCCTTGGGAGCCTCCCACTAGCCCAGGCCTCCACTCTGGCCTTGTGGCTTACGCCAGCATCCTCGCTCCGCACTGCCCAGGCCACTCACGCCCCAGGGCTCCTTCCCAGGGCTCCCTGTATCCCCCGCAGGTGACCTAGCCCTTCCTCCTGGGCTCTGAGGAGGGCCAAAGGGTCTCCCAGACCTGGCCCCTCTCTCCTCCAGGCCTGCCTCCCCCACACTCCTCAGGTAACCCTGATCCACTCACTCGCCTTCCCTCTCGGGCCTCAGGCTCGAGGCCTTCACCACACCCTGGTTGCAGCCCCTGGCGGTGCCCGAATTCTTGCCTTCTCTCTACCCCTGAACAGGAGGTCAGATCCCACGTCCTCCACCACCTCTTGGACCCCTGCTCTCTGTCCCCTCCCCTGGACACCCTAGGTGACCGCCTCCAAACGCAGAGGCTTTGATTCGGGCCTCCTCCCTGACCTGGCAGCAGCTCCCCCATCTTCCCCGGGCTCCAGGCCACTCACGGCTTCCCTCTAGCTCTGCTTCTTCCTCCCGGTGGGCTCTGCTGGCCCGTCTTACCAGGGCTTCCTCAGACTCTCCCCTCTGTGCTGATGTCACCAGAACGATGCCTCTATTCCCCACCCCGCGGCGTTTCCTAGGTGTTGAACCTTCTGTTAACCATCCGTCTAAACTCCAAGGAGGGCTCGCCTCCTGGGAGCCATCGGCCTCTCTCAGGGTCCTCCTTTCTGCTGTTCCAGGTTTTCAGGCCCCTCTGCAGGGCTCCAGGGCCAGCCGATGCAGGACCTGCCGCCCCCAGGGGCTGGGGCCACGCCAGACAACTGTGGCAGTGGGTGCGGACCCGGCCTTCTTCCTCACGCTCAGCCCACGTGCCGCGTCCCTTGCAGGAAAGCCAGGCTCTCACAGAGGAGGGAGGTTTGGGTGGGTGGGGGGGATCTGCATCCACCTCGGACCTTGACCCTCACATCGAGGCCCACCCTAGGGCCAGGCAGAGAGGGAGCCGGTCCCCAGGGCCATGTCTGAATCCTGCGGGCGGCAGGACCGGCCCTTGAGCCAACCATCCCTGTTGCCCGATGCGGGCCTTCCTGGCGAGAACCGGCTGCCTGTGAGCAGCTCCCTCTGGTCTGGCGGAGCCCCTTTCCAAACACCCTTCCCTCTCAAAGTGGGAGCCTGGAGGAAACCATGTCCCACACGGCGGGGTTTTTTTTTTTTTTTTCCTTTTACACATTTAGAGCAACGGAGGAAAATGAACACATTCACATTCTCCCTGCTCAAATAAACCGACTTCTCTGTGCGTTCCATCCCTTGAAAACAGAAGCACTATTCAAAAAGAAAAAGAAAAAAGAAGAAAGAAAGAGGCAAAAAGAACTGAATAGAAGAGGAAGAAGGGGGGAAGGAGAGCGGGAGGAGAGTGGTCCCCGAGGGAGCCGGGCAGGGCTCAGAATGAAAGGCAGAGCGGGAAGGGAAGGAGAGCGGAGAGACAAAGCGGGAGAGAAAGCCGGGAGCTTTGAAAGGAAGAGTGTTCGGCGTGAATTCGGCGTGCAGGGGAGAGGGGAGCACTTGAAAAGGAGCAGCCGAGGCTGTGACCCCTCATTCACACTCGTGCCAATCACAGTGACAATGCAGACCCTTTTCTTCATTTTTCCTTCTCCCCTTTCTGGGGAGAAAGGGAGGGAGGGAGGGAGAGGCTGAGAACTGCAAGTTAATTCCTAAAAATACAAAAAATAAATTCAGTTCCACCGGAGAAGCATCAAAGAGCGGTTTGAAAGGCTTCCCCGGAAACTCACTACACCCGCAAGAGTGGTGCTCCCTCTCGGGGAGCGGGGGGGGGGGGGCACAGGCCTGCGACCATCAGCTTTATTTCAGGGACCTGGGTGAGCCAAGGCGGAGAGGGCCCCAGGCTGTGACGCTGGCAGAGGCCTGGTCTCCGTGGGCGGCTTGGCCCTCGTGGTTGTCCTGCCCTGGCGGAGAGCTGAGCGCCCAGGCAGGAGGGCCAAGGAGGAGGGTTTGAGTGGGGCGGCTGGGCACATGGTACTTGTGGAATGAATGACATTCTAGTGGCTCTGGGATGGGGGCAAGTCCTCTGCAGGGACTGCTCAGGCTGGGAGGGTGAGAGGTGGGTCCTTTTCATTACGGATCACTGTGCTTACAAGGGAGGGGCCTCTGTGGCCTCCTCACAGATCAGCACTTTCCTGAGTTAGCCAAGACCAAAAGACTGCAAGATATGTGGGTGCCCCAAGGACCCCAGGTCCCTCGTTCCTCCCTGCAATCAGACGTCAGTCATGACGTATCTCCTGTGTGCTCAGCCTGGTGCTAAGCTCCGAGTCACACAGCGCACAGGACCCTGCCTACCCGCACACAGCCCTCAGTCTAGTGACCAAATGGCTCCCAGGATGTCCCTCTGAGACCATGGGTGAATGTCCCTGGTACCCCTTTCTTTGTCTTTCCTGGTCTCGCTCTCCTTGTCTTTCAATACTCAGCGAGTCATGATGAAACCCGAAATGGGGTCACCTTTATGCAGAGGTTCCTTTTTCCTTCTGATCATCCAGACGCTGGGTAATGAGAAATGCCTGGGAACAGAGAGGCTGGGTGCAGGAAGACTGATTGGTTTATTGATTGATTGACTGAGCGAGTCTCACCCTCACTCCTCTATTGAGCAATCAGTCTGTGCCGAGCTCAGTGGCATGGGCTGGGATTAGAAAGTGACAAGGACCAATCGGAGGCCCCGACACGCTTGAGGCCAATCTAGTCGGGGGTGGGGGTGGGGTGCACCACCGAGCTGGGAAAGGAAACCCTGCCTTTGCTAGCTTCATCTGGGAAGGGCTGTTAAGTTGGAACGGGCCCAGAAAGGCCTCCAAACCCAACAAGGAAGCCGAGAGATCAGGCACATGGAAAATGCAAAGAAGCGCAGGGTCGGAAATTTCCCTGCACCACCAGGAGCATACAATTACTCTTGCCTTTCAATCCAACAAATGTGAATTCCAACAAATATTTATTGAGTGCCTACTATTTGCCAGCCAGCTCTTGTGCATTCCTAGAGAATGCAGTGAACAAGAAGACCAAGGCTTGCCCTCGAAAACTCACACTCAGGGTGTGGGGTGGCACAGGCAAAGAAACAGGGGATTACAATTTAGTGTGAGGGGGCTGCGGGGGCCCTGGAGGAGGGGCAGCCTCGGGGAGGCTGGGAGGAGGGGTCAGGGAAACCTTTGCAGAGGAGAGGGCACGGAGTTACTTTAATCCGTTAAAACGAACTAGATTTTCATTTGTTTTGAGAAAGCTTTATAGAATTTCACCGGTGGGATACCCCAGTGTCTAGGAAAAAACAATGGAATTGATCAATGAACTATAGATAAAACATCAGATAGATGTTTTCTCGATCCTTTGGTGTATTGGGAAGAATCAGAAATAGACCCAGAAAACTAAGCTGCTGAGAAAAATAATGAACTCTTTTTAAAGAAGAAATGTAGCTCAGTACTAGGCTCGGCGATGAGCCGTATTAGCATTGTGAGTTTAACCCCAAATTGTGATAGAATAATATTAGCAGGAAGGGCAAGAATATGGCGGCAACAGATAATGTCCAAAATTGCTAAATGGAGAAGTGATAGGATAAACATATTGTTTCAAAATATGGAGGTGAATAACAGAGGAGAAATAAAAAGAATTGAGAAAATCGTTTATGGATCTAGAGGGCTGGCGTAGGCAAGAAGGCGGGCGGGGCCTGCTGCTTTCTCCTGACCAGGCCTTCAGTACTGGCTGACATGAAAAAAGATGCATATGAGGCGCCTGGTGGCTCAGTCGGTTAAGCAGCTGCCTTCAGTTCAGGTCATGATCTCAGGGTCCTGGGATCGAGCTCAGCGGGGAGTCTGCTTCTCCCTCTCCCTATGCTGCTCCCCCTGCTTGTACTCTCTCTCTCTGTCAAATAACTAAAATCTTTAAAAAAAAACGAAGGATGCATATGGATTAGTTTGATAAAAAAAAACAAAACAAAAAGCAAGCAAACAAGCAAAATGGCTTGGCAAAGGACGCACTGTTAAGTCAAACTGGGATCTTTCTGGAGTACTCAGCCGAGAAACAGAAAGGGCACCATACTTATACGTTTATGAGAACAGAAATTTCTTCGAGAAAGAGCACGATTCAGTGGGCTCCTGCCCAACGTAACACAATTAGACAGAACAGAATGGGGGGAAGAGTACCTTGGGGAAAAAAACCTGGAGGATATTGGTATGTAGCTTTAACAACAAGATCCGGAGCAATAGGGACCCTGCCCTGGGGGACGAGGAGATCCAGAGACTGGGGTGCTGCTCTCTAGCAGGGGCCTAGATCCTCAGGAAAACTGGGGTGCGTGTGAATACAGCTCACTTGGGCAAAGGCAGCGTGATCTACCTGCAGGGAGGGTGGTGGTCGGGGCACGCCGGCCTGAGCCCCAGGACCCCTGAGGAGCTGAGCTCCCCCGGATCCTCAGCATCGAGTCCACCACGTCCAAAGTGCCCTCGCGCTCTGGCACTCACAGGCTCACGCTGACCGTTCCCACCAGCCACTCCACTGTACGTTACGGTCTTTTCTAGGCCTTTTAAACTTGAAACATGTGACAGCAACACCCCACTTGTCCAGAAGTCCCTTCTCTGGCAACCTCACTTACCCCAAAACCAGGGACCGGTGGAGAGTACCACATAGCTCAGAAAGCCCAGAAGTTAATCGGACTGAGGGTGCCTCCAAGAGGGGTCTTTGCAGTTACACTCACTCTTCCCTCCACGGACAATGCCCCTCCCTTGCAGCCTCTGGACTCAGTTCTTTTTTTTTTTAGATTTTATTTATTTGACACACAGAGCACAAGCAAGCGGAGCAGGGGGAGAGGGAGAGGGAGAAGCAGACTCCCCGCTGAGCAGAGAGCCCGACGAGGGGCTCGATCCCAGGACCCTGGGATCATGACCTGAGCCGAAGGCAGACGCTTCACCGGCTGAGCCACCCAGGCGCCCCTGGACTCAGTTCTAACAAGCTTGTGTGTCTGGCTTCCTAGACGGGCAGATGCAGGCCACAGATGAGAAGGACCAGCAGGAAGCTGGCTGGGGTGCCCCTGCCGGAGACTGGGACAGTGAGGGTGCGGGATGCAAACCTACCAGATGGCAGTGTGGGGCCAGCCAAGGTGGGGAGGGCAACTCCAGCACCTCCATACCTCAGTTCAGTCCCTAAGCTCCTGACTGTCAAGACAGGTTCGATCCTGGGCGCCTGGGTGGCTCAGTTGGTTAAGCGACTGCCTTCGGCTCAGGTCATGATCCTGGAGTCCCGGGATCGAGTCCCGCATCGGGCTCCCTGCTCGGCAGGGAGTATGCTTCTCCCTCTGACCCTCCTCCCTCTCATGCTCTCTGTCTCTCATTCTCTATCAAATAAATAAATAAAATCTTAAAAAAAAAAAAAAAAAAAAAAGACAGGTTCGATCCTATTAGAGTATATCCAGTGTTCTGTTTAGCACTCGGGGACGCAGGTGCTGGGGCCAGGGCTGAGGTTCGGTGACATGACCTTGTAACTTACCCGGTCTCCCAGCTGCCACCTCAGTGCAGGGGGCATGGGAAGCCCCAGTGTGGGTCAGAAGGGCTGGGCTCTGGGCCAGCTCTGCTCACCGTGGGGACCTGGGCATGAACTCAATCTCTCAGAACCCCATCCACTCAGTGACTAGAGAACGCCGGCCCAATCGGGCCAAGCTTGGTGCGGATTAAGTGAAATAATCTTCACAGTCAGCTGAAACATTTTATAAATATAACGTAATGTTACTAACGCCACCTCTTTTTCTGGTGGCTGGACAGGACATCCCATGACTCGTACAAGGGTAGGGGACAAAGGAGATACCCTCTGCCTTCGGACTTTTTTGGACACAATGAAGCAATTATCAGGCGAGTTTGAAAACCATGCAAACTTAACTTGTACGGGCTCAATCAAAGACAAAGCCAGAATCCATTCTACAAGACAGCTGGCCTGCCTGGGCTCTTCAAAGCCACCACACACACACAAAGCAGGGGGACTGTTCTAGATTAAAAGAAGCTAAAGAAACATAACAACCAAACGCAACACCTGAGCCTTTTTGGATCAGGAAAAGAACCTAAAAAACACATTCGGAGGACAACTGGGGAATATCATATGATTATATACATTATATTATATATTATTGAATAATGGTCATTTTTTAAGGCATGATGACAGCATTGCCGCTACAAGGGGAAAGTTCTTGCTCCTAAAAGACACCTGCCGAGGTATTGAGGGGTGAAGTATCATGCTGCCCGTAACTCACTTTCAAATGATTCAGCAAAACCATGTGAAGAGAGCGAGATAAAGCAAACGTAGCAAAACGTTAACAAGTGGTGAACCTAGATGAAGGTTCTTAGCTTTTCGGTTAGGCTCGACATTCTCAAAATACAAAGTAATGAGGAAACAGACCCTGCAGGCGAATTGTGACTTGTTTTTTGCGTTTGTTGGGCCCATCTTTGGTTTGTTACCCAACCTACCCAACGCAGACTCCATGTGCCCGTGATGAGGACGGGGGTCATGCTGTGCTCCCCGATCTGATCTGCGCGGCACACACAGGAAATACCTGGACGGTGCGCTCACGGCCAGCCTCGGCCACAGCTGGCCCCCGCCCTGCCGCCGGAGGGCCCAGGGGAAGTCAACACCTGGGCACAGCTTCCTCTCAGGTCGGCCCCTGGAGGAGCTCATCTCTTCCTCCTCAAGCCCATCTCCCGTGTGTCCAGATTTCAATACTTTATGCCTGGGCCCATCAGCCCCCTGGATTCTGAGTTCTTTGAGGACAGAAGCCCAGATCCTGGTACCCCAAGTCTGAAGGTCAGAGAAAAGGATCCAGACCGTGGGGATCACAGTGCTGAAGATGCTCTAACAGCCAGAACCATGAAGTGCCCGTTGGAGATCATTTGGACTGGAACGTACTAGCTCAGCCCTCATTCCATCCTAGCCAGGTGGTGGCGAAGGCTGGAAACCCCAGGCTCTGCTACCCAGTGGTGATGTCCCCTGGCAAGGAGGCCTCAGTTTCCCTTTCTGAACATGGGCCCTGCCAGCTGGCTCTCTAGGGACCCCATCCCTGCTTAGTGCTCCCTTAGCTCATTGTGGCCAGAGGCTCCGGGTGGATTGAGTTTGCAAAGCAGCCTTCCCATCATCACCAGAGAAAAGTGCCAGTGCGTTCTCACTGAGGCCATCTTCCTCAAGTGCTCCCAGGGGATGCCTGGACTTGCCGCCCTGGGGGAGCAAATGAAAACGCCCAGGATGGGCCCATCCCCAGAGGCTCTGGTAATTTTCAAAGCCCTTGCGTGATTGGAAGGTGCACCAGGGTGGAGCCGAGACAGGCAGACGTTCTCTGTGTCCTGCTGCCCCTCCTCCCGCCCATCCTCCAGAGGAGCCATCCCTTCCTGGGCAGGCCCCCTCCCCTCTCCACCTCCCCAAAGGTGGGTCTCAACGGTCACTTCAGCAACCGCGGGCTGCCTACTTCTCCGGGAGCCCAGGGCCTTGAAGGCCGCACGAGCGTCCGGATGCCATGCTCAGGCATCAGGAAGCCAGAGGATGGTTTTAGGCAAGGGACTGTTGTGATCCAGTCCTTCTGGTTACAGTATGGCCATGGTGAAGGCGGGCCAGGACAGCATCCCACTGGGCTTATCTGTTATCTCCTCCACAGTCCCCACCCCCCGCTCTCGGGCCTCCGCGGAAGCCTCGAAACCTCCATCTTTGGGAAGCAGGGCCAGGTTTGTCACCGGGGCATGAGTGGTGTCACAAGGAAGAATAGAGCATGCTTTCTTTCCACTGTGGCCAGTAGGGCTGACAGCTGAATGTGGGCAGGACATGGTGAGTGACAAATGCTAACAATGAGAATTCATTCCAGGCTCCCAATGGGCAGAGACCATCTGGACGGAGCCAGAGGCCACTGAAGGGACGTCCCTCGGTGGGGGAAGGTGCTCACTTGAGCCACTTCAGAGAGAGGCTCTGGAAATCCAAGGAGCATTCTTGCTC
This sequence comes from Halichoerus grypus, assembly GCF_964656455.1. Taxonomy (NCBI): domain Eukaryota; kingdom Metazoa; phylum Chordata; class Mammalia; order Carnivora; family Phocidae; genus Halichoerus; species Halichoerus grypus. The sequence goes on from NC_135719.1 coordinate 5,767,787, forward strand.
ATTCAGAGGGACGTTAAAATCAAACAGCACCAAATGAATGGCGGGAAATGTCACCCAGCAAACACGGGAAGGGTTTTCCCCTCCAGATGAAAGCAATGGGAAAGGAAGAGGGAAACAGAGCTGGAGCGAGGGGGAGGGCAGCACAGAAGGAGGGGAGGAAAGAAAGGAGGAGGAGGAGTGGGAGGGAGGGTCCAACGTTTGTGAGTTTACCAAGGAAGGGGGAAACAGGGTAGAGGAGAGAAAGGAGAAGTGGAAGTCACTCCAACCCTTGAGAAAAGCTGCCCGTGGGACAGGGTGGGGAACTCACAGCTGGTGTGGAGGCTAAGTCCCTCTTCTTCCAAAAAGAAGCCCAATTTGGCCGCCCCGGAAGCCTCAGAAATCCATAAGGCTGGGAAATGCTGACCGCAGGGTGCAGTACCCCCCCTTGCGGCACCAGGCTTAGGAGGGTCTGTGCTTGGTTCCACCACGCTCTGCTCTAGCCATCTTGAAGTTCTTCCTAATTTTCAGACCAGGGGCCCTCATTTTCATTTTGCAACACCAAATCATGTAGCCGGTCCTGGCTGACCTTTCCAGAGGTCATTTTTGCTAGAAAGGCCAGAGCAGGAAGGCGGTGGGCCAGCTCCAGTTGCTGCTCCCTGTTTGCTAACCAAATACGCATCCTGGCCTTGTTGACTCAGCCAGCAGGCGGGCCTGACTCAGATGAAGCGTGAGGAGCTGTGTGTGCGCTGTAGCACGGCGTCGTTCCAGGGGCTCTGAGGGTCCGCCGCACACCGGGCCCAAGATGGTTCTGACCCCATCCCTCGGTGTAGGACGCACGGGTGGTCCTCAGGCCCCAAAGCCAGGCTGCACACCCGCCCAGTCCTGGAGACCTGCCTTCCGCAGTTCACTGGCGCTGAGGGTCCACATCCAGGAACAGCTGGGCGAAGAGTGGAGACGCCCCGTCTGTGGTTGCTGCGGGCTCCAAGAAGGGAGGCTCAGCTCATCACCCGCACGCTGCAGACAGAGAGCTGCGGGGCTTGGGGACAAGACCACGGATTCACGTGTGGCCCCCACACCGTTCACGGGACCACTGTGCAGTCACCAAGTCTCTAAATGAAGTGGCCAGGCGGATCCAGGCCAACACGGCGACCGCAGGCCCGACCCGAGCCCAGCCCCCTCCCGAGCTGCACTCCCCTTCTCTGCTGGTCCTTCACTCAAGGGCCAAGGCGCAGGCCAGGGACCCCCAATCCCAACACACTGGCCTTTCCCCTCTGCCAGAACTTTCCTTCTGAAGACCAAAGGCATACTCTCCAGACTCCCTCCCTACCAGCAGGGAGATCCTGGGGTCTGGTGCCTTTCGGGAGCCACGGACATCAGCCTCCCGCTCTGAAGGGGCAGAGGACCCCAACAGCCTCATTTCCAAGGGCTTGCAGTTCAGATGATCAAAACCTCCTGGCCCCAACCTGGGGGCGATGGGAAGAAGCCCAAGTCCCCACAGGTGCCAGGTGGGCAAAGGAAACACACCTGCAGGCAAAACGCAATTCAGCTGGAACCCAGGAGGCCCACCTACGGCCAGAACAAAGCCGGGCTCACCAGGCCTGCAAAGGGCGTCCTGGGCCCTAGGGTGGCGGGAGGGCAGGCGGGCCTCTTAGAAGGGGCCAGGAGAGTGAGGCAGTGAGGCGGGAGGCCGGGCCCTCCTCTCTGCCAGGGAAGGGCCCTCAGGAACTGGATTAATCAGCAGGAAACCGAAGACTGTTTCCCCGCACCAAGGGCACAGAAAACACACACACACACACACACACACACGGACACATACACAGGAATTCAGAAACTGGGAGGATAACTGGCAACTTCCTGGAGACCCACAATGCAATCCATTTTTTTTCAAATAACACAGACAAAACAGCACAAAGAACCCTCCCTTTCCCAAGTGCAGAGACCCCCAGCATCATCTCATTTTTATCTCCCTCGGAAGCCCTTCCAGGAGGGACTGTCACTGCCCGTTTCCTAAACACCGAGACTCAGAGAAGGAAAGCCAGCGGGGCCGAAGTCACAACTGCTAGCCAGGCCCGCAACAAGGACTCCAAGGGCCAGCTCTTAAACCACCTCGCTCCGTCCCGGACCAACCAATCTCCGTGCCCCCCAACCCCCACCCCCGGCTCCCGGACCAGGCTTCCATGAATCTTTGGGGACAAGCAGAAGGGCTCACAATGGAGTTGCCAGCTGGTGTGGCAGCCGACCGCCTTCTGCACGAACTGGCCTGTGGGGCTCCCAGGAAGAACGAGAACTAACGGGACAGGTCCTGGCCCCGAGACTGAGGCAGGAGGTGCGTGATGCCCACACGGGTCCATGCCCGGCTCGAGGTGCGGCTGCAGGTCACGCCCTCGGATGCTGTCCCGGCAGGTTGCCTGCAGTATAAGTTGCTATAGCTCGTTCTCAATTCCTCTGGGCTGGGTGACGCTGTGCAGAACAGCACCATCGGCCCATGGCCCATCCTTTTGTGTGGCTCTGGCCCAAGAAGGTATGACAGTGCTTACACGTTTAAGAAATTAAATGTAGGGGCGCCTGGGTGGCTCAGACAGTTAAGCGTCTGCTTTCAGCTCAGGTCATGATCTCAGGGTCCTGGGATGGAGCCCTGTGCTGGGCTCCTTGCTCAGCAGGGAGTCTGCTTCTCCCTCTCCCTCTGCCCCTCCCGCCCATGCTCTCTCTCTCTCTCTCTCAAATAAAATATATATATATTTTTAAGATTTTATTTATTTGACAGAGAGAGACACAGCGAGAGAGGGGACACAAGCAGGGGCAGACGGATAGGGAGAACTGGACTCCCCACTAAGCAAGGAGTCCAATGTGGGACTCGATCCCAGGACCCTGGGATCATGACCTGAGCCAAAGGCAGAAGCTTAACGACTGAGCCACCCAAGCACCCTCAAATAAATAAAATCCTCAAAAAAAAAGAAATTAAATGTAGATGTGTATCTTTCCCCTTAGGTGAACACTACACTGCTAGGTGAGAGAGCCTCAAATTTGCCCTTCTGAAGGTCATCTCACCTGCCTCTCCTCTCTCTTTAAAACAGAAAAACAAAAAACAAAACAAAAACATTTAAGTTTCTTAAGTGTTCTTGGAATTTACATTCAACTGCACATGGCCCGCTGAGCTTCATGGAGCTGAGGTTTGAAGAGAATGTTCTGTCAATGGGAAATTCACAAGTGTTCAGTCAGTACAAAATTTGCAATCCTTAGCCACGTTCATTGCTTTGCTGGGTTCCTCCAGATGGAAAAGGGCTCTGGTTTATAGGAGCCCAAGCATCTGCCGGTTTAATCTCAGAAGGACAAGGCCACTGTAACAGTTGAGGGTTGGCCTATGTTGGCTGTAAACAAGACTGGCGGCTAGGAAACACCTGATGTTACTTTAAGATGCAGTCTCTCGGGCCCTGCCTGGATCCAGTGGATTGGGCTGGATCCAGCGGATTTGGGGCTGGACACAGGGAACTGCATTTTTTTTTTTTTTAAGATTTTATTTATTTATTTGTCAGAGAGAGCACAAGCTGGGGGAGAAGCAAGCAGAGGGAGAAGCAGGCTCCCCGCCAAGCAAGGAGCCTGATGCGAGACTCAGATCATGACCTGAGCCGAAGGCAGACACTTAACCGACTGAGCCACCCAGGCGTCCCAAGGGAACTGCATTTTAACAAGCTCCCAAGCAGGGAATAATGAAGGACTCGGCCACTGAAGATGGCCCTGCTGCGTGAGAACCCGGAATTACGGGGCGCCACCAGGATCCTCAGAAGCTTTGGCCTGGGGCAAGTAAAACAAGCCCAAACCAAAAAGACCAACTGGGTTTAGTGCACGAGGGCAAGTGCTGCGTGAGTCCCTAGCGTAGAGATGCCAGCGGCCTAAATCCCGTTTGTTTGCTGAAGGCGGCCTCTCATTCTCCCTCAGCTGAGCCTGGCACATAGTAAACACTCAACTAACGTCAGTGGCTGTTCTTCATCAACGAGGCAATTAAAGCCCAGAAGGCTTGCGGTTTGCTCAAGGTTAAGTTCTTGGCAAAACTAAGGCCTGCCCTGGAGCTCATGCCTCATTCCTCGGTAACTCAGTTTCCTGACCTATAAAATGGAGCTAATGTAGTTGCGAATCCTTCCATAGTTGTTGTGAAAACGAAAGGAGAGGATTGCTTTGTAAACGCACTTAGCCTGCCCTCCGGGGAGCACTCAGTAAATATACAGTAACTGTCCATATAACCGTGACTCTCAATTTTGAAAGCCTGAGAATGACATAAAATCTGTTTCTGTCTGACTGGAGCTTGTTTATTCCGCGTGGATATTAGCACTAAATGCCCTGGTGAGGCTGAATGGCCCAAATGGCCCCTCCGCCTTGGTGGGGGCCCTTTCTGGTTGGACAGGAGAGCTCACCACCCTGCAAATAGGCCACCCCATGACATACACCTGGCCTGTGCCTGCTCTTGGGAAGACCAGCTGGCAGAAACTCTCTGCAAACACGTTCCGGGCCCTCAGAGGTTTCCCAGTGGGCACCTGTCCAGCACACTTACTATGTCCATAATATGCCAGGCAGGGTGCTGGGCACTGGAAAATACAAGAACAGCAATAAACAGGGCAGAGCCTTCCCCTGCCATGAACTTACAAAACTGTAAAGTGGGTACAAATTTCTTTTTCTGATTAAAAATTTCTATTATAAAATTAAGAAAACTACCCACTGCAAAGAGTTTGAAAAGGATGGAAGAGAAAAAAAAAAAAAAAATTAATACTCCTCACCCTAACCCAGCCCCTTCTTGTGTATTTCTTCCTGGGCCTCCCCAAGCATGTGGTTTTCACAGATGTTGATCGCGGCACCAACAACCTGGTGTCCTGCTCATTTCCCCTTACCTGGACGACCAAGCGATTTTCCATGTTGTACGTTCATAATCAATAGTCTATGTTCATAAACACAGCACGTCCACACTAACACACAGACCACCATCTGCCTGGCCACGCTCGCACCGAAAGACACTCAGATTTCTTCCCATTTGTCCGTACGGCCCACAAAATGCCTTCATGCATTCATGCAGAGAGAAGATAAAGGGAAGAGGCAGATGTATAATTCGATGGTGTCAGATGAGCCTGGGTTGAATAATGCCACTGTGTGAACCTGGACAAGTCACTTAACCTCTTTGAACTTTGGTTTCCCCTCAAATTGGCACAACACTTCCTTCATATGGTTATGAAGAGGATTAAACTGGAGACCCTCAGTAAAACCCCCAGCACAGGGGCTGACAGTAAATATGCACTTTCTGTTCTCTTAAATACCAGAAGATCGTCACTGTGACTCCTGAATGCCTTCTCAAAGGCTAGGACAATCTGCAGAGACACCCCTTGGAGGACGGCACAGGAGCTTCCCCAATCCTCCGCACAGATAGCTAAATTCTGGGAAATTTAGGACTCACAACTGAAGTAATTCAGAGGAGTGTATGTATTCTGCAACTTACTTCAAAATGGTTCAGGAAAAAAAAACCCATATACATGTACCGATGAAGCAAATACGGCAGCAAACATCACTGTAATAGCTAATCACGAGTGTACGAGTATTTACTGTACTGTTCTTTCATTTCTATATAATTGCAATTTTTCGTTATAAAACCTTGGTGAAAACTCCTGCTTTAAATTTAAAAGGTAGGGCACCTAGGTGGCTCAGTCGTTAAGCGCCTGCCTTCGGCTCAGGTCATGATCCCGGGGTCCTGGGATTGAGCCCCGCATCGGGCTCCCTGCTCAGCGGGAAGCCTGCTTCTCCCTCTCCCATTCCCCCTGCTTGTGTTCCCTCTCTCGCTGTGTCTCTGTCAAATAAATAAATAAAATATTAAAAAAAATTTTTTAGAAGGTAAAAAGCCATATAATACTTAAAAAACTTGCATTGCATTCATTTATTTGAACAAGTAATAATAGTACAATATCTGTGATGCTCTCTGACCTCATAGAGCATACCATCCAGCATTTCTTTGGGTGGGTATTTCCTTGCTAATTTTATTGTCTGTTCACTTTCTCTTCAAGTTTCAATCTTGATTAAAAAAAGATTTATATTTATTTGAGGTGGGGAGGGGCAGAGGGAGAGGGAGAGAGAGTCTTAAGCCGACTCTGCACTGAGCGTGGAGTCCGACGAGGGGCCTGATCTCATGACTCTGAGATCAGGACCTGAGCCAAAACCAAGAGTCGGACGCTTAACCAACTGCACCACTTGGGCACCCCTAAACCTCGATTTTTAAAAACAAATGTATATATGGTCTTAGTAGCATCAAAATATTAACCCTTTAGGGTATCTTATAATAAAATCTTTTCCCCAGGTTCTCAAATGTTTCGTAGAATTCACAGAGCAGTTACAATTTTTTTTTTTTTTAATGTAGTCAAATCTGTTGGGTTTTTGATGACTTTTTTATTTCTAAACTTTGGAAACCGACCTTTAGCCCAAGATTTGGTATAGAATAAACTGAATATATGGAACGTTTACTTCTTCTTTAGTATATATTTCTGTTTCAGTATTATTGAGGATTTTAAAAGCAAGGCTAGGACAGTGAATATGACGGCAGGCCTCCTAACTTTGTTACTGGTTTGAACAGGAACGCTTCTAGTGTTTCATGGTTAATTACAACATTGGCTATTGGTTTGAAATAGATATTCTTCATCACGTTACAAATGCGCCCTTCTATTCCTTTTTTGGTGTATTGATTAGGTAGAAATGGTTGTTCGATTTTAATCAATTTTCCCCTGCATATATTGGAATCAATCCAGTTTTACTTCTTTAACCCATTAGCATGACGTAGTTACTATATTAAGCTTTCCTGATATTGACAATTGCCCCCACTGGGTTATGGTAGATGACTTGTTTAATACATTATTGAATTCTATTTCCAACATAACATTTCCATCCTCTGTGCCATGATTAATATCAGGCTTATTTTGCTTTGTAGAATGAATTGGATCATTCCATCAATCTTGTGCTAAGCCATGGACTAGCTTAATATTATCAGTATTATCAAATTTGAAATAATTACCTAGCAAAAACACTTGGGACCGGTGTCTTCTTTGGGTAAAGGGGGCAGTGCTTTGATAACAATCACAAATTTTTTTTCTCAATTAACAACATATATATTTTCAGAAGAGCCTTCATCTAATTGAGATTTTCAAACTTAAGTTGATCGTGCCTACATTTTATTTCTTAAAATGTCTCTATTGCGATGTTCCCTTTCTTGTTCCTATTATTTTTTTCTCTTCTTTCTCAAGTAGATTTGCCAGAGGTTAGTCTAATGTATTGTTTGTTTAAAAACAGAATCAGCTCTTGGATATATTTGCTAATTTTACTGTGTTTCTGTTTTCTAATTCATTTATTTCTGGCTTTACTCTTTTTTTCCTCCCCATTTTCCTTAGGGGCTGTTTTTTATTCTTTTTTTTCTAAGATCTCAGGCTAATTCTTGGTTTATTCTCTTTTTCTGTCTCCCTTCTTCTAATAAACGCATTTAAGTCCATGAGAATAGCGGCAGCTGTCTCCCAGAGGTTTAGTTACGTGGCATTCTGGTTTTCAAGGCTTTCTAAATATTTGTCACTATATTCTTTATTCCTTCCTTGACCACATAGCAATTTTGGAGAGGGTTTTAAAATTTTTCAAGTGGTTGGGTTTTAGTTTTAGTCCGTTTAAATTTACAATTATTTTGGCTACGTTTACTGCATGGTGATCAAAGGACTCCCTGACTGGCACAATTTCTGTTGTGGGTGGAACGTGAGTTCTTACAGTTGGTTACTGGTGGCTGACAGAAATGTCTGCAAAGCATATGCTCGCTTGCAAAGCCCAAGTGCTTTTCAAAAGTTCTTGCTTGCCATAATGTTACGTCAAACGAAAGAGAAAGAGGATACAGAGTTCAATGTGCTTGTAACCATGTTTAAAATACAGTATGTTTACTTATGTGCACTGAAGGCTGTGACCAAATATATAAAGGCACTGAACAGTGTTGGTAACTTCTACTTTGAGGAGATTATGGGCAATTTTTACTTTCCCGTATTTTTCTTCTTCTTTTTTTTAAAGTAGCGTGGAGCCCAGCACAGGGCTTAAACTCACGACCCTGAGATTGAGACCTGAGCTGAGATCAAGAGTCAGACGCTCAACCGACTCAGCCACTCGGGCACCCTGACACTTTCCTGTATTTTTAAATTGTCCTGTATTTCAAATTTTCTATAGAAGCGTAAGATTTACTCTTTTAATAATAAGATTTCTCTGAATGCTAATTCGCCTAAGCTTTGGTAAGAGAAATGCTCTGCGGCTGAAACTGTTTTTGCAAATCGCCCCCTGGCCAGAGTTAAGGAAGTTACGAAGAAGTACCTGAGCAATGCTTGGACTTGGACCCTAACCGGCAATGACAGCTGAAGATGGTGACCCTTGTGAGGGAGCCACTGTCACTCTGGTGCTGGAGGTCCCCTCTGGAGGACGTTCATTCGCAGGAGGCACCCAGGAGAGTCACCCTCATCCTCCGTGTTCCCCACTCGCAAACGAGCATGCCCTCATTACTGTGATGGTGGACTTGTCCCTCAAAGGAAAAAGCAGAATCCAACTACTACAACCGACCCATGTGGGCTTTTATTTTCTCCCTTCCTACATGATCTCTAAGGCCTACCCCAAAAAACCACATTTCCAACTGCTAGAGCTGAACTTGGAGCAACTCTGGCCAAAGCCCCCATCTGGGCCCTTGCAAATGGAAAAGGTGGCTGACGGTCCCCTTGGAGGTACCACCAGCTCCTGTGGCTCCCCCCCAGTACCAGCAGCTCTGGAGACGGAAAGATACAGAGAGATCCAGAAGCCTGCTCCATGACTGCCCACCCTGAGAAGGAAGCAGGGAGGGAAGCTGAAGGAGAGGCGGCAGGGGCAAGAAAGGATGAGAGAGGGAGAAGGGGGTGTGTGACAGGGAGCGGAGAGGTAGTTCAGGAGTTCCTGGGAGACCCATCCGTTCAGAACCACGAGCCAGTGAGCGCACCGCACAGCCCGGCCAGCCACCTGGGCTGACTCCCCCTCTCAACGTTCATTACCATTACCAGGAGTCCCTCACACGGGGAAAGACTTTCTCCTGTTTCCCTGCCCTCCATCCCCACTGACCCGCACCCTCTGCACCGGAAGACAGTGGCAGGAAGGAGGGAGAAAAGCATGTTGGGGAGGAAGGGGAGACAGGAGGACCCTCAGATGTCTCGACTGGCTTCCAAAGAGCCCCTGCCCAGTCTGGTGGGTAGTCTGGGGCCACCTGCGTCATAGGGAGGAGACACTTAGAAGGCCGAGGAAGACAATCCTGACGGAGGTGCCCTTCCCCGAGGGGAACATATTAAGGTGGCCAAGCAAAGACAGCAAGGGCCAAAAGCAGTGCAGCGGTGGGCAGAGAGATGTGGGTGTGTGCCCAGCTCCCAGCGGTGTCTTGTCTCTGGGGGACGCTCACTACCTGGGTATAGCTCAGGTAAGGGGTGTGGGAGGTCTCGTGACTGCCGCCAGGGAAAAGAGCCACAGCCATCCTTTCTCTATAAACCCTGCGCCCCCACCCCCAGCCGCCCTTGCTGTCCCTCTGGCTTCCTACGTCCGGGCAGAGTTCTGCCCACCACCTTGGATGTTCTGAGCAGTGACCTTCAAGCACGTCTATGTTTAAGCCTGATGCCGCCTGCAGGCCCCAACTTCCTGCCCTCTGCCCTGTGTAGTGTCTACACAGCAGGTTGAAACGCCCAAATCAGAATGCAGCCAAGGACCTGGAGCCAATACCCTTTGGAAAGGGTGTTCTCAGCACGTCCGCCAGCAGAAGAACTTACAGAGGGAGAATGGGAGTGAACTCGTGTTTTCGGTCTAATTTTTATCTAGAAGTTAGCAGGCTCTCCAGTGGCTCATCTGGCCCACCTCTGTGTCTCCTGCTTTATTTACTGTTCTGGTGTGTCCTAGGGGTTGGGTGGCAGAGTGGTTCAATGGATGGAGTATGAACTCTGGACTCAAGTCATACCTGGGTTCAAATCCCCCTACCATCCCTTACAGGGACAAGGCCGTGGGAAAGTGGCCACCTTCGTGAACCTGCTTCTCTGCCTCTAAAATGAGTCCGGAATACTGTTTCTGGTTATTGACTGGTTATTGACTAAAAAGAGTCTAGCCTTCTGATTGGCCCGAGCAGGTGCTCAACGAACACTGGTTTTCTTTCTCTTTCTCTTGCCAAGCTTCAGGGAAACCCAGCCTGAAGATCTCATGCACTCATGCAACATTTCAAAAGATCTTCCTACATTCTCAAGTCAATTTGGTAACTATAAATATGTATTAGGAACACACCCTGGTGGAAAAATTTCACTTGGGATTATTTCTTGGTGAGTTTTAAGAAATACAATCAAGCATAGAAAATACACTTTTGTAAATTATCTGTAAACAACTGGTGCAAAGCTGAAATTTTAGGTGAAATGAGAAGGAATTCAAGCACAAGTGCTATACTTATTCCTCTGAGGGGTTTCTCCACTCTCAGATCAACATTTCCAGGGGGATTTCCCCACATGGAGTTAACAACAACACAAGTCCCAAGTCCCCTGGTTTATGGCAGTGATCTGTCATGTTGCTTCTTCGCTCAGAGCCCATGGGGGCTCTGCCTAGCCTCTGGATTAAGTCCAAGTCTTTGGACACATTCCCAGATCAGCCCCTCCCTACACCTCCAGCCCCTTCTTCTACCATCTCACCTACACATCCTACCTCCCATCCACACCAAACCACCACTGAGTCTTCAAATGTGCCGGTTCTTCCTGCCTTGGCATGTTTCAGTACCCAATGGAATGCTCCTGCTCCCCTTGCCTGCTGAGACTCCCCTAAAGACCACCTCCACCAGGCAGTCTTCTCTGCATACATCCCTGCCCCCACCATATTCCTAACTTCCTGTGCTCTTGTTTGCATATCCAATATTCCTTCTGGCTGAGGGCTCACTGGGGACAAAAGCCCTGTCATTTCCCTTTATGTCACAGAGTCTGGCACATGGTAGGTACTTGGCAAATGTTTGCTGCTCTAATAAAGGAATAAAGAGATGAGTAAGGAGATTTGTAAGAGAAAAGAGAAGTCAGGATGGCTCTTCCATCCTGAATTGACTTGACAGCCCTGTGGTACGCAGGTAATAATGATAACCATGTGTTACCCCGCAGAGAGCACAGCTATAAAAAGTAGGCTCATAAACCCATTTCACAGGCCATGAAACCAAGGCTTGGTCGGGAAGGCTATGCCTCATTGGGGCTGGGAGATGGTGAGCCAAGATGCAAAGCCATGGTTCCTGTGAACCTGAGTCCTATGGCTTAAAGGGATGTCCTCCCCTGTGTCTCAGAGCCCACTTCTGTGGGGAGCTTGTGGGGAAAAGAGCAGCTCCCTGTTCCCATATTGAAAACGGTTTCTGTCCTACAGAGTTCCCAAGGGCCAAGAAGGTGCCAGGGCAGAAGCTGGAACACCCAGGAGAGCAAACCCATGACCCTGGTGACCCTGTCTCAGGCTACCCGGAGCTAGGACCCCTCCACCCTGGGACCCAGCACTCTCCCCACTGCTAAGGACGGGGTTCCACACCCCCTCTAACAGGACACTAAAGTTGCCCACTACTTGTGCCTTTGGTGGGTCCAACACCATTAAAAGTGGACCCTCATCTTCCCCAGGTCTTAACTGGCTAAGAAGCAAAGGGACAAGTTTCATTCTATGTAAGGTGGCAGAAAGGGATCCAGCCAACGTGTCACAAATGGGGGGTGGGTGGGATGGCAATGGGCCATTCAGCGACGCAAGGCAGGACCGGGCAGATAAGAGATCTCATCCACCAGACAGATAACGGGGCTACAATGACAAAGGCGCTAGAAGCCGTCGCTGGTGCATCGAGGGAAAGGAAGAGCATATTAAATTTTAAACAAAGCCCACCCCAGGGGAAATCCCCAGCCTCCGTCTCCCAGCCCGCACCTCTCATTTCCAGCACAGGCTTGGAGAAACTGAAACGTCCGTCCCTCATCTCAGGGGGCTGGGTTTTGTGTTTTTGTTTTTTGGAACCCAATGGGCAGTAGCTGGCATGCTGTGTTTCCGGGTAGGAGAGGAGCAGCCTGGGCCTCCAGGAGCCCCTGCGGCCTTCCCACCAGGCCTGGGAAAGGAGGGTGAAGGGGGGCCGGGAACCAGAGCAGAGCGGGTGCGGGGAAAGAGCGGTGACATGCTTGGATGTGTCAGATCTGGGAGGTGGGCACCAGCCTAGGTGTCCCCGGTTGGAGAAGAGGAAAGAGGGAAGCTAAGAAGCAGGGAAGGTCCTCAGAGGCCACGCCAACCAAAACTACCATAAAGAACATGCTGACATGCACGAGGAAGAGAGCCGAAAAGGAGGAAGACCGAGTGTGGAGCTGGAACAGGAAGGCCCAATTTAGCCTCAGCAACTGTTACTTCCTCAGTCATTCCATCAAGCCTCCCTCCTGTCCCCCTCCCGCCCTGGCCAAGGCAGTGGTGGTGGGTGGAGGAGTCAAGCTGGCGGGGCTGAAGGTCTGGGCAGATGCACTACCCCGCCGACCTGGGGTGGGGAGGGGCGACAGAAAATCCCCCTGACCCGCAACCCCAAACCCCAACCCAGGTCGGGAGCCTTGGTCTCTGGCGTTGGGGTGGGATGTTTGCTCTATGAGCATCCTCTTGGAAGAAAGACTGTCAAAGTTCCCCGAGAGACTCTGGAGCCCTCAAAGCCAGCACTGTCCCGGGCATTCTAAGGATGGGCACCTTGAGGTTTCCCTGGGGAGCCAAAGGCCTGCCCAGTTGCCTGCAGTCAGAGGAGACTCAGCCCTTGAGTCGCACTGCAAGCCAAGGGGCAAGGATGGGACGTTCTCTCTCACAGCTCAGCTCAGGCCTCTCCCCGGCCACTGACTCTCTACCAGCAGCTGCTCAATGTTTAGAAAAAGTGATGTCTGAGAAACACACAGCTAGGGTTTAAAAGAAAAGGACTTTGGATTTACCCAAAAGGAGTAAAAAATACGATATAACCTTTCTGGAGGGCCGTTTAACCATCTGAATCAAGAGCCTTTAGAATGTGTCCTCGGCACAGGGATTCCCTTCTAGAAATGGATCCCAAGGACTAATCAAGGCTGTGGGCAAAAATACCCAAGGATGTTCACCGCAGCGTTCCTTACAAGACAGAAAAAGAGGAAATACTGGAAATGCAGGAGGGTTGCTTAACAGTATTATGGTCCTTCTGTTTGAAAGAATATTATGCAGCCCTTTAAAGTGAGCTGGGGGCGATGAGCTCAGGAGGTGTACGGGAGTGTTGAATCACTATACTTCACATCTGAAACTAATGCAGCACTGTATATTAACTCTACTGGAATTAAAACTAAAAAAAAATTAGGGGCACCTGGGTGGCTCAGTTGGTTAAGCGTGTGCCCTCAGTGAGGTCATGGTCCGGGGGTCCTGGGATTGAGCCCCACAGAGGGTTCCCTGCTTGGTGGGGAGTCTGCTTCTCCCTCTCCCTCTGCCCCTCCCCCCTGCTTGTGTGTGCTCTCTCTCTAATAAATAAATAAAATCTTAAAAAAAAAACTAAAAAAATAATATAGTGACTTGGAGGAAGAGATCTAACTCCATGAAAATTTTAATCACAAATTGTTAAGGAAAAAAAAAAAGGAAAGAAAAAAGTAACATGAAGGTACACATGGTATGATCTCATTTTAATTAAAAAAATATAGGCTGGAAGGGCATATAATATACTGAAATATTTAATTATAGAAGGGTTTTGCTTTCTTCTTTTTGCTTGTTTATATTTCCTAAATTTTCTGCAAAAATCATAAATCTCTTTGTAACAAGAAAAAAAATCAATAAAATCTATTTTCTAAAAAACAAAAGGAAGAGATCCAAGAGCCAAGAGACTGTTCATTCCTTGGACATTCAAACCTGAACCGGATTTGGAAAATAAACAAACAAAAAACAAAATAAAACTGAACAGAGAGACATCTTAACACCATCTAAGAATATTTTCAAGAACTAAGGGGTGGTTTCCAGCGAAGACGAATTAAAATCTCTGTGGTGAGAATCATAAGCAGAGAGCCAAACCCCCCAGAATACTCAGAACCCAACTTCTCTGTCCAGGTCCTTCAGATAATTGCCACTAGGAGAGGAAAAGGAGAGCAAGCAGCCGAGCCAAGGTACAAAAAGGCAAAACAAACATTTCTTTTGTCCTTCGTGGAGGACGGGACAATAGCTGTCTCTTTAGACAGTAAATTCAAGAAGGAGAGAGAGGGGGAAAAAAAAGGCCAGTTCCTAAGCTGAGACTGGCTAATCTACCTGGTGATAGGGAATCAATTTTTACAACCAAAGTATAAAAGCTCTAAAATGGGGGTTTGGGGGCACCTGGGTGGCTCAGTCGGTTAAGGGTCCAACTCTTGATTTCAGCTCGGGTCATGATCTCAGAGTCATGAGATTGAGCAAAGGTGGGGGGCGGTGGTTCTGCTCTGGGAGTGGAGTCTGCTTGGGATTCTCTCTCTCCCTCTCACTCTGCCCTTCCCCTCTGCTCACACACATGCTCTCTCTCTCTCAAAATAAATAAATAAATAAATAAAATAAGATAGAATAAAATAAAATTGGGGTTTGGAAGACAAATTCTGACAAGCTCTGTAACCGGAACAAAAGAATTTAGCTGATGTTACATAGAAGTTTTTCTGGAGAATGAGCTAGAACATAGGCAGATAATGGACTGGAACACTCGGGAGGGTATTAAGAGTACTCAGCACACCATTTACAGAAGCTGGCCTTTGCCTAACAGCGATGACCTAGAGCCCAAGGAAGGAACAATTCCACAGAGGATGGTCTTAATTACTCAAGTGTCAGGAAAATCCAAGGAGGAATAATGGCAGACATCTAAATTTCTCCAGTCCTCTTCATGATCAAAAGTTTTAAAGTCTACCTCGAATATCAAAATGTATTCATTCGAGGAACATACACTGGGTGCCTCCTACCAGTTCAGGCATTCAGCAAATGGCTGGGTACAAACTTTACACGGGGACAGCTCTGTGGCGTTCAAGGCACTTTCACATCCACCAGCCAGACAAACAAAAATGGACAGGGTGGGTCATTAGGATGCATCCCTTGTAAAGATGCCAAGTAGCACTGCGACAGGGAGTTGGACATGCCGGCTCAGGCCCACGATCCTGAAGACTTCTTACCCCCATTAGCATTCCTCAGCCCCAAAGGACTCTGCCTCTTTCTTAAGAAATGATGACTCCAACTCGGAAAATAAATACGATGCCACACACGAGGACAGGTGGTGCTGGATGATTTTGTATCTCTTAAAGACATCAAATTCTTCCCCCGGGTGAAGCTGTACCTATAAATTACAGTCTCGTATTATATATGGCCAACACCTTTAGCTTTGTTCTCCTACAGCATTTCTCCTTGACAAAAAAGAAGCCGTCAATACTCTACTTTGAAAACAGCATAGGAGGTGTTTTTGTGAGACAAAAAAAAAAAAAAAAGAAAAGAAAAGAAAAGAAGAAAGCAAGCAAGCACTTTTCCTTCCCTTTAATTAAAGGGATGCCATCCAATTGCACCTCTGGATAGAAAAATAGAAACAGAAAATTATTCTTCCAGAATCTTCTACGTACCAAGTGCCTTTAGCCCTAGAAACTTCTCCACCATATAACAAAGTCAAAGCCCCCGCTTCGGGCACCAGGAAGTGTTCCCTGCACCTGGCAGCAGCTGGTACCTACCTGAGGCCAGTTCACAGACAGTAATAAAAGCTCCCTTGAAATAATGTTAAGGTTCAGACACTCTGATAAAAGCTGGGAACTTCAAAGGTAGGACTGCAAAGCCCATCCCTAATCCTCCTCATTGTGTCTGATGTGGCTGGCTGGGCTCTGGGCTGGCTCTACCACCTACCGCCTGAGCTTTGCCCCATAGGCATTTGTGAGCCAGCAAGCCAGCTGGGGGAGGTGGGACAGAACTTACACTCACTCCCTTGGGAGGGGTGGGCCTTTGGCCATGGTGTACAACCGCTGGTCTTTGACCAATGGGATGTCAGTTAAAAATGAGGGAAGAGGGGCGCCTGGGTGGCTCAGTCGTTAAGCGTCTGCCTTCGGCTCAGGTAGTGATCCCGGGGTCCTGGGATCGAGCCCCGCATCGGACTCCCTGCTCCGCGGGAAGCCTGCTTCTCCCTCTCCCACTCCCCCTGCTTGTGTTCCCTCTCTCACTGTGTCTCTCTCTGTCAAATAAATAAATAAAATCTTAAAAAAAAAAAAAAATAAGGGAAGAAAACAAGGAAAAAAAATACTTATCTACGGACAGAAGCCCAATGGTTCTGGAGTGGTAACTGGATTCAATGCGAGGTTCCAAGGCTCTCTCCATGAACTTGAGCAAGTCATTTCAGCTTCAGTTTCTCAGTCTATAAAAATGGTAACCTCACTGGGGGTTGCTGAGGGGAGTAACTAAGATGCCCTGTGTGAAAATGCAGAGCAAAGGTGAGATTCTTCTTCCCACCCTAACTTCCTTCTTTAAAAAATACCCCCTTTTATTTATTTATTTTTTGTTAGGTAGGATATGCACATAAGGCATAAAATTCAAAATGTAGAAAAAGTAACCTTGCAGAGCTATTGCATAGCCAGACATTCTGTCCTGTCCTCTGTCACTTAAGAAAACATCTCAGTGACCAGGACCACATCGACCGACCACATGGACACACAGGGAGCTTTCACATTCTTTTTTTACAGCTGCCCAGAATGGCATTGTATGATCATAGGACAATTTATTTACCAGTTCCCTCCTGGTGGACATTAAGGTTTTCTTTTCTTTCTTTCTTTCTTTCTTTTTTTTGCTTTTACAAGCAATGATGCAATGAACTATCTTGAAAAATGCTCATTTTGCATATTATGCCACATACCTGTGAGAAAAATTCCCAGAACTGGAATTGCTTGTGCACTTTGGATTTTAATAAACATCATCAAAAACCTCACTATACAACGTGCACTCTATCGACAATTATGAGAGTATCTGTTCCTACTGTGACTTCTCCAGAGTAGAGTTAACTTGCATCTCTCTAATTAGTAGTGGGCTGAACATGTTCTTACAAGGTTAAGAACCATTTGTATTTCCTTTTCTGTGAACTGTCCATGTTCTTAGCCTATTTTAAATCTTAAAAACAAAAACAAAAATCATGAAGCACATAGGAAGCAAGCCCTCAAGAGTGGGAATGAGCAGAAGCATCGTATAACAGAACTATACCTGCAAACACTTCAGGGACTGGAATTATTAGGCTCCATTAGTGAAGCCTGAGACTCTTGATCTCGGAGTCATGAGTTCGAGCCCTACGTTGGGCCTAGAGCTACTTGAAAAAAAGATGAAATAAAACATAAAAATAGTTGAGCTGACCGTCTTTTTCTTAATGATTTGCAGGAGCTCTTTAGATATTAAGGAAACCAGCTCTTTCTATGATCTATGTTGCAAAAATGTTCTCCAGTTTTGAGAACTAGGAGACTCTTCTGATTCCATTTATGATGATTTTAGCCACACAGAAATTTTTTACTTGTGTCTAATTACATCAATCTTTTCTTTTATGGCTTCTGGGTTTTAAGTCCTAGTATTTCCTGGGTTCATTTTTTTTATATTTACCATCTTTAAGCCATCTGAAATTTATTGTGTTATAATTGGTTCATTTTTTTAGAAAGTCATCAAGTTGTCATCTCGTCACAAATTTTAAAAAATGCTATCTTTATTTCATATCAAATTACCTTTAATTTACCTCTGAGTCCCTTCTCTTTTTCTCTTCCAAATCCTGCTCAGCTGCCTCAAATCATTCTCTTTCTCTCCATGGCCCTCACATCCCTTCATTCCATCTGTGAGCCAAGAGTTGATCCATGTTATCGTGACTGACAATCATGCAAACTGTGCTGAATCTCAGCATCTTAGAACAAGTGTAGATCTCAGAAGCATCCCTTCATTTTACAGCAAGGACACTGAGGTCCAAAAAGGTGAACTGGACTTGTCTAAGATTATAGGGAAGGCTTGAGCTTGGACTTTTTTTTTTTTAATTACTATCCAAGAAGAAGAGAAGAATTGATTTTGCCATAAATTCTGCTCAATCAATAGGTATCTATTAAGCAACTACTATGCCCAACAGTGAATCAGGCACTGGGGCTCTAGAAATAAATGACACAGCTCTGAGCTTTCAAGAAGCTCAGAATCCAATGTGGGGTCTAGACGTACACACCTACAGACTAAGAGGTAAGGCAACAGTGGCCGATGGATGTGGAAGAACAGGTCAATTCTGCAAGGGATGGCATGGGGAAGGCTCAGAAGATACATAGCCTTTATTTGTATTTTATTTTATTTTTTTAGAAGATACATAATTTTTAATTGGGCCTGGCATGACCAGGACTTTGTCCAAATATGGAGAGAAAGTATTTGGCAATAGGGGAACAATGAGACTAAGTGGAGTATCTGGTCCTATATAGTCAGGAAGGAAGTAATCTGGCTTCATGTTAGCTGTGGGTGGACTTTCAAAAAAAAAAAGGCTCCTCTGAGGATCTGTGGTCATTGCCAGGCCCTCAAAATGGCACACTAAGAATAACAAATAAATGGACCCATCTGATGGGCCTTCAGGTGTCTGGCAGAAAGCAACATGTCTTCTGTGGAAGAATGTACTCTCATCCCATACTTCAAAGAATTCTCACAGAATTCTAACAAACATAAATTCACAATCAAAAATCATGGAACACATGCAGGGGCACCTTGTGGCTCACTTGGTTAAGCATGTGACTCTTGATTTTGGCTCAGGTCATGATCTCAGGGTCTTGAGATGGAGCCTCGCCTTGGGCTCCTTGCTCAGCAGGGAGTCTGCTTGAGGATTCTCTCTCCCTCTCCCTCTGCTCCTCCCTCCCTCATGAGTGCTCACTCTCTCTCTCTCTCTCTCTCTCTCAAATAAATAAATCTTAAAAACAAAACCAAAAATCATCAAACACATAGGTAGCAAGCCCTCAAGAGTGGGAATGAGCAGAAGCATCATATGACAGAACTATTTCTGCAAACACTTCAGGGACTGGAATTATTGGATACAGAATCCAAAAATAAGTATGTTTAATGTGATTAATAAAAAATGGGGAATTAAAAACACAAGTAAGGAATTAAGAGATTATTAAAAAAAACACAAACCACTATGCATCCTCGGAAAAGGATAAAATAGAAACAGAAATAAAAAATATAATCATCCAGGTTAAAAACTCAAAGGATGAGCATCAAAAATAATAAGTGTAGTGAAAACATATCCAATATATTAAAATTTGTGAGTTAATATTGATACTAAAAATACTTCTGTGGAAGGACTAAACAGAAGATTAGAGATAACTAAAGAGAGAATTAGTGAGCTGGAAAACAAGTAAGATATTATCCAGAAAACATTACAAAAAACCAGAAGACTGAAAATGAAATGGAAGTTAAGAAACATAAAGGATAGGGTAAGATCTACCATACATCTAATTGGAGTTCCCAAAAGAGAGACCAGAGAGAGATAATGATGGAGAGACAATATTCTAAGAGATAACCACTAAAAATCCTCTAGAACTGATAAAAGTCACCAATCTTTGGTTTCAGGAAGTCCAATGAATCCTTAGCCGAATAAATTCAAATCCACTCCTAAGTAAATAATAATGAACTGCAAAACATACAAATGAGTGTGCATGTGTGCGTGCACGCACACTCACACACACGCACACACACACATGCACACCCCCCCCAAGAACAACCAGGCAGAAGATATTACTTGAGAAGAACAATAATTGTGCTACTAATTTCTCAACATCAATAACTGGCCAGAAGACAATGGAATACTATCTTTATTTATTTTATTTTAAAAAAGATTTTATTTATTTATTTTGGAGAAAGAGAGAGAGCTCGTGTACAAGCAGGGGGAGAGCGGAGGGACAAGCAGGCTCCGTGCTGAGCCTGGAGCCAAATCTCAGGACCCTGAGATCACGACCTGAGCTGAAATCAAGAGTTGGATGCTCAACCGACTGAGCCACCCAGGCTCCTCTGGAATACGATCTTTAAATACTCAGAGAAAATAACCATCAAGCTAATGTTTTATACCCACTAAAACAATACTTTAACAATAAGGATGACATACAATTTTAGCCAAACAGAAACTGGAAAGTTTATGACTAAAAGATCTTCACCACATGCTGTTCTGATCATAGAAAAGTAGGTCTTCGATGCAAGGAGAAATCAGTAAACAAAATGGAAAATAGGTGGAAAATCAAAGCAAAGGTTAACTGCATAGGACATTAAAAATAAATGCCTGGGGCACCTGAGTGGCTCAGTCAGTTAAGCGTCTGACTTTTTTTTTTTTTTTTTTAGATTTTATTTATTTATTTATTTATTTGAGAGAAAGAGAGAGAGAGAGAAACAGCAGGAGAGGGGAGAGGGTCAGAGGGAGAAGCAGGCCTCCTGGATCATGACCTGAGTCGAAGGCAGTCGCTTAAGTGACTGAGCCACCCAGGCGCCCAAGCATCTGACTCTTTGATTTCAGGTCAGGTCATGATCTCAGGGTCGTGAGATCGAGCCCCACGTCGGGTTCTGTGCTGGGTGTGGAGTGTGCTCCCTCTCCTTTTGCCCCTCCCCTCTCCCTCTCTTTAAATAAATAAATAAATAAATGCCTGATTTGTGGAACTGAAGAGAGAAATAAGATGCATCTAAACCACTGTGTGACAACTGAATGTGTCACAACGGTGACTTTATATAAAGCTTTCCAAGGTCCTTGCATTATTTGAGAAAAGATACAGACAGCAAGTAACTTCCGCGGTCTGCATGCATCCAAAGAATAGAAACAGAGTGTGTAAGCTGCAAAGCAGTAGAGAAAAAAAAACGAAGGAAAGAAAAGAAAAAAAAAACCTTTTAATCAATTTAAAAAAATGACCAGGGGCACCTGGATGGCTCAGTCAGTCAGTGGAGTGTGCGACACTTGATCTTGGGGTGGTGGGTGTGAGCCCCATGATGGATGTAGAGACTACTGAAAAATAAAGTCTTTAAAAAATTAAAGAGTGGACAAAGAATCAGAAAAAGAAGAAACAGAAAGCACAAAATAAGATGGTAGAAAGAAATCCATATATATCTAGAACCATAACCAATGTCAACCCAGCTCTGGACTGTTTACAGGATACACAGAGACAGGGACATAGGACGAGAGTCTGAAACCAGAGACATGGAAGGGAAACGGGCAGCAGAGAACCCTGGCTGAGGCACCAAAGTGTAGCTAGGAGAGGAGGGAATGGCAGAAAACAGTAGGATCAGAGAGGTAGGAAGAGGGCCCACAGGGACAAGCCAACACCGTCCATAACAGTATCTGCCACGGAGAAGTCAGGTAAGTAGAGGCCCCCAAACGGACTGCCAGGTGTGATCAGAGGGTGGGCCAGAAGCCTCTGCAAACACAGGTAGGAATGGGGAGTGAAATACTCTGCTGTTTCAGAGCTAGAGAGAAGAAGGGAGAGAAGAAGCAGGGACAGAAAGGGTGAACTCTTCTCTGAAAGTCTTAGGGGGGAGAGAGTGATATGGGAGTTGGGGAGAGAGTGATATGGGAGTTGGGGAGAGGCGGGGCCAGAGGAGGATGTGGGATGCTCAGGCCTAGGGAGGCAGCTGGGGGCAGGATACAGGGGATCTAGGGCTGGGACTGATGGTAGGCATGCTCCCCCAGTGGTAGGCATAGGCTTCCCAGCTTGGGGCAGGAGTGTTTCTAGGAGCGGCTGTGCAGTGGTGGGGGATGGGAAGAATTCTGAATTTCAATGGGGACCTGCTTTCAGGTAATGGTAAGTCCACAGTGAACTCGTGGTCTGTGGCTAGTGACGGGAGGTGAGGCATGTAAGCTCCGGGGGCCCCAGGATCAAACATCACAGGGTGGGGTTAGCCTACCAGCACCACCAGCCTCCTAAGGGTACCTGATGCTTTTCAAGAGGCCGGCGTGGATGTGGTCCTTGTGAGGACGTTGTGATATGGTGCACAAAACCACCACTGAGGTTTGGCGCTTGTTTTTTACCGAATGCACACAGGATAGCCCATTCCATGGCTGCCCTACTGGGAACAAGACGGCGTCATGGATGGCGTTCAGACATGACCCAGAAGACAAACCACACGTAACCAAGAGTCATCACAGAAGTTAGTTTCCCGTGTAAATCTGGAGCGTGGACATTCCTGATTTCTGTGGTGATCATTCTTACCGGATTTTGATCCCCTACTTATTACACCCTGGGGACACAGAAGGAAGAAAGGGAAAGCAGTCTGGCCACAACATGATCCCCTATTCTCAGCTTCCGACTGCATTGAAAATCCTCACGATTCCAACACCTCTCTCAGTGCTCCCCAAATATACACACAATAGAGCACATAGGTGTAACATCAGAAACGCCTTTACCGTGACGGTTGCAGAAGACAGAATTAAAACCCCCTTAGAGGTCAACCCACTTCTAATAGTCCTTTTATTCCATTTATAAATACATATATTATAAAGATAATATATACTGATAAAAATTCACATATTACAGAAATGAATTAAAGAGAAAACAAAAGGCCTCTATACTTGGGGGTAAACGCACTTGGGGATGGGGGAAGGGTCGGGTCTGCGGGCTACACACATTAATTAGTAAGTAATAAAAACCAGTCATTTTACCTTTTGAAGCTGCTGATTCGACATACGTTTTTGGCCCTGCTTTGGCTTCTCACATCCTTTAATCCCCCTTTAGGAATCTACCCCAATCTCTTGCCCCCACCTCACCCCTTATTCAACGGTGCACGTCTTCAAGGATCTCCTGCCCAATGCTAGAATTTTAAATTTTGCTTGCAGTACTGCGGCCGTCTTGTTTTCTAATTTTTTCTTTTCTTTTCTTTTCTTTTTTTTTTTTTGAGCAAACAAAAATGAGTTGGGCCCAACAGTGACAGGCTCTCACGGGCTAGCCCGGCAACCTGGTGCAATGTGTAACCTGTTTCCTTGGGGAAAACCTTTCTGTTTTATGCATGAGCAACTAACTGGGAGACACTTAACTTGTAATCGTAGGGGCCTCTGTAATTTCCATTTCTGTTCTACCAAAGGAGTTCTCCCCGACTCCCACCTGCCCTGTTAACGAAGTGAGGCTTTGTGAGCAGGGACGCCCCTGGGGCCCACCCATCCGGCGCCAGGCCGGGTTCTGACACTTGACCTCCGGAAAGTTATTCAACCTAAATGACCAGATAATATGGAAAGTGCTTACAATGGTGCCTGGTCCATAGTAAGTGCTGTGTCATAAGAGAGTGGGGTGAGATTAGTTCAGAAAGGCATCTGTCCTATAGTTTGGGGAAGCCACAGACCCCTTTGAGGCTGGCGAGAGCTATGGGTCCTCTCCCCAGCAAAGTGCACACACATCCCCATAATCCTCTGCACAGCTGCACGTGCAACTCAAGTACCCCCTCGCCTCCCCGCGCCCCATACTGCAAGGCTCAAGGACCGCTCTCAGCCCTCTGGTCCTCTCCACACTGATGTGAGGATCTCAGGCACGAAACTCTGTGGCAATGCTTCAAGTCTCATGTTCACAAGCAATGGACTATTGAGCAATAACCCTGTTTCAGGTTCCGCTTTTGGCAGAAATGTTACACCTTTCTTCCCCAAAGCCCTTCTGACCCTTGCCCGTTTTGCTCTCGATTCAGGCCAAATCCTCCCTGGGTCACCTTAAGACAATCTCTCTGTGTGCAACAAAGCTCTACAACTCTTTGCAAATTATTCTGATCCTTCCCCAAAGCTCTTGATGGTCGGGCCGCTGTGCAGCATCTACTGAAGCCAGGCCACTGCACGGACCCCGCGCCTGCTGGGCCCCCCACCCAAGGCCCCACAGAGGTGGATGCTGCAGACGCCCGGGCCCTCACTCTTAATAAGCTTGGAAACAGCGCAAACCAGCAAAAGCCAAAGATGACAGAAGCCAGAAGGAACTCATGAAATGATCTAATTCCCTCATTAACCAGAGAAGTGACTTCCCCAGTGGCCACCCCACTCATTCACAGCCAAGCTGAGAACCTCCTGGTTCAGTACTTGGACTCCTTCGGCATTTCTCAGACTTTACCGTGCAGGTGAGTTGTGTGAAAATGCAGTTTCTGCATTTCTAGCAGGCTCCCGGGCCGAGATGCTGATGCTGCGGGTGCTCGGACCACTTAGAGTAGGAAGGGTTTACATCAAGGTTAATGGACTATCCCACCCTGGCTAAAGCCTCTTCACCCACCCTTCCTGTGGCTGTTTAAATGCCCTTTCTTCAGGAAAGCCTCTCTTCCCCTCCATCCTCCCTGATTATCAGCTCCCATGGCCTCTGTACTTTTCCCTTTGAAGCGTTTATAACAACTGTAATTAAAGAGTATTTGTGTAATTATTAGTTCAGTGTCTGTCTCCCACGGAGACTACAAGCTCCATGAGGTCGGGCCCAGCACAGAGACTGGCAAATCACACTGTCCATAAAAGGGGAGCTGTTGTGCTCTGGAATAGCCTGGACCAGCATCCTCAAGTAGAAAGGGAAGGTTTACACCCGTGGAAAACACCTTCTGGAGGCCTCAAGGCCAACAGTGATTACTTTTAGCTTTAGAATTCCCAGCAGTTTCAAATACATACCAACTAAAATTTAAGTTGAAAAGCATACTTCAAGAGAAAAACGTCTCCTAAATGTTTATCAAGTGCAAAATAGGCCCGGATCTGTACTAGCCACTCTACTTGGGGAATGGTTAGGCCTCCCAAAGAAGCATTCCCTTCGAATCTTCCTTGGGTAAACGGTCTTTGAGCACTGTGCGGCCTCTGGCATCGGGAGCGGGGGGCACGCCCCTGACCAGCCTCACGCAACTGCCAACCAACTGTTTCTTTTTGAGTTTTTCTGCTGCCATCTTTTTGAGGAACTCCAAAGCTCTGAGTGCTCAGCTCTAGGGAGGCAAAGTCTGAAGCCAGACAGCCCAGGTTCAGGGATCAGCTCTGTGTCCCTCAGCAAGTGACTACACTCCACTGTGCTCTAGTTTCCCCATCTGCCAAATGGCAATACTAAGGGACATGATACACACACATAGTACAAGCCTGGCCCCAGATACATGATTATTACTATTCTCCCTCTATCCAGCGCAATTTGAGATCTCTCTATTGTTTTGCACAATCTCTACCCGTGGCTCCATCTATTTAGGATCGACTCTTCCCAGCTGCTCCTGCCTTACCTGTCTAGAGCTTGTTTGAAGCCATGACTCACTGCAAAACTCTGCAGGTCCCATCAATCACCTTCCCATCCCCGCCTCTGTGTGTCACTCACGGGTTCCTTCTGGGAGGGAGGTCTTTCTCCCAATGCCCAGGACACTTACTCACCAAGAATTATCGAGGGCCCACCACGTGGGCACAGGGGCTGAGCAATGAACAAAGACTTTCTACCCTCACGAGCTAACATTCTAGTAGGAGATCTGACCCATGAACAGACATCAGTTCGGGTCTCTGGCTCTTCCTTACACACCCATTCTTCTCCGCAGACCAATCCTAAATAAATTGCACACAAGTACAAAGCATGAAGAAAGCATGCCAGATCCAAAAGTGCTGAGTGTGACTTGGGAATATCCCCATGATTAAAATGCTGCCCCACGGAATGGGGAGGCCTTTGGTCCTGGTTCCCCCTAGCAGCTGGCCTGTCAAATCCTCCAGAACAGTATGTGTGTAACACACCCGGGCAATAAGGCGCTCCGATTACCTGTCCCCTGCAGGTAGCAGATGCCCATGGCTTCTTTATTCTCAGAGCCACACTCTTTGGACAGAGCCTGATTCGGGACCCGCAGCAGGAAGAGAGGCCCTGGCCTTGTGTTGAAGAGCACTGGAAATGGACTCTGAAAGCTCACGTTCAAATGCTGGCTCTGTCAGCAGAGTGTGGCCCCAGGCATGGAGCTTTTCTCGTGCCTCGGTTTCTCTTAGACAATCTCTAAGGTGTCTTCCAGCTTTGAAGTCTAAGGGTTGAGATCAACCATCATTAACATGAGACTCAGCAGATTCAGAGATTCCTTCATTGAGCAACATGAGCCCCAGGCCTGGCACCCGGTGGTGAGCAAGCCAGATGAGAAGCCTGTGGGGAGCATCCTCCGAGACACACTTGACTTCTCCTTTGTTTATTTACTCCCTTCAAACTTCAAACTTGAACTTTTTAAGCAGACTCCGACAGAAATATCTCTGGGCTACAAGGCAAACCTAAAATAGAAGTAGTGCAAAATCTCTGGTGGACCCATTAGTCTCCCTTCCTTCAACTCAAGAACCCTTCCAGACCTTGTCTGTCTCCTTGTCTCTAGACAGCGAGACTAAAATAAGTCTCCTTGGTAGGAAATGCTTGGTTGGAATGGAAGTGACCCAAGTACGGAACAAATGGCCTGCTGGCCACACACCACAGGACAAGGACCCACCTAAGAATCTACCTGGAGAAGAGTGAGCACCTGCCCTCACTTCAACTCATTGCATCTCCCTCCACAGACAGGCGGGCAACCAGGCGAGACTGCAGGAAAGAAAATGTGACCCAAATGTCCAGCTCCCCCTACTCAAAAGAAAGCAGCTCTATTTCCAGTGCCCTCGTGTGAGAAAGCCAGATCCTGCAGGTTTCGGGAGCACGAATGCAGCTAGAGCTATAGGCCACCAATTAGGGGTCAGGCAGGTGCTTGGTCCAGGGTGACAGGTGGCCCATGGGCCAGTTGACAAAACCACCAAGAAAGCTCTAGAAAACAATATTCACTTTAAAACAAACAAGAAAGGTACAATCATACTAGGTCTCAAAAAACCAAAACTGGACAGGCCCATGGCTTGATCACAAACACGAAAAATACACTTTCTAACGTCTAATGGCAATTAGGCGTGGTTTTCTTCCCTTCTCCCATAAGACTCGGTCCTTTGAAGGCCCCCAGATAAGAGCACAACAGGGATGCAGGCCCAGGGGCCCTCTACTTGGGAGAAATGAACTTTGACTGTTTTTGCTTACACGTGTACAAAGGCAGAACTCAAAGAGTAGCTTCAAAGTTGGCTGGGTGACCCCCAAGGGTGCAAAGTCCTGCTCTGCACACCTGTGGGGGAATTTCTGTGAATTTCCCAGGCGCCCACGGGAACCGATTACGTCCCCTCCAGGTCGACAACGGCTAGGAGTTTCCACTTTGCACAGAAATAAAGGCGCTCAGGGTGTTCTTAGCAGTTAGGGCGCTCAGCCTGCAGCTCAAAGGGCCACCAGGATGGTCGTTCGCTGCACCGCTCAGACTGGGAAGGACGAGCACCTCGCAGTGTCCCTGTGAAAACGCACCCACTACGGCTCTGCCTTTGCCCCAACCGACGCAGAGCTTAGAGATACACCAAGGACCGTTTCGGGTTCGTTAAAACCCACGCCAGCACCTCCCTGGCCTCTTAAATCTTCCCAAACTACAGCTCAGACTGGAGGGAAGCAGTTGCAGCGACCATAAAAGTCATCTTAAAAGGCAAGTTGGAAAAAAACCCGATACGCACCAGTTAGCAAGTCCGCAGTTAGGGGGACGGTGGCACCAGGGCCGGATCTGTGGGATCCGCGCGCCTGCAGGGGCTGCCCCGTCGGTCCCCGGGTCCCCGCGCCCACCCGGCAGCCTCCTGGCCCCCCTGGTCTGACGCCGGCGATCACACCCCACAGCTCCGTCCAATTAGGAAAATGACCGCGAGGAGACAGAGAGAGGGGCGACGAGGAAGGGGAAGTGAGACTAGGGAGCCTGGGGACAGGCCGTGGGGACCCCGCCAGCCGGCGAGCGCCTTCAACAGGTCCCCCGCCCGGGGCGCCCCGACGCCGGCCGGGCCGGGGTCCAGCAGCGCACGGCGTGCGGCCGCCGGCTGCCCTCCGGGGCGCCCCCGATTACCCCCACTCCTCCGCGCCGGCGCGCTCGGCCCTCCCCCCCCCCCACCCGGGACGGCGGGGACGCGCAGCAACCACCCCCCCCACCCGGAGAATAAAGTTTGTGGGCAGCCGCAGGGGCGGGGCGGCGCGGCGAGGGGGTGAAACTTTGAGTCCCGGGCCGGGTGTGGGGGGAGCGCGCGGGGCGCCGGGACACCCACGTGCGGGCCCGGGAGCCGCCGCCGCCGCCGCCGCCTCCCCGGCCTCCCGCTCCGCCGCCGCCGCCGCCACCGCGGCGCTTTCCTTTCATTTCTGCTTCTCTCTCCCTCTCTCTCTCCTCTCATTCGCGCGCTCTCCTCGCTCTCGCCCTCTTTCGCTCGCTCCCTCCCTCCTTCCCCTCCCCCCCCCCCAGACGCCATCTCTCCCTCTTTCCCCGGCTCTCCCTCTCTCCCTCCAGCTCCCCGGCATGAGGGAATGTGGAAGTGAAAGGAAAAGACGACATGTTTGCAGCGCGGCGCGGGCCTGCGCGCGGCCGTCCCCGGGGAGAGGCGGGGGGCGGGTCGGCCGCGGCCGCCTCGACCCACCCCCGCGCCCCCCGCGCCCCCGCCGGCGCGCCGCCCGGGGCTGCGGGGCCGGGGGCCGGGGGCCGCGCGGGACACTCACCCTGCTCCGGGCGCGGCTCCTGCGCTGGGGCCCTCGGCGGGCCGGGGCCGGGGCCGGGCCGGGGGGCTCCTGGCTGCCCACCGCCCGGGCTGCTGCTGCGCGCCCGCCGCCCGCCTCCACGCGCGCCCGCCGCCTGCTCCTGCCGCCCTCCCTCCGGCTCCTCTCTTTCTCTCCCTCTCTCTCCCTCCTCTCTCTCTCCCTCTCCTCTCTCGCTCTCTCTCTCTCTCCTGCTCGCTCTCTCGCTCGCTCGCTCTCTCTCCCTCCCTGGAAGAAGGGAATGAGGCAGGGCTGACGTGAAGGGATGCAAAACAGCTCCTCCTAACCCAGCTCGCAGAGGAAGAGAGACAGAAAAGCAGCCCTTTTATCTCTCTTTTGTTTTCTCACTTCCTTCCACCCCCCCCAGCACCCCCCTCTTGTCAGCCCAAGTTTTCTTTTCTCTTTCTACCGCAGAGAGGATTTTTCTTCCTTTCTTTCTCTTTCTTTCGGTTCAACTCTCCCACTCAAATTGAAAGCCTGGAGGGTTTTCTTTCTCCTTTTTTTTTCTTCCCTCTTTTCTTCCTTCTTCCTCCTTTCTTATTTCTCTAAAAGGGTTTTGTTTGCTGTGGGAGTTTCGTTTGAAAATCAAGTCACGCCTTTTTTCCTCCTTTTCTTTCTTTCTCTT
Organism: Halichoerus grypus; assembly: GCF_964656455.1. Classification (NCBI taxonomy): domain Eukaryota; kingdom Metazoa; phylum Chordata; class Mammalia; order Carnivora; family Phocidae; genus Halichoerus; species Halichoerus grypus. The sequence continues at coordinate 5,796,923 of NC_135719.1, forward strand.
TTTTTTTTTTTTTTCTCCTCTCAGCAGAAAAGGGGAACAAAGATTAACTGAAGCGGGGGAGAGGGGGAGCGCCAGAACCTCGCATGGAAATGGGGGGCCCGGCCCCGCACAAAGGGGGCCCGGGGGCTGCGCGCCCCCTCCCCCCTGGGAAGCCCGGGGCGTCCTCCCGAGAGGAGGGTCGGTGGGGGTGGGGGTGGGGGCGGGGGCCGCGGCGGCGGCTGGGTGCCGGTTCCTTCCGAAGTGCGGGCGGGGGCCGCCGAGTCCGCCCCTCCCCAGCCAGGGGTGGAAAGCTGGGTGTGTTCTTTACTTATGTATTTTTAAAGTAGGCAGATGGGCTTGGAACAAACATCCCCGCAGAGCACTGAACTGTAAAAGAGCCTTTAAACAGCTGTTTGCAGAGCCCTGGACGGCCAGGCTCGAGGGAGCGGCGCGGGCTGCGAGCGCCCGGGCCGGGGTGGGAAGGGGCTCGGAGGCGGCGCTGGGATCGGCCCCCCCGTGGGCTCTCCGATCTCTGGGCCTGGGCCCCGGCCCCCCCCTCCCCGGGCGCACGGCTGGGGGGCGCCGAGGCGTGGCCGTTCGCGGCGCGGGGGGTCAGGCCCCAGGCGCCTCCCCGCGGGGTCGCGGGCTTTGGCACAGCCTGGCCCCCCCTCCCCCCCCGCCCCAGACCCCGCTCCCGGGCAGGCCGGACCTTCGGCCTCCAGCCTCCGGAACGCCGGCCGCTCGGAGCCGCTTCTCAACTCCGACGCTGGGCCGGTCGCGAGTCCTCGGACTGAGCCGGGCAGAGCCGCCAGGAAGGGTCAATTATTCATGGGGCGCCTGGGCGTGCTCCCAAGACCTGCTCTGCCCTCAGCTTCTCCGGAGAAGTGGGGAGAAGACGAGGGAAAAGTTCCCAGAGCAAAGTTGGCCCCGTTTCTCATTTTCCCAAGTGAGTATTGAGCACCTGCTGGATGCCTGACCCTTGGACGGGGGGCTGCTGCTAGCGGTTGTGGGGAGAAACGTGAGGTCTTCGTGGGCCTCGAGAGTTTCCGCAGGAAACAATGCCAGAGCAGGCTGCCGCCCAGGACCGGGTCACCGAGAGGAAGGAAAGCCGGAATCCTCACCCCTCCCTCTTCTCTTCCTTCCCCTTCTCTTCCTTCCTCCCGGCTGCTTCTCCTTGGCTCCACCCCTTCTCCTCATCAATTCCTCCCACACTTCCCTGCTCTCCCTGGCTTTTCACTGGAGGGTCCCTTCTCCCAGCGAGGAGCAGATGCTGAGCCCCATTGTCTCTCCCCCAGTGACTGCAGCCTCCCGGGGACAGGACCTGCCACTCTTCACCCCTCCCCCCAGCCCAGAGGCCTGGGCCTTTAGAGACTGGAGCCCCAAGGCCACTGCCCCTCGCTCCACCCTAAACCAGCTCCTGGTGTTGTGAGCAATGACTCCAGTCACTCAGAACATGGTTTGTTTCTGCCTGGGAGTGAGAAAACAGTAGCCTGAGACTTTGCTTTAGCAAGGAGGACACCGTGGTTTTCACACGAGAGCACTGAGCCCGGGATGACCCCGGAGCACTCGCCCACTATGCCCTCTTAATAGGATAGACAGGAAGCCACGTTGCTGTCATTTTATATCCTCCCACTTAGTGCACCTAAGCTGTATTCTCCAAACAAAGCAGAACACAGCTGATAATCAGGCATTCATTTAACAGATGCTTACTGACTACCTTCTCTGTGCCCACCACCGTGCTGGATGCTGAGGACCTCACCATCGGCGCACATGGCCCTCGCTTAGGCTTCGCAGCCCTGCAGGGGAGGGGAAGTGGCGAGAAGACAGGCAACCACGATGCCATGTGATACACGCCAGGATGAACCAAGGAAGCACCTAAAAGGGTACTTGGACTGGAGTGCTCAGGGGTGGCTTTCTGGAGGAGGTGACATCTAAATGAGTAGGCCTGTGCCAGGCAAATGCATGGGAAGGTACAGCCTGTCCAGAGGCCCCAGGGCAAGAGAGAACATTCTTACAGGTTCTTGGAATTGCCACAAGTGTTTGCTGCAGTGTGGAGTACAACGGGGGAGTGGGAGTGAGGACCGCCAAGCACACAAGTCAGGGAGGGGCCGGTGGGGAGGGTGTCAGGGCGTAAGTCAGGGAGGGGGGGCCAGGATCAGCGAGATACAGCACATTTTAGCTTCTCCCACTTGCTAGCTTCATGAACTTGGGTGATAGCAGCCTCAGGGAATAACCTAGACTCAGTTTGCTCACTCCTAAATTGGGGTTAAGAAGACCCGTGGGCTGCAGCGACAGGGTCTTCTGTTTAACGGCCCAGGCTTAACTTGCTGCATATCCCTGGGCAAGTTGACCCAAGTTTTCTCATCTGAACAATGAGGATGAAAGCCCCTCACTCACAGAGTTCCTTTGAGTCTTACCAGAGCCCGTGCCCAGCACAGGATCTGGGACGGAAGTTCCAATATATGGTAACTTTTATTCATTATTATAAATCAGGGAGTGACTGACAGGGAGGTGCCCGTCCAACCTGGAAGGGACATTACATTCTGGGTTGAAACCAAAATGACTCACCATGTCAGAAACGTGATGTGCTCTCTGGGGAAGAAGCATTCCTTCAAAGATGGCCCGTGTCCCGGTGGGTGACGGATTGGGGCAACACCGGTGTCTGATCAGGATGTCCAGGGTGTCCTCTCCCGAACATGACTGGAATGTGCAGACCGGAGTTCCAGAGGCCTGGCCTGATCAGTGGAGTTGTAGCCTGCCTGAAGAACAAATAGAAATCAGAAGAGAGGGGGCCTCATAAAATCCAGGAGGGCCCCTAGGAGCAGACACCTGGCTGTGTTTGCTCAGTGGAGAGAAGTAGACACAGACGTTCACACCGAGGGGGAGAGAGGGAGAAAAAGAGATTATTGACTCCTCCAGAGCCCGAATGAAATCTCTTAAAACCTCTCAGGCCTTTGCTTGGGTTCCTCATTCCCCAAGTAACCTGCCGATGAACTTGGCACCAGCAAAATGCCCCCCTGGATAGAGGCAGACCCCGGTGTTCCAGTTCCTGCATTGTAAACATTTTATACCTCTATTATTTCTTTATGACACAAGTTCATTGTGAAAGAATTTGAAAACCAGCTCAGCCCAATAGAAAAAGAACCCCCTGTAGAGACATTATATTTTGGTGTAGATCCTTGGACATTTTATACCCACATATCCACATGTAAATGCCCATCATGGTGAAACTGTGCAAAGTAAATCTTGTTAAACAGATGAATGATGATACGTGTAAATACGGTATTTTTACAAAATTAACAAAAATGACAAAGCACTATGCCTACTGAATTACAACCACTTCAACCCAGTAATAGGCCATAAATATCCTTCCCTGTGTATAAACATCCACATTATCACTCACGAATGATACTATTCCATGGTGTGCGTGCATCTCCATTTGTTTAAACAAATTGTTGCACTGCGGGATGTTTCCAGTTTTCCACTTTTATGGACCCGCGCCGATAAACATAAAGCACCTGAGTGCCAGGTGGACGTCGTATTCTGGTCATCATTTTACCTAGGAGGAGACTGATGCACAGAGACGTTAAAACAAACTTCCCAAGGCCACAGCTGCGGTGTGGCTGAACCAGACTTTGAAGCCAGAGTTTCCAGTTGGGAGTTCCTTTCCGGCATGCCTGTTTTCTCCTTTGTTTTAGAGCAACTGTTCCCTCCATGTACCTCCCTGTGGTGTTTTTTTTTTTTTTCACAGATTGCCTCCCGGTGACGACCGGTCGGGGCAGGTGACCCACTTCCTTCTCTGACACTCCTTTAAACTTCAGGAGTGTCCACTTCTGGGGGGAGCTGGGAGGAATAAAAGCAGTAATGTATGACATGGCCCACACGACGCTGCATTTCATAAATTGTAAAGCCTACGTGAGTGTCAGGAGCTCCCAGCAAGAGCCTAGACACACAGTCAGACCCCAGCACTGTTGAGCCAAATTCCCTGACCTGCCCCAAACCAGGAAGGAAGCCTCCAGATTCACACGAGAGAGGGAGAAATCCGCCGTTGTGATGCAGAAGCAGCAAACGGAGGCCTCTCCCGGGCATGCCATAGTTGCCGGCCTAGAGCTGAAATGGGAAGGAGGGTTTGTTAATATGAGGTGTACTCATCCTCATGGTCTCCTTGAGGGAGGATGCATGCATGCCATAGGCCTTCCAGAAGGTTCGTATCCATCTCTGAAAATCTGAGGAATTTTGTAAGCTGAGAAAAGGGATGAAACACAGCTCTTCACTGTTTCAATTGATGTGTTCGCCAGAGTAACTGTTTGGAGATTAGCAGGTGAATATTGAAATCTGTTTCTTTCCTTTTTTTTTTTAAGATTTTATTTATTTATTTGAGAAAGAGAGCATGAGCAGGGAGGAGAGGGAGAAACAGACTCCCCACTGAGCAGGGAGCCCAATGCGGGCCTTGATCCCAGGCCCTGGGATCGTGACCTGAGCTGAAGGCAGACGCTTAACCGACTGAGCCACTCAGGTGCCCTAAAATCCGTTTCTTTCATTGACAAAATCAAACAGACATTTAAAAAAGTATCACCAGTCTCTTTGCAATATTTAATATTCAATTTTTAGTATCAAACCTCCCAACTGGAATCCAGCCAGTGGAAGGTGTCGGACCCCAGGGTTGAACTAAAAGGAGCTGTGGAAAGCAGAGGTGGGTCTGGGGCCCCTGAAGGACTGGCCCAGTGGCAGGGGACCAAGAACTAGGTTAGTGACTGGGGTCCCACAGAAGATGGGCAATGACTCAAAATCCTCAGAAGTATAGCCACAATTTAGGAATAACCAGGGATTCCAGGGCAAACCCAAAGAAAATCGAAAGTCTGTGTGGATAGATGGGGCAAACATCTGACATCTGAGGATTATTTTTCAAGGAGTAATGACAGGGTGCATCAGATAATCCACCTCCTCTGACCCCGTCCTTGTGACCAAGAGTGCATATTTGCATGAGTTCATTCCCATCATGTAACTTAACAGGACTTATTTGCATAAATATAAGAATAAAAATATGCGCAGAGAAACACAGACCATTGACCATAACAGGAAACTGCCAGTGTCACCAAACAGTTAAAAACAAGTAAGTACATAAAAGCCACAATGATGACATGTATTGCTATGGGAGGGCTCATTGGTACAAAGCCTGGAAAATTGGTTGATACTAGAGATCAAGAGAAGTTTAAAAGTTACTTTGATTCAGTAACTTTCATTCTAGAAATCTGAGAGAATTAGCAAGGTGGACAAAAATGCATGTGAAGGATGTTTATCAAAGTATTATTTATGTTGGCAAAAATTACAACAAAAAAAAAAAGAGAAGGAAATAACCTAAACAATGAGGAAATTTTTAAAGAAGTTAGGGCAAGCACATTTGATGTAATACTATATAGCTATTAAAAACCATGTTTTTTTTAAAAAAAGATTTAATTAATTAACTAATTAATTTAGAAAGCATGGGTGGGGAGAGAGGGAGAGGGAGAGAATCTCAAGCAGACTCCCCACTAAGCATGGAGCCCAATGCGGCGCTTGATCCCACAACCTTGAGATCATGACCTGAGCTGAAACCAAGAGTCGGATGCTTAACCGACTGAGCCACCGAGGCACCTCTAAAAACCATGTTTTTGAAGAATATTTAATGACCTGGGAAATGTTTGTAACATCCTGAGCAAGATACAAAATTGCATATGCGTCAGGATTATATTTTTGTACGATTTTATGTATGCATACTTATTTATCCCAAAAAACACATATAAAATACTGGGAAGGAAATACAAACAAGTTAAAAAATTCCTTCTGTTTGTGGGAATTATAGGCGATTTTTATTTCCTTCTTTGACTCTTAGTGTATTTGACAAATTTCTATGTTGATGACACTATTTTTAAACAATAACAGATATTTGGAGAGCGAGATCTAGGCTTCTTACCCCCGCCACAGTCAACGGTGAAAAGACACAGGCCAGGCCTTCAAGGAGCTTCCACTCCATAGGAGAAAACAGTCAAGCAAACAGCAAGTGAATTCTGCAGAATGCAATTATTTTTCCTCCCTTGGAAATGTTTGAAGACCTAGGAGGAAAGAGGAACCAGCGTTTTGGTTGCTGATGATTTGGGCTCTGGGTTGAATAGACTATCTATTGTGAAAGTGTATTGTGCAAAAGGAGAATGGGGCTTTTTATGAAGGGAGATAAAGAGGGCGCGGGGTGGGAACTGCTAGGCTGGGGGAGGAGGAGGCAGGCCTGGGTGTGGTGGGTGGACTGCGAGCAGGGCTGCCCTGAAGGTCCTTCCAAGTTGTCCTCCTCAGCCTACCCCTGGGTCACAGTGTCCAGGGCCTGCTGAGGACTTGGCGCTCTGTTCGTAACAGGGGCTCAGCAAATGTTTACTGTTCCTAAGAACAGATGAACAGATAAGCCTGTGACATCAGGGATCACTCTCATGAATTTCCTTTAAGGCATCAATTAAACATATTGTCTGGAAAAGAAAGACTCCATTGTGAAGCCATGATGATGAGCAGGACAGGAGGGGAATTGATAGTCTTCACCAAGGCAGCAAGGTGTGCTTGTGTGTTTGGGTGTTTGTTGTATGTGTGTGTCTGCTTTAAGGTCAGGAAGGACCTGAGTTCAAGTTTGAACGTGGCAACAAATGGAATCCGAGGAGCTCTTGGCTGTGGCAGCTTATCAGCTGTGTGACCTTGGCCGGACTCAGTCTCTGAATGCTTCACTGCCTAGAAAATGGGCTTAGGGCAACCTACGTTTGTGGAGATCAGACGAGATAATGCCTGCAAGAGAATGCTGCGTAGACAGCAAAACAGTCTGCAAATGGAACGAGCTTTTAATGTCAATATGATTACCTATAAACCCCCAAGCATCACCTGCTCGGCAGGGACAGGGGAGGGGTAGGTACTAAAAGGTGACAGCTTTGCGGTGCCTTATCTTCAGACAGGAATTCTCTTTTTGGTCTCCTTCTTTTGCCTTTAATCTTCGCTTCATCAACAAACATTTACTGGGAACCCACAACGTGCCGGCCACCCTCAAGGGTCTCCCAGGCAACCAAGGGTGACACGTGTAAGGCTAGTGATGACTTACACAAAGAGCACAAGAGGTGGACCCAGCTCTCATCTTTGGGGAGTTTTCCTAGAAGTGGTGACGTTTAAAATGAGTCTTGAAAGAAAAGCGGGAATCTGCTCAGCCAAACAAGGGGGGACATGCTTTGAGCAGGGGAACAGACTTTAGGAAGTTCCTTCCGCTGCAGTTTCCCGCTCTGAGGCATCCTACCTCACTGCTGAATGAGACAATACACGCAAAGGGCCTCGCACAGAGCCTGGCCTTCGGTTGTTACTGGAAAAAGCCAGTTCTTTGTCCTCTTGGTATCAAAATCACTTCCCCTTTGAAGCTTACTTCCTGTTCACGTTTTGCTCTTTTCCCCCAGTTCCTGAAGATATTTTGACTGTTGGCTTGGGCCTGTGAGTTATACTCAGCCTATTTTTCAGGATTCACAAAATAATTTTAAAAGTGGAATTTTCGACCATAAAGAAAATCCCAATAAATTTGAAATACAAACCTCATAGGGATCACATCCTTTGTTGACAATACGCTAAATCTAGAAATGAATGTTAATTGGCTATTTAAAATTCTCCAAAATAGCTTTTAGATAAAGGAGAAAATGAAGGATAAAGAGTTAATTTGGAAAATAACACAAAGAAGAACCAAATCTATGAAAACCAACAGTGTATGTGCAAAGTTCTACTCAAAAACTTATTTAGCTTTATTTATTTGTTTGTTTGTTTGTTTACTGGGGGCGAGGAGCAGAGGGAGAGAGACAAGCAAACTCTGCTGAGCACAGAGCCCGATGAAGGACTCGATCTCATGACCCTGAGATCATGACCTGAGACGAAATCAAGAGTCAGAACCTCAACCAACTGAGCCACCCAGTTGCCTCCAAAATTTGTTTGGTTTTTAAGATGATTCTACTATTAAACTCAGAAAAAGTTAAACAAAATATTCACTACACAAATTTAGAAATATCAGAAAACAAAACCCCAAGTAAAGATAAGGAAGGAAGAGCGCCTGGGTGGCTCAGTTGGTTAAGCATCTGCTTTCGGCTCAGGTCATGATCCTGGGGTCCTGGGATCAAGTTGGCACTGGGCTCCTTGCTCGGTGGGGAGCCTGCTTCTCCGTCTGCCTCTGCCCCTCCCCCCTGCTTATGCATGCACATACTCTCTCTCTCAAATAAATAAAATCTTAAGAAAAAAAGAAAGATAAGGAAGGAAGAGATCAGGCAAAAAGCAGAAAAGAATAAATTAAGAAAATGGAACATAGTCCAGTTAATGCATGTGCCTTTGAGTTGGTTCTTTTTGTGAAAATGAGGTCTAAATAATACAATGGACAAACGTAATGAAGAAAAGAAAGCAGAAACAAACACAAGGTGAAATGGTGGGAATAACAGAAACAGAGAGACTTTAAAAATAAAAATCTAAAAGGATATTATGTGACATTGCTGACAAATTTGAAAACTCCAATGAAAAAGGTTATTTTCTGGGAAAAAGAAAATAGAGAAGTATCCCTGTGTGACAGAATCAAAAGCAGAAAATCTAAAGTACCTCCTTCGGTTTCTGCTCAAAAGCACCCTGGACAGAGAGACTTCCCCAACCAACTTTCCAAAGCCCCGCGCCCCCACCCCCGTTTCCATTTTCCCCCGCAGCGCTTCACACCATCTGATATGACATATGCCTAATTGCTTACTTGTTTCCCTTCTTCTCTCCCCACTGGAATAGGAACTTCCTGAGAAGAGAGAATTTGTTGTGTTTTTTTTTTTTAATTTAACTTTTTATTTTGACATAATTGTGGTTTTTTTAATTAAACGTTTTATTTTGAGATCATCGTAAGAAAACCGCTTGGCTTGCTGTTGTATACCTACCACACAGAGCTGACACACACAGGCCGCTTGAAATAAATACTAATGTAGTGAATAAATGAATTGAGGAAGAATTTAAGGAAGAGATCAAGAACACTTTCGCCCAAAGTTATCAGCCCAGAGGGTTGTACTGGGGAGACAGTGGATGTCTTCGAAAGTTTTGAGGCATGAGTAACCCCATGTTCTAGAAATTAAACCAGAATATAGCAGTTTCTCTATGAAGAAAACTGCCTTTTTTTTTTTTCCCCTAAGAGAAGACTTGAATAAGGAGAGACCCACCATATGCCTGAGGTAAAGGTTAAATAATGGACAGGTGGAAAGGTCAAATGAATTTACAGGCTTAATGCAAATCCAAATGTGACTCTTTTTCAGACTTTTACAAAAAAGATTATAAAATTCATTTAGCAATATAAACAGAATTTCAAAGAAAATTTTGTAAAGTAAGAATAAGGATGGAGGGAACTGATCTGTATATAAAACATACTGGGGGGGGCCCTGGGTGGCTCAGTCGTTAAGCGTCTGCCTTCGGCTCAGGTCATGATCCCAGGGTCCTGGGATCGAGCCCCGCATCGGGCTCCCTGCTCCGCGGGAAGTCTGCTTCTCCCCCTCCCACTCCCCCTGCTTGTGTTCCCTCTCTCGCTGTCTTTCTCCCTGTCAAATAAATAAATAAAATCTTTAAAAAATAATAAAAAAAATACTGGGAAATTATAATATTTAAAATTGTGTGGTATTAGGGCAAAGATGTACAGTTATTTTATTTTTTATTCATCTTATTTTAATTAATTAAATTTTAGAGAGGGAGGGCAAGAGAGACTGTGCAGGAGTTGAGGGGGAGAAAGGGACTGAGGGGGAGGGAGAGAGAGGATCTTTTTTTTTTTTTTTTTTTAAGATTTTATTTATTTGCGAGAGAGAGAATGAGAGACAGAGAGCATGAGAGGGAGGAGGGTCAGAGGGAGAAGCAGACTCCCTGCTGAGCAGGGAGCCCGATGTGGGACTCGATCCCGGGACTCCAGGATCATGACCTGAGCCGAAGGCAGTCGCTTAACCAACTGAGCCACCCAGGCGCCCTTTTTTTTTTTTTTTTTTTTAAAGATTTTATTTATTTATTTGAGAGAGAGAGAGAGAGCACATGAGAGGGGGAGGGCCAGAGGGAGAAGCAGACTCCCCGCTGGGCAGGGAGCCCGATGCGGGACTCGATCCTGGGACTCCAGGATCATGACCTGAGCCGAAGGCAGTCGCTTAACCAGCTGAGCCACCCAGGCGCCCGAGAGAGAGGATCTTAAGCACGCTCCATGCCCAGCACAGAGCCCAACGTGGGGCTGGATCTCATAACCCTGAGATCACAACCTGAGCTGAACTCAAGAGTCAGACGTTCAACTGACTGAGCCACCTAGGCGCCCCTATTTTAAAATTTTTTTGTGTCTAGTTTTTATTTAAATGATGTACAGTTATTTTAATAGATTAAAATAGGTAACTCAAGGGTCACCTGCCTGGGAGGCTCAGTCGGTTAAGCGTCTGCCTTCGGCTCAGATCATGATCCCAGGGTCCTGGGGTTGAATCTCACATCCGGCTGCCTGCTCAGCAGGGCACCTGCTTCTCCTTCTTCCTCTGTAGCTCCCCCTGCTTGTGCTCTCTCTCTCTCTGTCAAATAAATAAATAAAATCTTAAAAAAAAATAGGTAACTCAAAATCAGACAATGATCCACATACTAATTTAACATGTAATCAAGTACTATCATGGGGAAAAGGGGGTTATTTTAAAAATTATTTTGGGCTAAGCCATCAAAAGGAATAAGATCTTGCCATTTGCAACGACGTGGATGGAACTGGAGGGTATTATGCTGAGCGAAATAAGTCAAACAGAGAAAGACATGTATCATATGACCTCACTGATATGAGGAATTCTTAATCTCAGGAAACAAACTGAGGGTTGCTGGAGTGGGGGGTGGGGTGGGAGGGATGGGGTGACTGGGTGATGGACACTGGGGAGGGTATGTGTTCTGGTAAGCGCTGTGAATTGTGCAAGACTGTTGAATCTCAGATCTGTACCTCTGAAACAAATAATGCAATATATGTTAAGAAAGAAAAAAAGAAGAAGAAGAATGTAGCAGGAGGGGAAGAATGAAGGGGGGGAAATCGGAGGGGGAGAAGAACCATGAGAGACAAAAAAAGTTAAAAAAAAAAATATGCAATAAAAAGTTTTAAAACCTGAAAAAAAAAAAAAAAAAAAAAAAGAACCATGAGAGACGATGGACTCTGAAAAACAAACTGAGGGTTCTAGAGGGGAGGGGGGTGGGAGGATGGGTTAGCCTGGTGATGGGTATTGAGGAGGGCACGTTCTGCATGGAGCACTGGGTGTTATGCACAAACAATGAATCATGGAACACTATATCTAAAACTAATGATGTAATGTATGGGGATTAACATAACAATAAAAAAATTTAAAAAAAAATTATTTTGGGCTAACTGCTAGCAATTTAGGGGAAACATATTCTACCCTTACCTTACATAACAATACAGCAAATAGGTTCTATTCTGACTTAATAATAATAATAATAGGTCAAACCATTAAAAAGTTGTGAGGAAAAGAAAATAGACAGTTTCAAACAGCTGGAGAAGAAATGACTTTTTTAAAAAAGATTTTATTCATTTTTAATTTATTTCTTTAAAAGATTTATTTATTTGAGAGAGAGAGCATGAGCGTGAACGGGGGGAAGGGCAGAGGGAGAGGGAGAGAAGCAGACTCTCTGCTGGGTGCAGATCCGGTGGTTGGTCACAGCCTCGATCTCACAACCCTGAGGTCAGGACCTGAGCCAAAATCAAGAGTCAGACACCTAACCGACTGAGCCACCCAGGCGCCCCAAGATTTTATTTTTAAGTAATCCCTACACCCAACTTGGGGCTCGAACTCACAACCCCGAGATCAAGAGTCGCCTGCTCCACCGACTGAGCCAGCCAGGTGCCCCTAGAAATGACTTTTTAAGCTTAGACTCAGTGGAGTTAATCAAAAGACAAAAGAACATTTTTGGTGATGTAAATAAATCAAACCTTACTATGCTAAGAAAACAAAAATTATCTCCAAGATCTGTTAAGTGAAGAAATCAAGTTGCATTTAGGATAATGTTCACATAAGGAAGAAAAATGTACACAAAACAAAGCTATCTATTTGTGTGTGAATATGCCATGTGTATAAATGTCTAGAAAGTGGTGAGAAGGGGCATACACAAATTGATGTACTAGCATTTGGGGTGCGGAGTGGACTGGAGAAGACAGTGGGCCGAAGGGGACACTGGCTTTATTTGAAGCATAAGATTTTACATTTTTTACATCAAGAATATGCCCATGTTCACTTGTATAATTTTAAAAGATAAAGTGGCGACAAAAACCGAAAGGCAGACTGTGTTAAACATTTTTAAATATTTTAAAAGCCGTCTTTAAAAATTATATAAACCGCATGTATAAACGATTTTTTTTTTTAAGCTGTAAAATCCCAACAGATAAATGATCAAAAGATACTATAAGTCAGGTCACTCAGGAGAAAATAACCAGAAAACAAAACTATAAGAAAATGTTCACACTCACAGTCATTTAAATAAATCCAGAGTGGAAGCTAGCACGGAGGGTTCTGATTTCAGCTTCCCTTCTGGGCTCCAGGACCAGCTCCATCTTGGGAAGTGGGCATCTTAGGGGAGCCCACAGGAGAAGGGGGCCCCTGCCCAAATCCTCCTAGCTGGAGATTTTGCCAGCGCTGGCCGCCCATTGCCCTCCGGCAGAGTAGGTGGCTCTGTCCTGCCCCGACCCCGCCCGCCTGCCCTTTCTGCGACAGGACCTAGTGTGGGGAGAAGGAGATCTGGTGGGATGGCCAGGCTCAGACAAAATTGAGTTCTTTGCTGGGGCCTGAGCACCAGAGCATGGGGAAAGGTTGGCATTAGGGCTTCCCAGAGCTGGGAGGAAACCAACAGAAGAGGTGGGCAGGACTGATAAAGAGATTTTAAAGCTCATGGAGCTGGGGCCCCTGGGTGGCTCAGTCGGTTGAGCATCCAACTCTTGTTCTCAGCTCAGGTCTTGATTTCAGGGTCTTGAGTTCAAGCCCTGTGCTGGGCTCCCTACTTAAAGCTCTTGGAGCAGAGTGGAAACCCTTGGGCACAGGGACGTTCTCTTCCGCTGTTTAGATCCCCAGTGTCGCTTACACTGTGTGGACCCCGTGTCTCCACTGTGCGACCGTGGACAGCTCACCCCTCTGGATCTGGACAACTTGGGTTTAAATCCCAGCTCTACCTACTACCTACTTGACTTGAAGGAAGTAAGTGAACCTTCCTGAACTCATTTTTTACTTTCCTGCATTGAGGATAAGAACAGAATTCCAGGGCACCTGGGTGGCTCAGCTGGTGAAGCATCTGCCTTCGGCTCTGGTCATGATCCCAGGGTCCTGGGATCGAGCCCCATCAGGCTCTCTGCTCATGGGGGAGTCTGCTTCTCCCTCTCCCTTTGCCGCTTGTGCTCTCTTGCTCGCTCACTCGCTCGCGCTCTCTCTCTCAAATGAATAAATAAAATCTTAAAAAAAAAGAACAGAGCTCCAAGGGTGGTGGGGGGGAGGGTTCAGTGGGAGAGCCAGCGAGGTGCTCAGCATGAGGTCAGGCGCAGTAAAAGGCTTGCTAGCTGGCAAATGATGGCTGGTTTATCATTCTCCAAAGGCCTGACCTCTCATCATCGCGAAGTGGTTCATGGATATGAACTTGTACGTCTTGTGGCTGTGGGCCGTCTCCACTTACATGGTCTCTTTACATGTCACTTGTCCAAAACAGAGCTCCTCATCCCCTTCTGATCTTCATGCCAAACCTGTCCCCACATTGGGCTCCTGTCAATGGCACCACTGTCCATCCAGGGTCAACCACTCCCTGCCACTCCTTCTTTCACCCCCGACGCCCATTAATCCCTGAGGCAATCGATTTCACCATGGAAATACTTCTCAGGCACTCCTCAGCCTCTCCTCTCCCACGGGCCTGGTCCAGCTGCCAGGATGTGTCTCCCCTGTGATAGCCTCTGGTCGCTCTCTCTGCATCCACTCTGGACCCCTCTGACCTATTTAAGAAATATCCTCTTACTGACTTAAACATTTTTATTTATTTTTAAAGTTTATTTATTTATTTTTGTGCGCGTGTGTGCCGAGAGAGAGAGAGCACGAGCGGGGGGGAGTGGGGCCGGCAGAGGGGGAAGCTGACTCCCCGCTGAGCAGGGAGCCTGATGCTGGACTCCATCCCAGGATCCTGAGATCATGACCTGAGCCGAAGGCAGATGCTTAACTGACTGAGCCACCCAGGTGTCCAACTTAAACCCTTTTAATGGATTTCTATTGCTCTTAGGATAAATCAAAATAAAAAACGAAATTTACTAAGCAGCCACTGCGTGCCAGGCACTGTGCTTTATCTCCTGCAGCTCTCGAAACCCTGTTAGGTAGGCACCATCACCTCCAGCTGGCTGGGTCACCTTCAACAAGTTCATTTAGCGCCGAGTTTCATCATCGGCTAAGTGGGGATAATACCTTACCTCATTGGGTTATTGTGAGGATCAAATTAGTTCTATCATGTACGGTGCTCAGAACATGCCCCGCAAGTATTAAGTGCTTATTAAATCTAGCTAAGTGTTGGAGAAGATGCAACATTTTGCAGACAGAAAAAGAGACAGAGAGAGGTTAAGAAACTCAGCCCAGGGCTCCTGGTGGCTAAATGGCCCAGTCAGGATTCACACCCAAGCCTGCCGACTCCATCACTGTGCCGAGTCTTTAGGGAGAGTCCAGGGACCCTGCCTGTTGCTCACCAGCCTCTTCCAAAGCCACCCTGGCCTGCTGTGCTTGCTGCAGCCCCTAAATGCACCTCAGCTCCCCCGCCTCTGTCCTTCATAGGCTGTCCCATCTCCTGTGGGCCTTTGTCTCCTCCAGGAAGCCCTCCCTGGACTCCCCAGACCAGGTGAAGTCCCTCTTAAGTCCCTCCCATAGGTCCTACCCCCACTCCCTCAACTTCTTGGCAACACTTTATGCGCTAGCAAATATTGATTTGTTCATAACACTGTGTTTCCTGTCTGTCTCCCCCTGGCCTGTGGCTCTGTGAGGGTGGGGACCATGTCTTTCTTAAAGCCCCCAGTGCTCAGTCAATCTTTGTAGAATGAATGAACCAATGAATGAACCCGGGGTTTCAATTATCCTTGTCAACTAGATGCTGCAAAGCTCTTTTCTCAGAGGGAAGAAGGTGGTAAGGGGAACTTGATTGGAGACCCAAGCCAGGCAGAGGAGGTCTAGGATAACCATGAGGACAGAGGGGTGCATTGGTACAAGGGGCTGTGGGGCCAGGTGGAAGGGGAAATCAAAACATAGAAGGCAACATTGTTAGCATCTTGCTTGAGCTCTGAAGCTTGGGAGCCCGGGTGCAGACAGCTGAATAGAGTGTTCCTGGCACATAGAAAGCGCTCAGGAAACGTTGGTCATTTATATGAACAGGATAATCATCTGAATGGGGTTCTGGGAATGACTGCTTCACTGGGGAAAAGGGAAGGAAGGAGGAATAACATGAACAAGAATATGGAGAAATGAAAGCACGAAGCACCTGTGTGTGTGGTCAGGATGGGGGAAGCAGGGTGCATCTGTGGGAGAACCCCGGGCGGTGAGGCTGGGAAAAGGGGTCGTGGCCTGAATGCAAGGGTCTTGGAAGCCTTGTTGGGGTATCTGGGCTTTATCTTTTAAGCCAGTGATTTCCAAAGTGTGTTTGTTAAATGACAATGCATAAAAAGGGCTTCTGTGCCTAATCAGGTGAAGGACTGATGGAGTCAAAAATCAAAACAGGTACTCTACTGAAAGACTGCTTGGAGCCCTTAACTTGTCATTTTGTATTGGGGTTCTCTAAGAATGTATATGCTATAGAGGGTTTCTTAAACTTATTTGAGCCAAGAATGAGGGTTCTAAGGCACATACGGAAGGCTATAAGAAATGCTGCTGTAGGCCCCGGCAAACTTGAAAGGTTTTTGGGAGTTACAAATTATGGGATCGGATTTGCGTTTTAGGCAAAGAAATTCTGTGGCCCGGTAGCCACTGTGGAGAGACCACAGGGAAAAGGAGAGGGAGGTATGTATAATCGGTTTGCTCCCAGAGAACACAGAAGCAGCAGAGAATCACCTTCCCTGGCCAATGGGCAGGGGTGGGATGGGGCTCTGCGTAGGCTCAGCTGGGGTGCTGTCCCCATACTTCTAGATGGTCAGAGAGGGGAAAGCCTGAGTGTGAGCGACGCATGGGTTTGAATGCACCTGAGGCCGAGACTAGCACCTCTCCGGTCTATTCCCTCCCACAAGCTCAGGTCATTCTTCTGCAGGTCCAGCCTCACCCCTGCAGACAGGTCTCCTCCAGCCCAACACCTCCCCTGCCCCGCCCCTTACCACCTCTTGCCCAGGTGCTGCGGAACCAACTCCTGGATTATGGGACCATCTCCTTTGGATTCCACTTGTGGGCCCCGAATGACCCAAATCACGGTGGGGTTGCGAAGGCTCACATCTTCCAGACACACCTGTAAAAAAGATGTAAGACGAATGATCTCCTTGATGTACCTATGTCAAGAAAAAGAAAAACCATAACACGTGAGGGGAAATTCAACATAACGGGGAGCCCTGCTGTCAACCTCCTGAGTCCTTGGAAGGTGCGGAAGCCCCCTTCAGATTCTCACTGGAGTCTCCATCTGCTAGCTCGTTCTCATTAATTAGTGTGCTTTTTCTCAGGCATCAGCACTCATAGCAAATAACGACAAGGTTTCAGATCCAAAATCTTTTTTATTTATCACCCACTGTTGTAAGCTTTGCTTCCTATTTTTCATTGCAAATAGCCAAGCATTTCTACTATATTATGGATTACATTTTACAATGTTAGGTTTACAATGTTGGGGGAGTTGACAATAAAAAATTTCCCCCTCCCCTCTCCTCACGTGGGTAAAAATGTGCTGAGTTCGAAACTGATTTACAAATGAATTTTTGGAGCATAATCTGTCTGGAAGCTATTTGGCATATCTCTGTAACCAAAAAATTGTGGATCTGTTTGTGAATTTGTTCACCGCAAGTAGACTTTTGCCTTCCTTTCTTTTCTTCTTCCCTCCCTCCCTTCTTTCCTGTCTTCCTTCCTCCCCCCACCCTCTTTTTCTCTCTCATTCTTTGTGACATCCAACACCACCACCTCCAACCCCTCCATCCTGCTTCTCATGATTTTTCACCACCCCTCCACCACTCTAAGTCCAAGCCTGGGTGGGTGTTGTCCTCACCCAAGGGTGGCCCGTGCCCAGGCCCAGCCAATCAACACAGCACGTTTCCCTGTGTCCGTGCTGAGCCGAGTCAGGCCAGCTAGAGCCAGGGAAGCTCTCTTGGTTGTTTGACTTGTTGGACTACCGTTTCCCTTTTCCTGAGATGGTAAGAGGTTTGGAGCTGTGGTTACCATCTTTCCATGACAGGAAAGTAAAGCCAACATGGAGGAGAGCAGAGCTGAGAAGCTGGGTCTTGGAGTCAGCCTTTGATCGTCTGACAGGCTGCAGTTGAACCTCCACCTACACTGGGGGCTTTTGCTCTATGAACCACTAAATCCACTTTGCTTAAACCGGTTTGGGTTGGGTTTTCTGTCACTTGGTAACCAAAAGGGGCCTCACTGTTTCCCTCTCTCTCTGATGCCCAGTCATCTCTTCCGCGTTAGTGAGCCTCATGGTGGATTCACCGATCCCCCACTGTCGACTGCAATACACTACTCTTCTCCCTCTCTTTGCAGGGTGAGGAGTGCATACGTGTCTAGCTGAAAGAAAAGGAACTGTTTTTGAATATTCTGAGCTTTAGCTCCTCTGTACCTGCAAATAGGCAAGTGACATATGTCCCCAGGGCTCCAGCAGACACTGGCTGTCCTCTGGCATCCGTCCTGAAGCCCAGAGTAGTTCTCCTGCAGGGAAAGGCAGCCAGCCCACGGGCAGAACCAAGGAGACATGAATTCAGGGAGTTTTGAGTCTCTTGATCCAAACTGACCAGATTGGCCTCTCCTGCCCCTTCTCAGGAGGCGGAGAGAATTTGTGCCATCTTTGGAAGAATAGTAAACCTGACTGTTAGGAGGGGAGACATGTGGTTAAAGCCATCAGCCAGATCTGGGTCCACAATCTCATCTCACTGCTCGCAAGCTGTGTGCCCGTGGCAAGTTACTGAGCCTCAGTTATCCCATCTGTAAAATGGGGATAGCAGTATCCACCTGATTTGTGGGGCAACGCACAATGTCTGAAGTAAGCAGCCAATACATGAGGGGAAATCATGATTCTTATTATCATTAGGTGTCTCCAAGCCTGGTCTCACCTATGAGCATGTTGAATGAAGCATACTGTTAACTGGAAAGTTTCTAAAGATGGAGAAGGCAGGCAGCGGCTATGGTTTGGCTACTCCCCAGCAGGAGCCATGGGGTAAAGAATCTGGACTTTAGCTTTAAGGATGAGTTAAGTTCAAGTCTGGCTCAGTCACTTACGAGCTGTGTGACCTTGAATAAGCTATGAGTGACTTTTCTGAGCCTCCATTACCCCATCTGTAAAATGGGCAAGTGGAACCCTCTCTCAGAAGCCTGTGAGGATGCGATGAGCTAGCGTGCGCACCTGCCTGGCATATTGTTTAAAGCTCAGTAAGTAGTAGTGTGCGTGTCCAGAGGCTGACTATGCAAGTGATGGTCCATAATTATGTGAGCACAGCAAAGAGGCTGCTGGTATCTTTATTTAAGCGGAATTAAGTATTCCTTAGACAAGGGATGTAACTTGCGATGAGAGACAAGGAAGAGAAGCAAAAGGAGGAAGGATAATGAGAAAGCAGCACGTGCGAGGGAGGAAGAGCTAGTGAGATGACGCTGTCTGGAGATCTTTCTGCAGGCTGCTGCTCTCTGCCCGCCAATGCCAGGAGCCCGGGCCCGGGTGCTGGAGAGCTGGGTCCCCCTGTGCCTCTTCCTCTGGAAACCTGCGTCACTTTGGCTCTGGCTGAGATGGTTTCCTTAACTGTGTGACCTTGCGTGGGTCACAGCTTCTCTGAGCCTCATGTTCGCTCTGTGGGATGAGGGTATTGACACTTGTCTCTTTCACAGGATGGATGTGGGGATTGGAATGTGGAACGTGGACACACTTTTCAAATTCCCTAGAATCCTCTTATGGTCCCAGATGGACTAAATAGTCTATGGTTTGGGTTCTGCCATTTTCTAGTGCACATTAAACATATTGAATATACTTTTTCTTTTTCTTTTCATTTCTTTCTTTTTTTTTTAGAGAGGGAGGGGGGAGGGTCAGAGAGAGGGAGAGAGCCTGACACTTAGAACCCTGAGATCATGTCCTGAGCCGAAATCCAAGAGTCGGACACTTAACCAACTGAGCCACCCAGGTGCCCCTGAACATACTTTTTCTATGTCTGTTTCATGCCCTGGAGGATGGGTATGGTGGGGACCGGCTGGGGAGGGCAGCAACACAGAATTTGGCTTGGGCTGGGTTCTTGCTGAGGAGGTGGCTGGGGGTGGGCTGTTAAATGCGGCAGGGGCTGAGGGGGTAGACGGGAGGCAGGCTAGCTACTTAGGTGTCAGACAGGCCTAAACCTGAATCCTGGCCTCCAGCCGAGAGACAATGGGCAGATCCCTTATGAACTTTCCAGTCTCCCTTTATTCATGGGGATGAGAGTGTTACTGTGAAGACAGAAAGAGAAACGTGTGTAAAGCGCTTAGCATGGTTCCTGGTACTTTTTTCATCTCCATGAGTTTTGTTTTATTACCCAAAGAGGAGAAACAAGTCAGAAACTCAGGAACCCCTGAATCCAGCCTGGGTTAAATCAGAAATGAACACTCAACCTTCCAAGGGGGAAATCTGATTTTCAAATGTACTTGTCTTCCTTCACTTAATACTACTTGATTAACTTAGAATGGCAGAGTAGGGACTCTCACAGTCGGAGGGGATATTAGCCAGGGCTTGGAGCCACGGCCTTGGGAGTCTGCAGAGAGATGCCAGGAAGGCCAAGTAGGCAGGGTTCCAGGAGTGTGCTGTTGAAGGCGGTTTGCAAACCCCACATCCCCATGCTTGAGTCCATTACGGTGCTCCTCCCGTGTGGCTGAGGCCCTTCTTGGAAGAGGCCTGTCACAGTAGACGTTATTGCCTTTCTTTACTGGAGCAGGAATCTATCGTCCAATCACAGTCATCCGTGTCGAATTTTATTTTTGTTTTTTCAAGTTTCAGAGATTTATTCAGCAGTGTAAACCCCAACACAATACGCCGACATGATTTCATGCATTGAGAGGGGAAATCTTTCCTGGATAAAGAGGAAAACTACATGGATGACTTCTGCAAGACCTCCATCCTAAGCAGCTTTATAGAGAAACATTTCGTTTAGAAGTCTGGACCTTCTTTCTTCAGTTTGCCGTAATCTACATTCACCGAGTAAATCTTGTATTGGTCATGGAGACCCCGTGTGTTCCAGGGTTCTGGGTTATTTTTCTTATCTTAACTGACATCTGGATTGAACGATGCCACGAGCAAGACATACCGCGCTGCCCCAGTACCTCCCCCTCCGATAAATACGAAGCTCATATGCTTCTTGGCCGGACCCAGGATCTGGCGAAACAATGGGGGCGGCAGAGGCTCCGGGTCCAGGAGAACAGATCAAATCTGCAGGTCCCTACACCCTGTGTCCAATTTTAGATCGATTTCTAGGATTCTCCAGCATCTCCCACTAAGAGCTCCAGGGTTCTGCCTGCTAGGCCGTCCTAAGGATGAGCAGCAGAAGGAGGAGGGAGTCCAGAATCCTTGAGAACTCAATCCTTTTGGCCTGGGAGGTGGAGGTGGGGTGTCTGGAGGCCAGAGGCCAATGGGACAAAGAACACTGTCCTCTGTGAAACCTTAGGCTGCAATTAATATCACCGAGGCTCCAAAAGACATCCCATCATTCTAGTAAGAAATGAAAAGCCGGAGAGGCTCAGTGCCCAGACTGGCCGGCAGACACCTGCCCGGCCAGGCGCCTCCAGCAGAGGGCGCCCGCAGGGATGGGAGGTGCCCCCACACCCGGTCCGGTCCCATCTGGTCCTGCTCACCCAGAGCAGGGCAGGTACCAGGAGACCTGCAGCCCCTGGGATACGAGTCATTCAAAGGAGAGGCCCAGGAGTGTTGAGGGCGGGGGAGATAGAGGCTGGAGCACTTGACCTCAACCTTGCACCCCAACTTTGCTCATCTTCTTGTTACGCGTTTGTCACTCGTTTTGCACTGATTGGGTTTCCATCTAGCGCAGGGCACAGCCTGGTCTTCCCCGCACACTGCTTTCAGATTCACCTGCTGAAGACACCCCTCGAATCATGTGCTTCTGCTCCAGGACCTGCAATGACTCCCCAGGTCCATGACATCATGTGATGTCTCTGTCTGGTGTCAAGACCTTTGACGATCTGCTTCCTCCCTTCCGATCTGTGTCGTCTCTATGTGCAACCGTTCCCCTAGGGCAGACTGGTGCCCTCGCTCGCTCCTCCCAAACTGCCACCTGCTTTCTCTTCTGTAAAATGGCCCTGGTAGTGCCCCCCCCCCCATAGAGTCACTGGTATATGGATTACGTGAGAGAACACCTGTGAACCACACGCCTGGTGCACAGTAGGCATTATGATAAATGTTTGCAGTGATAATGATGCTGCTTCTGAACTAATCCGTTCCTTTTTAATATGCCCCCACCTCTTTGCCCAGCCAAGACGTCTCTGTCTTTCACAGCCCAGCTCAATGCTGCTCTTCTTTCCAGAAGCCATGCAGGGTCACTTTGGGCCAGTAGTTTGCAAGGCTGGGGCTCACCTGAGA
Source organism: Halichoerus grypus (assembly GCF_964656455.1). Classification (NCBI taxonomy): domain Eukaryota; kingdom Metazoa; phylum Chordata; class Mammalia; order Carnivora; family Phocidae; genus Halichoerus; species Halichoerus grypus. Next base: position 5,818,676 of record NC_135719.1, read on the forward strand.
AAGTCCATTTTTCTTTTTCATGGCTTAAAATGTTTTCTTTTAGTGGTAGAAGCACATAACATAAACTTTACCACCTTAACCATCTTTTTTTTTTTTTTTTTTTAAGATTTCATTTATTTATTTGACAGAGAGAGACACAGCGACAGAGGGAACACAAACGGGGGGGTGGGGGAGGGAGAAGCAGGCTTCCCACAGAGCAGGGAGCCCGATGCGGGGCTCGATCCCAGGACCCTGGGATCATGACCTGAGCCAAAGGCAGACACTTAACGACCGAGCCACCCAGGCGCCCCATCCACCTTAACCATCTTTAAGGGTACAATGCTGTAGTGTTGAGTACATTCACATCATTGTGCAACAGATCTTTTGAACTTTTTTATCTTGCAAAACCAGCACTGTACACATTAAACAAAAACTCCCCATTTCCTGCTTGCCCCAGCCCCTGGCAATCACCCTTTAACTTTTGTCTCTATGAATTTGACTACTTTAGATACTCAATATAAGCGGAATCATACAATATTTATCTTTTTGTGACTGGCTTCTATCACTTAGCATGAGGTCCTCGAGGTTCATCCGTGTTCAGCGTGTGGCTTCTATCACTTGGCATGAGGTCCTTGAGGTTCATCCGTGTTCAGCGTGTGACAAGATTTCCTTCCATTTTTAAGGCTGAATAACATTCTATCATATAGTGTATATACATACATACATACACATATTTGTAAACCACATTTTTAAAAAGATTTTATTTCTTTATTTGAGAGAGAGAGAGAGAAAGAGCGTGCATGAGCAGGGGGGAGGGGCAGAGGGAGAAGCAGCCTCCCTACAGAGCAAGGAGAAAGATGCCGGGACTCGATCCCAAGACCCTGGGATCATGACCTGAGCTGAAACCAGACGTTTAACTGACTGAGCCACCCAGACGCCCCAACCACATTTTGTTTATTCCCTCATCCACTGATGGACATTTGGGGTGCTTCCATCTTTTGGCTATTGTGAATAATGCTGCCATGAACATGAGCATGCAAATATCTGTTTGAGTCCTTGCTTTCAGTTCTTTTGAGTCTTTACCCCAAAGTGGGATAGCTGGATCATACAGTTCTTCTATGTTTCATATTTTGAGGAACTGCCATACTGTTTTTTCTTGGCTGTTGCACCATTTTGCGATCCCACCACCAGTGCACAGGGTTCCAATTCCTCCACATTCTTGCTGACACTTGTTATTCTCTGGTTTTTAATGGGTGTGAGGTGATAATATCATTAGTCTGTTTTTGCTTTTGCTGCCTGTAATTTTGGTGTCATATCCAAGAAATCATTGCAAAATTGAACGTCTTGAAGCTCTTCCCCGATTATTTCTTCAAGAAGATTTATACTTTTGGGTCTCTCGTTTAGGTCTTTAATTGATTTTATTTATTTTATTTTATTTTTTTCAATTTTAAATTAATTATTGTATATGGTATAAAGTAAGGATCCAACTTTATTTATTTATTTTTGCATGTGGATAACCAGTTTTCCTAGCACCATTTGTTGAAGAAATGGTCCTTTTCCCATCGAGTGGTCTTGGCATGCTTGTTGGAGATCGTTTGACCATACATGGCTATCCAGTGTTGCTAGAGAGCCCAAGTAAATTTTAGGATGGATTTTTTTTTCTTTAATTTCTGCAAAAAAAAAAAAAAGAAAGTCACTGGTATTTTGATAGGGATCGTGTTGAATCTGTAGAGCACTTTGGGTAGTAATGACTTCTGAACAATATGCAGTTTTCTGATCCATGATCATAGGATGTCTCCATTTACTGGTGTGATTTTTTAAAAATTAAATTATTTTAGAGAGAAAGAGAGAGAGCACAAGCAGGAGGGGCAGGAGAGGGAGAGAGAATCCCAAGCAGATTCCATGCTGAGCATGGAGTCCCATGGGGGGCTTGATCCCATGACCCTGAGATCACAACCTGAGTGGAAACAATGAGTTGGCTGCTCAACCAACTGCGTCACCCAGGCACTCCTACTTGTGTAATTTTTGTATGTTGGACCATCTTTGCATTCCAGGAATAAATTCTACTTTTGTCATGGTGTATAATCTTTTTAATGTGGTTGAATTTGGTCTGCCAGTATTTTGTTGAGGATTTTGGAATCAATATTAGGGTAATTCTGGCCTCATAAAACAAGTTTAAGAATGTTCCTTCCTCTTCAACTTTGTTGGAAGATTTCGAGGAGGATTGGTGTTAATACTATTTTAAATATTTGGTAGAATTCTCCAGTGAAGTCATCTAGTCCTGAGCTTTTCATTGTTGGGTGGTTTTTTATTATTAGTTCAAACTTCTTACTGCTTATAGGTCTGTTCAGATTTTCTTTTATTGAAGTTCAATTGACATATAACATATTATTAATTTCAGGTGTACAACATAATGATTCTATTTGCATAATTGCAAAATGATCACCACACAAAGTCTAGTTAGCATCTGTCACCATACCTGGTTACACATTTTTTTTCTTGCAATGAGGATTTTTAAGATCTATTCTTTCAGCAACTTTTATATATGCAATATAGTATTATACTCACCATGCCACACATTGTACTCCTTAGACTTTCTTTCTTTCTTTCTTTCTTCTTTCTCTTTCTTTTTTCTTTTTGTTTCTTTTCTTTGTCAGATGTACAATATAGTGATTCAACAATTCTATACATTACTCAGTGCTCATCACCATAACTGTATTCTTTTTTTTTTTTTTTAAGATTTGTTTATTCATTTGAGAGAGAGAGAGAGAGAAATAGCATGAACAGATGGAGGGGCAGAAGGAGAGGGAGAATCCCCGAGCAAACTCACTGCTGAGTAGAGAGTGTGATGCGGGGTTCGATCTCAGGACCCTGAGATCATGACCTGAGCCGAAATCAAGAGTCTGCTGCCTAACTGACTGAGCCACCCAGGTGCCCCACCATAACTGTATTGTTAATCCCCTTCATCTATTTCACCCATCCCCCTACTCATCTCCCCTCTGGTAATGACCAGTTTGTTCTCTGTATTTAACAGCCTAGCTTTTTTTTGTTTTTCTCTTTTTTTCTTTGTTCTTTGTTTCTTAAATTCCACATATGAGTGAAATCATATGTTATTTTTCTTTCTCTGACTTATTTCACTTAGCGTTATACCCTCCAGACCCACTCATGTCATTGCAAATGGCAAGATTTCATTCATTTTTATGGCTGAATAATATTCTGTCGTGTATATATACCACATCTTCTTTATCCATTCATCTATCAATGGACACTTGGGCTGCTTCCATAATTTGGCTATTGTAGAAAAATGCTACAACAAACATAGGGGTGCATATATCTTTTCAAATTAGTGTTTTCATATTCTTTGGGAAAATGCCCAGTAGTGGAATTACTGGATCATATGGTAATTTTATTTTTAATTTTTTGAGGCACCTCCATAGTGTTTTCCACAGTGGCTCCACCAGTTTGCATTCCCACCAACATGGCTCCTTTTTCTCCACGTCTTCACCAACATTTGTTGTTTCTTATGTTGTTGATTTTAGCCATTCTTACAGGTGCGAGGTGATATCTCATTGTGGTTTTGATTTGCATTTCCCTGATGATGAGTGATGTTGAGCATCTTTTCATGTGTCTGTTGGTCATCTGCATGTCTTCTTTAGGGAAATGTCTGTTCATGTCTTCTGCCCATTTTTAATTGGATTATCATTATCATTATTATTTGTGTTGAGTTGTATAAATTCTTCATATATTTTGTATACTAACCCCTATTGGATATGTCATTTGCTAATGTCTCCTCCTATTCAGTAGGTTGTCTTTTAGCTCTGTTGATTGTTCCTTCACTGCAGAAACTTTTTATTTTGATGAAGTTACAATAGTTTATTTTTGCTTTTGTTTCCTTTGCCTTAATAGGCATATCTAGAAAAATGTCGCTATGGCTATTGTCAGAGAAATTACTGCCTATGCACTCTTCTAGGATTTTTTATGGTTCCAAGTCTTATATTTAGGGCTCTAATCCATTTTGAGTTTATTTTTGTGTATGGTGTAAGAAAGAGGTCCATTTTCATTCTTTTGCATGTAGCTGTCCATTCTCCCAACACCATTTGTTGAAAAGACTGTCTTTTTCCCATTGGTTATTCTTGCCTTCTTTGTCAAAGATTGATTAGCCATATAATCGTGGGTAGGTTTATTTCTGGGCTCTCTATTCTGTTCTATTGATCTATGTGTTTATCTTCATGCTGGTACCATGCTGCTTTTATTACTACAGCTTTGTAGTGTATCTTGAAATCTGGGATTGTGATACCTTCAGTTTTGTTCTTCTTTTCCAAGATTACTTTAGCTATTTGGGGTCTTTTGTGGTTCCCTACAAGTTTTAGGATTGTTTGTTCTAGTTCTGTGAAAAAGGCTGGTGGTATTTTGATAGGGATTACATTAAATGTGTAAATGGCTTTGGATAATAGATTTTTTTTAAAAAATATTTTATTTATTTATCTGACAGAGAGAGACACAGCAAGAGAGGGAACACAAGCAGGGGGGTGGGAGAGGGAGAAGCAGGGTTCCTGCCGAGCAGGGAGCCTGATGCGGGGCTCGATCCCAGGACCCTGGGACCACGACCTGAGCTGAAGGCAGCCGCTTAACTGACTGAGCCACCCAGGTGCCCCTGGATAATAGATTTTTTAAAAAAATATTTTATTTATTTATTTTGACAGCGAGAGAGAGACAGTGAGAGAGGGAACACAAGCAGGGGAAGTGGGAGAGGGAGAAACAGGCTTCCTGCTGAGCAGAGAGCCTGATGTGGGGCTCGATCCCAGGACTCTGGGATCGTGACCTGAGCCGAAGGCAGACGCTTAATGACTGAGCCACCAAGGCACCCCAGATATTTTTAATATTATTGGTTCTCCCAATCCACAAGCATAGACTATCTTCCCATTTGCATCCTCTTCTATTTTGTTCATCAACGTTTTATAGTTTTTGGAGTACAGGTCTTTCACCTACCTAGTTGAGTTTATTCCTAGGTGTTTTATTATTTTTGGTGCAGTTGTAAATGAGATTGTTTTCTTAGTTTCTCTTTCTGTTACTTTATTGTTAGTGTATAGAAATGCAACAGATTTCTGTATATTAATTTTGTATCTTGTGACCTTACTGAATTCATGTATCAGTTCTAGTGGTTTTTTGGTGGAATCTTTAGGGTTTCCTGTATGGAGTATCATGCCATCTACAAATAGCAAAAGTTTTACTTCTTTCTTATCAATTTGGATGCCTTTTATTCCCTTTTCTTGTCTGATTGTTACTACTAGAACTTCCAGGACTGTGTTGAATAATATGATGAAATGGATATCCTTGTCTTGTTCCTGATTTAGGGGAAAAGCTCTCAGTTTTTCACCATTGAGTGTGATGTTAGCTGTGGGTTTTTCATATATGGCCTTTATTATGTTGAGGTATGTTTCCTGTAAACCTATTTTGTTGAGGGTTTTTATCATGAATGGATGCTGTACTTTGTCAAATGCTTTTTCTGCATCTACTGAAATGATCATATTTTTTTTTATCCTTTCTCTTGATGTGATGTATCATGTTGATTGATTTCTAAATATTGAACCACCCCTGCATCTTTGGAATAAATCCTACTTATTGTGGTGAAAGATTTTTTAAATGTATTGTTGGATTTAGTTTGCTAATATATTGTGGAGAATTTTTGTATCTTTGTTCATCAGAGATATTGGCCTGTGGTTCTCTTTTATGGTAATGTCTTTATCTGGCTCTGGTGTCAGGGTAATGTTGGCCTCATAGAATGAATTTGAAAACTTCTCTTCCTCTTTTATTTTTTGGAGTAGTTTGAGAAGAAAAGGTATTAACTCTAAATGTTTGTTAGAATTTGTCTGTGAATCCGTCTGGCCCTGGACTTTTCTTGGGGGTTTTTTGACTACTGATTCAATTTTATTGTTGGTATAATCAGTCTATTGAAATTTTCTATTTCTTCTCGATTCAGTTTTAGGAAGTTACATGTTTCTAGGAATTTATCCATATCTTCTTGGTTGTCCAATTTGTTGGCATGTAATTTTCATAAAATTCTTTTATAATTGTTTGTATTTCTTGTGTGGTTGTTATTTCTCTTCTTTTATTTGTGATTCTATTTATTTGAGTCCTCTCTCTCTCTTTTGATGAATCTGGCTAGAGGTTTATCAGTTTTGTTGATCTTTTCAAAGAACCAACTTCTAGTTTCATTGTATTGCCTTTTATTTTCTTTTTAAGTTTATATATCATTTGCTTCTGTTCTAATCTTTATTTCCTTCCTTCTGCTGGTGTTGGGTTTTGTTTGTTCTTCTTTTTCTAGCTTCTTTAGGTGTAAGATTAGGTTGTTTACTTGAGATTTTTCTTGCTTCTTGAGGTAGGCCTGTATTGCTAAAAATTCCCTCTTAGAACTGTTTTGCTGCATCCCAAAGATTTTGGACGGTTGTGTTTTCATTTTCATTTGTTTCTATATAACTTTTGATTTCTCCTTTGACCCATTCATTGTTTAATAGCATGTTATTTAACTTCTATGTATTTGTGGTCTTTCCAGATTTTTTTTGTGGTTGATTTCTAATTTCATAGCGTTGTGGTCAGAAAAGATGCAAGGTATGACTTCAATCTTCTTGAATTTGTTGAGACTAGTTTTGTGGCCTAATCTGTGATCTATTCTGGAGAATGTTCCAGGTGCACTTGAAAAGAATGTGTATTCTGCCGTTTTAGATGGAATTTCTGAATACATCTTTGAAATCCATCTGGTCCACTGTATCCTTCAGAGCCACTGTTTCCTTGTTGATTTGCTGTTTAGATGGATTTAGTCCATTGATGTAAGTGGGGTGGTAAAGTCCCCTACTATTATTGTAATACTGTAAATTAGTCCCTTTATGTTTGTGATGAACTGCTTTATGTATTTGGGTGCTTCCATGTTGGGTACATAAACATTTACAATTGTTATATTCTCTTGTTGAATTGTCCCCTTTATTATTAGTGGCCTCCTTGTCTCTTGTGACAGTCTTCCTTTTAAAATTTATTTTGGGTAGGGGGAGGAGCAAGATGGCAGAGGAGTAGGAGACCTGGATTTCGTCTGGTCTCAGGAATTCAGCTGGATAGGGAGTCAAACCATTCTGAACACTGACAAACTCAACAGGAGATCGAAGAAAAGAAGAGCAACAACTCTCTGAACAGAAAAGCGACCACTTTCTGGAAGGTAGGACGTGCGGAGAAGTGAATCCGAGGCGATATTCGGGAGGATAGACGGCGGGGGAGGGGCCTCCGTCGGCCGCTTCTGGCAAGTGATAGAGCCGCGGAGCACAAAGTCGGAACTTTTAGAAGTCGGCTCCGCTGAGGGACGTCACTCCGGTGGCTAAGCGGGGGGTGGAACCCTCGTGGGACAGTGTGGTCTCAGGACCCTCGGGGTCACAGAAAGAACAGGGGTGCCTGAGTGCGGCAGAGCTCCCAGGTATCGGAGCAGGGAAGCCAGCTGCAGAGACGGAGCCCAGGCGCGGGCTCTCAGCTCGGGGTTGCCATAAACCGTGATCCGCGGCACAGTCGGGCCACTGCTCCTCCAGCAGGGACCCAACAAGCGGCAGATCCGGGGAGACTCACCTTCTTCCCCCGGGAGGAGAGGTGCGGGAGCGCACCGCGGGGATCTGCTGGGTTTGGAGACTCCACACGGGGTCGGGTGCCAGAGATAGAGACGCTCGGTCACAGGCCGGGTGAGCGCGGAGTGCGGCCGGAGACCGGGGAGACGGGAGTGACTGACTGCTTTTCTCTGGGGGCTCGCTGAGGAGCGGGACCCCGAGTTCTCGGCTCCGCCGGGGCGGAGACTGGGAGGCCGCCATTTTCACTCTCTGCCTCCAAAGCTGTACGGAAAGCTTGCAGGGAACAAAAGCTCCGGAGAGCAAACCCGAGCAGATTACTTAGCCCGGACCTGCAAGGGCGGGGCAATCCCGCCTCCGGCAAAGACATTTGGGAACCACGGCAACAGGCCCCTCCCCCAGAAGATCAGCGAGAACAGCCAGCCAAGACCAAGTTTACCGATCAATGAGAACGGCAGAACTCCAGCGCTAGGGGAATACTGCACATAGAATCCATGGCTTTTTTACCATGATTCTTTAGTCTTTCGAAGTTAATTTTTTAAAATTTTCTTTATTTTTTTTTTCTATTTTTTTTGAATTTTTCTTCTTCCCTTTTTCAAACAAAATCTTATCAATTCCTTTATTTTATTTTATTATTTTTTTTTAAAAATTTTATTTATTTGACAGAGAGAGACACAGCGAGAGCGGGAACACAAGCAGGAGGAGAGGGAGAAGCAGGCTTCCTGCTGAGCAGGGAGCCCAGTGCGGGGCTCGATCCCAGGACCCTGGGATCATGACCTGAGCCGAAGGCAGATGCTTAACGACTGAGCCACCCAGGTGCCCCTCAATTCCTTTCTTAAAAATCTTTTTAAATTTTCATTTTTATAGTCATTCTATCCCTTCATTGTAGTTAACCTTATTATATATAAGTTTTTCTCTCTTTAAAATTTTGGGATACAGTTTCTTCTAACAGACCAAAATATACCCTATATCTAGTGTATAGCTTTGTTCTAGTCTCCCGCCTTCCCGCTGGATCACGTTCTCTCCTTTTTTTTTTTTTTTAATTTTTCTTCTTTCCTTTTTCTTTTTTTTTTTTTTTTTTTTTTTAAAGATTTTATTTATTTATTTGAGAGAGAGAATGAGATACAGAGAGCATGAGAGGGGGGAGGGTCAGAGGGAGAAGCAGACTCCCTGCTGAGCAGGGAGCCCGATGTGGGACTTGATCCCAGGACTCCAGGATCATGACCTGAGCCGAAGGCAGTCGCTTAACCAACTGAGCCACCCAGGCGCCCCTTCTTTCCTTTTTCAACCAACTTATCAATTCCCTTTTAAAAATCTTTTAAAATTTTCATCTTTACCGTCATATTCCATCCCTTCATCGTATTTACCCTTATTTTTGTATATGTATAAGTTTTTCTTTCTTTAAAATTTTGGGAGGCAATTTCTTCTAACAGACCAAAATACACCCAAAATCTAGTGTGTGGCTCTGTTCTATTCACCAGCCTGATCATATTCTTTTTTTTTTTTTTTTTCCCTTTTCTTCCCCCCCGGTGTCAGATCTCTTCTGATTTGTTTAGTGTATGTTTTTCTGGGGTTGTTGTTACCCTTTTAGCATTTTGTTCTCTCATTCATCTATTCTTCTCTGGACAAAATGACAAAATGGAAAAACTCACCTAAAAAAAAAAAAAGAACAAGAGGCCGTACAGACTGCCAAGAACCTAATCAATACAGACATTAGTAAGGTGTCGGAAGTAGAGTTCAGAATGACAATTATAAAGATAATAGCTGGGCTTGAAAAAAGCATAGAGGATACTAGAGAATCCCTCTCTGGAGAAATAAAAGAACTAAAGTCTAACCAAGTAGAAATCAAAAAGGCTATTAATAAGGTGCAATCAAAAATGGAGGCTCTAACTGCTAGGATAAATGAGGCAGAAGAGAGAATTCGTGATATAGAAGACCAAATGATGGAGAATAAAGAAGCTGAGAAAAAGAGAGAGAAAAAACTACTGGATCACGAGGGGAGAATTTGAGAGATAAGTGATACCATAAGATGAAACAATATTAGAATAATTGGGATCCCAGAAGAAGAAGAAAGAGAGAGAGGGGCAGAAGGTATATTGGAGCAAATTATAGCAGAGAACTTCCCTAATTTGGGGAAGGAAACAGGCATCAATATCCAGGAGGCACAGAGAACCCCCCTCAAAATCAATAAAAATAGGTCAACACCCCAATATCTAATAGTAAAACTCACAAATCTCAGAGACAAAGAGAAAATCCTGAAAGCAGCCTGGGACAAGAGGTCTGTAACCTACAATGGTAGAAACATTAGATTGGCAGCAGGCCTATCCACAGAGACCTGGCAGGCCAGAAAGGACGCATGATATATTCAGAGCACTAAACAAGAAAAATATGCAGCCAAGAATACTATATCCAGCTAGGCTGTCATTGAAAATAGAAGGAGAGATAAAAAGCTTCCAGGACAAACAAAAACTAAAAGAATTTGCAAACACCAAACCAGCCCTACAAGAAATATTGAAGGGGGTCCTCTAAGCAAAGAGAGAGCCTAAAAGTAACATAGACCAGAAAGGAACAGAGACAGTATACAGTAACAGTCACCTTATAGGCAATACAATGGCACTAAATTCCCCATATCTTTCAATAGTTACCCTGAATGTAAATGGGCTAAATGCTGCAATCAAAAGACACAGGGTATCAGATTGGATAAAAAAACAGGACCCATCAATATGCTGTCTGCAAGGAACTCATTTTAGACCCAAACACACCCCCAGATTGAAAGTGAGGGGGTGGAAAACCATTTACCATGCTAACGGACATCAAAAGAAAGCTGGGGTGGCAATCCTTATATGAGACAATTTAGATTTTAAACCAAAGACTATAATAAGAGATGAGGAAGGACACTGTATCATACTTACAGGGTCTATCTAACAAGAAGATCTAACAATTTTAAATATCTATGCCCCTAACATGGGAGTATCCAATTATGTAAGCCAATTAATAACAAAATCAAAGAAACACATTGACAATAATGCAATAATTGTAGGGGACATTAACACCCCCCTCACTGAAATGGACAGATCATCTAAGCAAAAGGCCCAACAAGGAAATAAAGACTTTAAATAACACACTGGACCAGATGGACTTCACATATATTCAGAACATTCCATCCCAAAGCAACAGAATACACATTCTTCTCTAGTGCCCATGGAACATTCTCCAGATTAGATCATATGCTAGGTCACAAATCAGGTCTCAACCAGTTCCCAAAGATTAGGATCATTGCCTGCATATTTTCAGACCACAATGCTTTGAAACTAGAACTCAATCACAAGAGGAAAGTTGGAAAGAACTCAAATACATGGAGGCTAAAGAGCATCCTACTAAAGAATGAATGGGTCAACCAGGAAATTAAAGAAGAATTAAAAAAATTCGTGGAAACAAATGAAAATGAAAACACAACTGTTCAAAATCTTTGGAATGCAGTAAAGGCGGTCCTAAGAGGAAAGTATATAGCAATACAAGCCTTTCTCAAGAAACAAGAAAGGTCTCAAATACACCACCTAACCCTACACCTAAAGGAGCTGGAGAAAGAACAGCAAATAAAGCCTAAACCCAGCAGGAGAAGAGAAATAATAAAGATCAGAGCAGAAATCAATGAAATAGAAACCAAAAGAACAGTAGAACAGATCAACGGAACTAGGAGCTGGTTCTTTGAAAGAATCAATAAGATTGAGAAACCCCTGGCCAGACTTACAAAAAGAAAAGAGAAAGGACCCAAATTAATAAAATCATTAATGAAAGAGGAGAGATCACAACACCAAAGAAATACAATTATAAGAACATACTATAAGCAACTATATGCCAGTAAATTAGACAATCTGGAAGAAATGGATGCATTCCTAGAGATGTATAAACTACCAAAACTGAACCAGAAAGAGATAGAAAACCTGAATAGACCCATGACCAGTAAGGAAATTGAAGCAGTCATCAAAAATCTCCCAACAAACAAGAGTCCAGGGCCAGATGGCTTCCCAGGGGAATTCTACCAAACATTTAAAGAAGAATTAATAGCTATTTTTCTGAAACTGTTCCAAAAAATAGAAATGGAAGGAAAACTTCCAAACTCATTTTATGAGGCCAGCATTATCTTGATCCCAAAACCAGACAAAGACCCCATCAAAAAGAATTACAGACCAATATCCCTGATGAACATGGATGCAAAAATTCTCACCAAAATACTAGCCAGTAGGATCCAACAGCACATTAAAAGAATTATTCACCATGACCAAGTGGGATTTAATCCTGGGCTGCAAGTTTGGTTCAATATCCGCAAATCAATCAATTTGATATAATACATTAATAAAAGAGAGAACAAGAACCATATGATCCTCTCAATAGATGCAGAAAAAGCGTTTGACAAAGTACAGCATCCTTTCTTGATTAAAACTCTTCAGAGTGTAGGGATAGAGGGTACATATCTCAGTATCATAAAAGCCATCTATGAAAAACCCACAGCAAATATCATTCTCAATGGGGGAAAAACTGAGAAAGTGACCCTAAGTCTGTAAGGCTTAAACTTAAAAACTGAGTTACTGACCCTAAGGTCAGTAACACGGAAGGGATGTCCACTATCACCACTGTGGTTCAACATAGTACTAGAAGTCCTAGCCTCAACAATCAGACAACAAACAAATAAAAGGCATCTGAATTGGCAAAGAATAAGTCAAACTCTCACTCTTTGCAGATGACATGATACTCTCTGTGGAAAACCCAAAGACTCCACCCCCAAACTGCTAGAACTCATACAGGAATTCAGTAAAGTGGCAGGATATAAAATCAGTGCACAGAAATCAGTGGCATTTCTATACACCAACAACAAGACAGAAGAAAGAGAAATTAAGGAGTCAATCCCATTTACAATTGCACCCAAAACCATAAGATCCCTAGGAATAAATCTAACGAAAGAGGCAAAGAATCTGTACTCAGAAAACTACAGAATACTCATGAAAGAAATGAGGAAGACACAAAGAAATGGAAAAACGTTCCATGCTCATGGATTGGAAGAACAAATATTGTGAAAATGTCTATGCTACCTAGAGAAATCTATACATTTAATGCAATCCCTATCAAAATACCATCCACTTTTTTCAAAGAAATGGAACAAATAATCCTAAAATTTGTATGGAACCAGAAAAGACCCTGGATAGCCAGAGGAATGTTGAAAAAGCAAAGCAAAGCTGGTGGCATCACAACTCCGGACTTCAAGCTCTATTACAAAGCTGTCATCATCAAGACAGTATGGTACTGGCACAAAAACAGACACAAAGATTAATGGAACAGAATAGAGAGCCCAGAAATGGACCCTCAACTCTATGGTCAACTAATCTTCAACAAAGCAGGAAAGAATGTCCAATGGAAAAAAGACAGTCTCTTCAACAAATGGTGTTGGGAAAATTGGACAGCCACATGCAGAAGAATGAAACTGGACCATTTCCTTACACCACACACAAAAATAGACTCAAAATGGATGAAAGACCTAAATGTGAGACAGGAATCCATCAAAATCCTAGAGGAGAACACAGGAAGCAACCTCTTCGACCTTAGCCGCAGCAACATCTTCCTAGAAACATCGCCAAAGGCGAGGGAAGCAAGGGCAAAAATGAACTATTGGGACTTCATCATGATAAAAATCTTCTGCACAGCAAAGGAAACAGTCAACAAAACCAAAAGACAACTGACAGAATGGGAGAAGATATTTGCAAATGGCATACCAGATAAAGGGCTAGTATCCAAAATCTATAAAGAACTTATCAAACTCAACACCCAAATAACAACTAATCCAATCAAGAAATGGGCAGACGGCATGAACAGACATTTCTGCAAAGAAGAAATCCAAATGGCCAACAGATACATGAGAAAGTGCTCAGCATCACTCGGCATCAGGGAAATCCAAATCAAAACCTCAATGAGATACCACTTCACACCAGTCAGAATGGCTAAAATTAACAAGTCAGGAAATGACAGATGTTGGCAGGGATGTGGAGAAAGGGGAACCCTCCTACACTGTTGGTGGGAATGCAAGCTGGTGCAGCCACTCTGGAAAACGGTATGGAGGTTCCTCAAAAAGTTGAAAATAGGGCTACCCTATGACCCAGCAATTACACTACTGGGTATTTACCCCAAAGATACAAATGTAGTGATCTGAAGGGGCATGTACCCCCCAATGTTTATAGCAGCAATGTCCACAATAGCCAAACTATGGAAAGAGCCAAGATGTCCATCAAGAGATGAATGGATAAAGAAGATGTATATATATACAATGGAATACTATGGTATATATACACAATGGAATACTATGCAGTCATCAAAAATGAAATCTTGCCATTTGCAATGACATGGATGGAACTAGAGGGTATTATGCTAAGTGAAATAAGTCAATCAGAGAAAGACAATTATCATATGATCTCACTGATATGAGGAATTTGAGAAACAAGACAGAGGATCATAGGGGAAGGGAGGGAAAAATGAAACAAGATGAAACCAGAGAGGGAGACAAACCATAAGAGACTCTTAATCTCAGGAAACAAACCGAGGGTTGCTGGAGTGGAGGGGCTTGGGAGGGATGATGTGGCTGGGTGATGGACACTGGGGAGGGTATGTGCTATGGTGTGTGCTGTGAATTGTGTAAGACTGATGAATCACAGACCTGTACCCCTGATACAAATAAGACATTATATGTTAATAAAAAAAAGTCTCTTTTGTTCTATATCAGTACTGCTAACCCAGCTTTCTTTTGACATCTATTTGCATGGTAAATGTTTCTCCATCCCCTCACTTTCAATCTGCAGGTGTCTTTCAGTCTGAAATGAGTCTCTTGTAGGCAGTATATAGATGGGTCTTATTTTTTTATGCACTCTGTCACCCTATGTCTTATTTATTTATTTATTTATTCATTCATTCATTCATTCATTCATTCATTCATTTTCACCCTATGTCTTTTGATTGGAGTGTTTAGTCCATTTACGTTCAAAGTAATTATTGATAGATATGTATTTATTGCTATTTTATTACTTATTTTTTGGTTGTTTTTGTAGATTTTCTCTGATCCTTTCTTCTCTTGCTCTTTCATGGTTTATTGGCTTTCTCCAGTGATATATTTAGATTCCTTTCTCTTTATTCTTTGCATATCTATTTCTGGTTTTTGATTTGTGGTTACCATTAGGTTTGTATATAAGCTCTTCTGCATGTAGCTGTCTATATTAAGTTGATGGTCACTTAAGTTTGAACACATTCTTTACTCCTCACCTCCCCTTCTACATTTGAGGCATGTGGTGACATACTTTACATCCTTTTGTGAGTCCCTTGACATTTTTACAGATATACTTTTTTTTTTTGCTGCTTTTGTGCTTCCAACTTTTTTACTCTCACTTACGGTTTTTCTTCCCACTCAAAGAGCCCTCTTTAATATTTTTGCAGGGCTGGTTTAGTGGTCATGGACTCCTTTAGTTTTTGTTTGTCTGAGAAACCCCATATCTCTCCTACTCTGAATGGTAGCCTTGCTGCATAGTTTCCTTGGCTGCAGATTTTTCCCTTTCAGCGCTGTGAATGTATCATGCCACTCCCTTCTGGCCTGTGAAGTTTCTGCTGAAACATCTGCTGATGCCCTTATGGGGTTTCCCTTGTATGTAATTGTTTTCTTTTTCTTTAGCACTACTTTTCCCTTTCTTTTTTAAAAAATTTATTTTTACGTAATCTGTACACCCAACATGGGGCTCAAACTCACAACCCGAAGATCAAGAGTTCCATGTTCTATGGACTGAGCCAGCCGGGTCTCTTACTTTTTGCCATTTTAATTACTATGTGTCTTGGTGTGGGCCTCCTTGGATTGATTTTGTTCGGAGTTCTACTTCAGGCGGGCAGAACAAACTCCACAACTAAATGTGGACCAGTGCTGCGTTACTGATTTATTCGAGAGAGAGAGAGAGAGCACACCAGAGGGGAGAGGGGCAGAGAGAGAGAAGGAGAAGCAGACTTCCTGCTGAGCAGGGAGCCTGATGCCTGATGCAGGGCTTGATCCCAGGACCCCGGGATCATGACTTGAGCTGAAGGCAGACCCTTAACTGACTGACCCATCCAGGTGCCCCTATGATCATTACTTTAAATTCTCTTTCAGGCATATTATTTATCTCCATTTTGCTTAAGTCTCTGGCTGTCATTTTTGTCCCGTTCTTTCATTTGGGACATAGTCCTGTGTCTCCTCATTTTGCCTAACTCTCTGTGTCTGTTTCTCTGTGTTAGGAAAGTCAGCTACATCTCTTGCTCTTACAAGTAATGGCGGAGCAGGCATTTTTAATAAGGTGGCACTGGTTCTTTTCCACAGGGGATGCAAAGCCACTGGGGAGTCCAGGGTGGCCATGGTTGCTCCTTGAATTGCTCATGGGAGGGTGGGTGGTGTAGTTTTAACAAGATGCGGTTGTCTTCCTCAGGAGGTTGGGAGATGCAGTGTTGGCAAGGTTTGCACCTGCCTTTCAGAGAAGGAGACCTGCCGACCTGGGACTGAGGCAGGTCTGGTTAAAGGGGTAGGGGCACAGTGTCAGCAAGTTAGGTGGTGAATGCCTGGCTGCACTGTTTCCTGGAGGTGGTTGTGTGTTTATGCTGAGAGGCAGGGGAAATGGCGCCTGCCAACTCCTTTGTCCCTGAAGTCCCTCAGGGAACTCTGAGATTAGTAACCAACTCTCTCTCCTGTATGCTCCAGGCATTTTTCAAACTGCTGCTTCTATGCCGTATCTCTGCAGGCTGTTTGTTGTGCTTTCTCTTTAAGGGTGGGGACTCAGCTTCCTATCTCTCTCTGGGCTCTCCCAGAGCCAAACCTGCTCATTTTTGAAGTTCCAGGCTTTATGTCTCACTGGCTGAAAGAACTTAACCAAATTTGGCCCCTCTGATTTTCAGCACTAAATGCTATGTGGATTTGTCTTCCCTGTACAAGCTCCCTGGTGTGATAGTTTCTCACCCCTCTCTGCACCCATGGCTCCTTCTCTCCTCTGGTCAGACCCACAGGGCTTAGCTCTCTTCACCGCATCCCTGCCCTGCCTACCTTCTTCAATGTGGCCTCTTTTCTACATTTAGTTGTGGAGTTTGTTTTGCCAGTCTTCAGGTCATTTTCTGGGTTATTTGCACTGATGTGAGTGTTATCTAGTTGTATCCATGGGAGGAGGTGAGTTTAGGGTCCTACTACCGTGCCAGCTTCCTGGCAGTGACTCTTGCTTTTTTTCTTCATTTTGTAACTCTATGTGTTTTGATTGGAGTGTTTAGTCCATTTATATTCCTTTTTTTTTTTTTTTAAGATTTATTTATTTATTTATTAGAGAGAGAGAGAGCATGAGAGGGGGGAAGGGCAGAGGGAGAACCAGACTCCCCGCCGAGCAGGGACCCCGATGTGGGACTCGATCCCGGGACTCCAGGATCATGACCTGAGCCAAAGGCAGTCACTCAACCAACTGAGCCACCCAGGCGCCCTAGTCCATTTATATTCCTAATAATTTTTAATAGATATGTATTTATTGCCATTTTGTTACTTTTGTTAATCATTTTTTGGAGTTCTTCTCTGTTCCTTTCTTCTCTTGCTCTCTTCTCTCATGGTTTGCTGGCTTTCCTTAGTGATAGACTTGGATTCCTTTCTCTTTATGTTTTGCATATCTATCACGTTTTTGATTTGTAGTTAGCATTAGGTTTGTATGTAACATCTTCTGCATATAGCCATCCATATTAAGTGGATGGTCGCTTCAGCTTGAACCCATTCTAAAAGCACTAAATTTCTACTCCTCTCCCCTTCATGTTTTACATATATGGTGTGATAGTTTACATCTTTTTATTCTGTGAGTCTCTTGATTGATTTTTATAGATATACTTAATTTTACTGCTTTTGTGCTCCCTACTCTTCTTACTCCTGTTTATGGTCTTTCCTTTCCACTCCAAGGGTCCCCTTTAACATTTCCTGTAAGGCTGGTTTAGTGGTGAAGAATTCCTTTAACTTTTGTTCATCTGGGAAACTCTTTTTCTCTTCTCTTTATCTGAATGATAGTCTTACTGAATAGAGAATTTTTGATTGCAGGGTTTTTGTTTTGTTTTGTTTTGTTTTTGTTTTTGTTTTTGTTTTTTCCTTTCAGTACTGTGAATATGTCATGCCACTGTCTTCTGGCCTGCAAAATTTCTGGTGAAAAATCAACTGTTAGCCTCATGGGATTTCCCTTGTGTGTAACTGTTTTCTGTTACTCCTTTTAAAATTCTCTCTTTACACTACTTTTTGCCATTTTAATTACTACGTGTCTTGGTGTGGATCTTCTTGGGTTGATTTTGTTGGGGGTGGGGGAGGGTCTCTGTGCCTCCTGGATCTGGATTTCTGTTTTCTTCCCTAGTTCAGAAAGTTTTCTGTTATTATTTCTTCAAATGAATTTTCTGCCCCCTTTTCTCTCTCTTCTCCTTCTGGGATGCCTATAAGGGGAATGTTATTACACTTGATAGTGTCACTGAGTTCCCTAAATCTATTCTTATTTTTTATCGTTTTTTTTTTTTTTTTTTTTTTCTCCTGTTCAGCTTGATTGCTTTCCATTACTCTGTCTTCCAGGTCACTGATCCATTCTTATGCTTCCTCTAGCCTAACTTAATTTTAGTTATTGAGTTCTTCATCTCTAATTTTTAAAAATGTTTTCTATTTCTTTGTTCAGGATCTCACTGAAATCCTTCACTCTTTTCTCAAGTCCAGTGAGTATCTGGATGATCATTACTTAAAATTCTCTATCAGGCAAATTACTTGTCTCTGTTTTATTTAGCTCTCTTGCTGTGATTTTGTCTTGTTCTTTCATTTGGGACATATTCCTCTGTCCCCTCATTTTGTCTAACTCTCAGTGTCTGTTTCTGTGCAATAGGAAAGTCAGCTACATCTCCTGCTCTTGAAAGTGGTGGCCTTATAAAGAAGAGGTCCTATAGTGCCCTGAAGTGCAATGTCCCCTGTTCACTAGACCCTCGTTCTTCAGGCGTGTCTCCTAGTTGTGTTATGTGCACCCTACCTTTGTGGCTGAGCCACATTTGCCTTCAGTCCAGTCACCTGCAGTGGTTCTTTTTGCCTGTTTTGGACAGTGTTTGGTCCCCATGTTGTTAATAGGTCAGTCTGGGTCTGCCTTGAGCTTATGTTGGGTCAGAACAGGCATTTGCCCGAGCTGGGTGGCACCAAACTGCAAGGCACTCTCCCTTTGTTGTCCCCTGAGAAGCTTTCAAAGATTTATCTATTTATTTGAGAGAGAGAGAGAGCAAGAGAGCATATGCTTGTGCTTGTGGGGGGAGGGGCAAAGGGAGAGAGAATCTCAAGCAGACTCTGTTCTGGGCACAAAGCCTGATGTGGGGCTCAGTCCCATGACCCTGAGATCATGACCTGAGCCAAAATCAACAGCCAGACGCCAAACTGACTGAGCCAACCAGGTGCCCCATCCCCTGAGAAGCTTTCTTTGGTGGGTGGGGCCTGTAGTCAGACCAGATGTTCATGATCCAGTGTTGATAGGTGTGTATTTTTAGAAATTTATCCATTTCCTCTAGGTTAACCAATTTGTTGATGTACAATTGTTCACAATATTCTCTTACAATAGTTTTTATGTCTGTAAAATCAGTTTAAGCTCTCCTCTTCCATTTCTGATTTTAATTATTTGAGTCTTCTCTCTTTTTTTCTTAGTTAATCCAGCTAAGTGTTTGTCAACTTTGTTTATCTTTTCAAAAACCAACTTTTAATTTTGTTGATTTTTTTCTATTGTTTTTTTCTATTCTCTATTTTGTTTATCTCTGCTCTAATCTTATTATTTCCTTCCTCTGCTAGCTTGGTTTTAGTTCGTTCTTCTTTTTCTAGTTGCTTGAGGTATGAAGTTAGGTTGTTGATTTGAGACCTTTCTTTTTTCTTTTCTTTTTTTTTTTTTTTTAAATATAAGCGTTTACAGCTATAACGTTCCCCCTGCTTTCGCTGCATCTCATAAGATTTGGTATGCTGTGTTTTTGTTTTCATTTGTCTTAAGGTATTTTCTAATTTCTCTTATAATTTATTCTTTGGCTCATAGGTGATTTAACGGCCATGTTCTTTAATTTCCATGAATTTGTGGATTTTCATTTTCCTTCTGCTATTGATTTCTAGTGCCTTCCATTGTTATTGGGAAAAGATACCTTCTATGATTTCAATCATTTAAATTTGTTAAGACTGTTTTGTGGCCTAAAATGTGGTTTATCTTGTTTTGTACGTACTTGAGAAGAATATACATTCTGTTGTTGTTGGGTGTTCTGCATATATCTGTTAGGTCCAATTAGTCTGTAGTATCATTCAGGTCATGCATTTACTTATTGATCTTCTGTCTGGTTATTCTATTTCTTTCCTTTAAAAAATTATACAATATATTGAAAGAAATACATTCACATGGTTCAGAATTTTAAAAGTACATGAGGTCCTTCCATTTTTGTCTCCCACTCTCCAGTTCTCCTCTCCAGAGGCACCCAGTGTTATCAGTTTCTTGGCTCTTTTGGAAGCTTTAAACAAAATACATATTTCTGGGGCTCTTCCTAGAGTTTTTGATATAGTAGATCTGGGTAGGGTTCTGGAAAACTGTACTTTTAGTAAGCCTCCACACAAGGTGATTCTGTTGCTCCAGATTTGAGGATTACAGCTCTAATCATCTTTTACATAAATGAACATGTGGCTCAGGCATTTTATTGAAAAGGACTAAGGCACTGAGTGGGATAGGCTACTCAGGGTAGATAATTGAGGAACAGAAATTTTCAAAGAATAAAAGGCCATCAAAAAGAGCATTTTGCAGCTGGGCAGTGGTGTGGAGAAATGGCTGGTCTGGAATTAGGAGTCCTGGGTTCTCGTCCCAGATTTGCCACCAGTTTTTGGGGATGTTGGACACTAGTCAGTGCCCTTCTCTGTCCTAGGTTTCCTACCCATGAAGTGAAGAGACTGGACAAGATAGTCTCCAGAGCCACCTTCCCTGCAGCTCTTACATTAGGGGATTCCAAGCCTCTGCTTTCCCATAACCCATCCATGTGCTTGTCAGTGTTTCAGAATGTTTGCATCCATATTCATCATTCCCTCCCTCCCTCCTCAGATGTGTACTGAGCTTGAAGTGAGAGTTGTATTTTCTGCGAAGAGCATCTGGAAAGGGGATCCCAGGCAGAGGGATTAGTGTGTGCACGAATACATGGAGGCAAGAAATAGCATGGCCTCTCTTTGTGGGGGAGGGGCCATAACTGGCTCAGCATAAGTAGGATGGGGAGATTAGGCAATGTGCCCTGGGCACCGGATGGGAAGGTAGGGTCCAGGCATTAAGGGCCTTGTGAGCCAGTCTAAGGAATTAGGGCTCTGCTCCAGAGGCAATGAGAAGGCATTGAAGATTTTCTATGAGAGAGTGATTCCCTCTAATTTAATCTTAGGAAGAATACTCTAGCAGAAACATGGAAGGTAAACTGGAGGAAGGCAATCCAAGCATAAAGGAGGCCAGGTAGGAGGCAATGGCCTAAATCTGACCAAGAAATCCTGACAACATAAATTTAAATAGTGAACCTGAGGGTCACCTGGGAGGCTCAGTCGGTTGAGTGTCCGACTTTGATTTCAGGGACTGAGTCCCATGTAGGCTCCACGCTCAGTGTGGAGCTCTCTCTCTGCCCCTCCCCCTACTCTTGTTCTCTTTTGCTAAAGTAAATGGATAAATCTTCACAAATAAATAACCAGTGAACTCGAAAGATTAGATGGATTCAAGAGACAGTAAAAAGAAAGGATTGATGGGATTGGTAGCTGATTGGTCTAGGTGAAAGAGATTTTAGTGATGCTCATCTTCTCTGAGTCTTTATGCCAGTGAAATCATCCTAACTATTAAAAAGCCTTTATGCAAAAAAAAAAAAAAAAAAAAAAAGATGTTGATTCCACTGTTATTTTTGACAGAAGATTAGAAGCATTCTGAGCTGCTTTTGAGGTGTGTTCCCCCTCATGCAGCCTGTGGGATTGACTTAGCTTGGAGGGGCAGTAATGCAGAGAGGCCCCCACTGCTGACTTCTAAGGGGGGAGAGAGCTTGAGGAAGTTGGTACAGGGCCACCTAAGATCTTTGAGGGTCAGAAACATGCCACCCCAGGTCACATGAAACATAATAAAATGCACCTGCACCCACAATTCAATATCCCTTAAATCTAACTACATGAGAGTCACATTACACTTGCCTGTTTGACGAAGGTTACATTTTGCAGGCAAACATTTATTGTGATCGTGCTATTTTTAGTCTTTGGAGTCAATCTCTTTTGTTTGCTCGTTGGTCGCTTTGTAGCTTGCAAACATTTTGCTCAGCCTCAGCACTGTGTGAAGTGACCTGGGGTGCGCTGAGGCCAGGGGGTGGCAGTTTCGGGGAGCCCCGCTGCATCCAGAGAAGGAGCTTTCTACCCACGAGAGAGCTGCTCCACCAGAAGAGCTTCCTGTTCCTGGACATAATTTTATTTCAGGCCAACTAACATTCATTTAGCACCTGGTACATGCTGGGCACCGTCCCGCCATCGGACCTGCGGCAGGAAGGATTTCTGGCCTTAATGGGAAACAGGAAAGCATGGTCTCTGGGGTCCCTCCGTGTTTAATGATTTCATGGCCATGAAGGCACTGTCCAGAGGCCTGCCACTCACAGTGTGATTCCTGGCCCAGCAGCACTGGCTGGGAACTTGTTAGAAATGCGGATCTCAGGCTCTGCCCCCCCCCCCCCCAGCCCTAGGAATCAGAATTTGCATTTTCACAAGTGATTCACGTACACAGGACAGCTTGAGAAGTGCTGTCCTTGTGCCCTGACAGCCTCCATTGCTCTCACCAGCAGTGGCCTGCCCTGGGCTGACCACAGCTCTCAGCTTAAGGGCTTATTTGTGACGTAGGCTCATCATTAGCTGATGACCACACATGCATCCCCAGCCAGCAACTCTGGGCCCCCGTGGGGCTGGTTAGAGGCTGTGGGCTGTACAGAAGCTCGTGGGGTACGCTCAGGCAGGGGGACCACGGTCTGGGTGAGGAAGGGGACTGCTGAGGACTCCCTGACAGCCTCAGGGCACCCTCCTGTACCCGCAGAAGCCCATTCTATCTTGCACCATGAGTCTCCTTGGTGGACCTGGGATTGGCATGGAGCAGCATGGGGCCTTCTTCAACGGGCAGGCCGAGGACGCTGCTGCTATGAGGGGTCTGTCTTTGGGGAGGGGAGAGCGGCGTCTGCAGGGACCCTGGGCAGGCTGTAATTTTGATTTTCTGTCTTACCACCTGGGGGTTGGGATGCCACTCAATCACTTACTCCCTAAGCATTTGCTAAGCACCCACTGTGTGCTAGGTACTTTGCCAACATCTGATTAATCCGTGCCCCAATATCTCCCAAGGAGTGGTTGGGAGCCGAGGCTCAGCCTTGTGAGGTGACTGGGCCAGGCTGCCCGGTGGGCTCCCCTGCAGGCCGGCCCTGAGAAAGCCAAGGGCGCGGGGCCTGGCAGCCGTGGGGTGGGCAGGGCAAGCAACGAGGGAGTTATGGGTCCCGGGGAGACTGAAGCAGGTGGAGCCCAGCACCGGCCCTCACGGGGTTTGCAGCCCTGGGAGTGTTAGGACAAATGCCCACATGACTCTGAGGTAGGATGGAGGATCGCAGAAGGTGGAGCCCTAGCTGCTAGATGGCCACAAAATGCCAAGGGCCTGGGGCCTCTCTCCCAGGGAGCCTGTGGGATGCTCGGCTAGGGTCTCCTCCCTGCAGGCCCTGCCTGGGGACTCACCACTGGTCCGCTTTCTCGTGGTTTCTTTTCCACCTGTCTGACTACTGATTTCTAATATCCTAGCTCATTCTTTTTTTATTATTATTATTATTTGAATGCATCTATTTTATTATTTGGACTTGTATGGCTCCCAATTATTTTTCCCCTTTAAATGGCCTCATTTTA
The DNA here is from genome assembly GCF_964656455.1 of Halichoerus grypus. NCBI lineage: Eukaryota > Metazoa > Chordata > Mammalia > Carnivora > Phocidae > Halichoerus > Halichoerus grypus. Next base: position 5,842,217 of record NC_135719.1, read on the forward strand.
CCTTCTGTCCTTTCAAACCTTTTAAGCCTTCTGGTTGAGCTCCTCTTTAATTATCTGTTTTTATTGTGGTATTTCCCTCCGATTTAAAAAATCATATTTTTCTGACTCGAAAGTGTAATGCATTTTTATTGCTAAATGTTTGGAAAATATAGGAAAAGGGTATAAAGAAGAAAATTAAACTACCCCATTAAGCTCTCCTCTAGGGATAAGCACTGTTGCTTTATTCTAGTCTCTTCAACTACTTCTATTCACACACACTTACAGATACTGCTGTAACCCTTTGTCCGCCACTTGTATTGTAAATAGTTGATGTTTGTTGAGAAAACATCTCTATGTCCTCATAGCGAGAGTTGCCTTTACTTGCTCTAACCCCAGCAACACGAATGATTACAGCAAACACTGCTCGCGCCCCTTCCTCCGCACCCACACGCCCGCTTCAGAAGACCAGCCCAACAGCATGACTGGGAGCTGTTCGACATACACCCCCCTAGAGTTTGAAAATGCATTTTTATGTATGTTTTAAGCAAGAATTGTATTAGACACATGGTTCTAACAACGTGATGGGTGTCTTTCCGCGTGAGCCCCGAGTGGGGTGGAGGTGGGGTTGTGAAGGCCCCACAGGCAAGGTGGGGTTCATGGCCCTGAGCCAGGAAACCCCGGAAGGCCGCACTTGCCCATCCATCACCAGAGAGGTTCCCAAGGGAGCTCATGTATGTGGCTTAGCAGCCAGATGGGGATCAAAGCACCATTCATTTCATTACTGGCTGAGCAAATGCCTGAAACTGGAGAGGCCTGGGTTTGAAAACCGGCACCCAACGCGCATCCTGGTGCTTCCATCTTCGAGCAGGTCCGTGTTCCTGCAATTAGTGAGCAGGAGGCCAGTTAGCCAGCGTTGCTCGGCGGCCACAGGCTGGGGGTGTGAGAGGGGGCTTCTCCAGTTTCCTGGTTCCCTCTCAGAAGAGGTGGTAGCGTAGCCGGCTGTCCAGGCTGGAGCTCTGCCTGAGCAGGGGTTTTTCGGAGTCTCTTGGATTCCATTGTAATGATGATAGCAACTCACAGAGTTACCCTGCGCCAGGCACAGCTTTGAGCCTGCTTCTTATATACTAACTCTTAATCCTCCCGAGAGCTCTGGAAAGCAAACACGACATGATTGTATTTTAGGATGATAATGTTTTCCAGAGAAGAAAACTGAGGAACAGAGTGGTTAAGTAACTCATCAACGGTCACACAGCTGGCTAGATGTAGAATCTGGATTTGAACGTGGACAGTCTCAAATCTGTGTTCCTAACTGTGATGCTGTTCTAGTTCTAGTTCTAGTTCTGTGATGCTACCAGCCCACGAGGTCGGTGAGCATGGAGGGCAGCCTAGGGAATAGCACGCATGGCCGTGTCCATTTAACACAGTGACCTCATCCCCTGCTAGACAGGATCTGATCAAAGCGTAGCAACTCCTCCTCCAGGCTTGGGGTGTGTGGAGAGGAAGTGGCAGAGTAATCTGCCCTGCACGGAAAAGTACCCGCAGAGCTGACACATTCTTTTTAACCACCACACACCATGTCGTCAAAAGGCTTAATCTATTCACGAACATTTAGATGCTCGCTCCCTCTCTAAACATGAACAAAGCTCCGTGAATAAATCCCACTCCTTCTACCGAGCTTTCATTTTCCCTGAGCTGCTTTTATGTCCTCCAGTAAAGTTGTATAGTTTTTGTCACATAGGAATTTCACATTTCTTGTTAAGTTTATTCCTAGGTATTTTGCAGCTGTTATTATTTTGAACTTAGGGTGTTTTAAAGCATATACATACATGTGTATATATATATAGTGTTTGTATATTTTTATACTGTCAAATCTGCCCACCTTTTCCTCAACACCTGCCAACTTTGATACTAGCCTAGAAAGGTCTTCTCCACTCCAAGATTATGGAGCCATTTGCTTAGATTTTCTTCTAAAATTTTCATGTTTTTACTTCGTATGATTAAAAGTGTTTTGTTTGCACTTAAGTAACGTAGGGGTTTTTTTAGCATCTGGTATGAGGACTCAACTTTATCTTCCAAACTGTTAGCCAGTTGAACTAATGTAATGTATTGAGTTACCCATCTTTTCCCCACTGATTCAACATCGTACCTTTATCACACATCGAATTCTTATATCTAGTGAATCTCCTCCTCAGTTTTGTGTTCTGTTCTATTGATCTGTTAGTTTATTCCCGGGCTGATACTACAAAATGACTTTATTTCTTATTATAAAAGCAATAAAGGCTTATTACAGAAAGATTAGAAAATACACAGACAGAAACAAAAAACACTCATCATTGTATCCTGGGATAACTACCATTTTACTATGGTGTCTATCATTCCAGATCATTTCATTTATATAAACATGTGTAAATATATATTCATATAGTAAAATTAAGACGATGCTGTATAGTTTTGTAAACTTTTTTCACTGTCTGATACTTCAAGAATGTTTCCTTGCTAATAAATACTCTTTTCTTTTTCTTTTGAGAGAGAGAGAGAGAATGCGCAAGCGGGGGGGAGGAGCAGAGGGAGAGGGAGAGAGTGAGAATCTCAAGCAGACTCTGTCCTGAGCGTGGAGCCTGATGTGGGGCTTGATCTCACCACCCTGAGATCATGACCTGAGCCGAAATCAAGAGTTGGACACTTAACTGACTAAGCCACCCAGGTGCCCCCTAATAAATACTCTTCTTAAAACATTTTTATTGAAAAGTATAACATGCATGCAGAAAAGTACACAAAACACACACATTTAACTCAGTGATTTATCACAAAGTGAACACCCATGTAACCACAACTCAAGCCGGGAAATACCATATGTCAGGACCCCGGAAGCCCATCTTACACAATGTCATTTCCCTACTTCTTCCCACAAGGAGAGCTTCCTTGATTTTCTTTTGGAATTTTACCACATGAGCTTTTATCCCTAAACAATATAATTAATCTTGCCAAATTTTGAACTCTGTAGAAATTGAATTACACACTCCCTGAGTTTTTTTCTGTGACTGGCTTCTTTCACTCAGCGTTGTATTTACAACAACCTTCCATGTTGGTGTAGCAAAGGTTCTTTCACTTTTATGGCTGCCTTACTTCATTAGAGGACTACACCACAACTTACTTATAATTCTTTTTTTTTTTAAGATTTTATTTATTCTTTTGACAGAGAGAGACACAGCGAGAGAGGGAACACAAGCAGGGGGAGTGGGAGAGGGAGAAGCAGGCTTCCTGCAGAGCAGGGAGCCCAATGTGGGGCTCGATCCCAGGACCCTGGGATCATGACCTGAGCCGAAGGCAGACGGTCAACCCACTGAGCCACCCAGGCGCCCCTATTTATAATTCTACTTTCTGTGCACATTTGGATTGTTTCCAAGCTTTTTAAAAAGATTTTTTATTTTTTAAAAATTATTTTATTTATTTTGAGAGGGGTGGGGAGAAGAGCAGAGGGAGAGAGAATCCTAAGCAGACTCCACTCTGAGCACTGAGCCCTACATAGGGCTCCATCTCACTACCTTGAGATCATGACCTGAACCAAAGTCAAGAGTTGGATGCTTAACAAACTGAGCCATCCAGGAGCCCCAAGATTTTTTATTTTTAAGTAATCTCTACACCCAACATGGGACTTGAACTCACAACCCTGAGGTCAAGAGTCGCATGCCCTTCTGACTGAGCCAGCCAGGTGCCCCTCTCTGCTTCTACTAATTTGACTATTTTAGATTCCACATATATGTCAGATCATGCAGTATTTCTCTTTCTGTGTCTGGCTTACTTCATTTAGCATAATATCCTACAAATTCATTCATATTGTAGCAAATGGCAGATTTCCTTCTTTTTTGAGACTGAATAATATTGTAATATATCATATTCTAATATATCACATTTTCTTTATCCATTCATCTGTTGACAGATATTTAGATTGTCTTCATCCTTTGGCAATTGTGAATATTGCTTTAAGGAACGTGGAAGTGAAGTTACCTCCTTGAGATACTGATTTCATTTCTTTTGGATATGCCTCCAGAAGTGGGATTGCTGCATCGTAGGGTAGTGCTATTTTTAATTTTTTGAGAAACTGCCATACTGTTTTCCATAGTGGCTGCACCAATTTATATTCCACTGACAGTTTATAAGAGTTCCCTTTTCTCCACATCCTTGCCAGCACATCTTTTGTCTTTTTGATTTTAACCATTCTAACAGGTATGAGGGAATATCTCATTGTGGTTTTGATTTGGGTTTCCCTGATGATGAGTGACATTGAGAAGTTGTACATATACCAGTTGGCCAATTAGTTTGCTAGAATTTTATTTAAAAAAAAATTAGGGGGCGCCTGGGTGGCTCAGTCTATAAGCATCTGCCTTCGGCTCACGTCATGATCCTAGGGTCCTGGGACTGAGCCCCGAATTGGGCTCCCTGCTCAGCAGGGAGTCTGCTTCTCCCTCTCCCACTCCCCCCTCTTGTGTTCCCTCTCTCGCTGTATCTCTCTCTGTCAAATAAATAAATAAAATCTTTCAAAAAGTAAAAAATTTTAAAAACTTAGAATTTTGCATTTATAATCACGAGAAAGATTTATCTGTAATTTTTCTTTCTGGTAGTGTCCTTTTGATATCAAGGTTACGTAGACTTCATAAAGTGGGTTATAAAAGTATTCTTTTCTTTTCTATTCTCTGAGAGAGTTTGTGAAAGATTAGAATTATTTTTCCAGTAAGTATTTGGAAGCATCGGAGATCAGATTCAATTCCTAGCTAGTTATAAGACTATTCAGATTTTCTATTTCTTCTTATATCTCTTTTTGGTAAAATGCTTTTCTAGGAATTAGTCCAGTTTTGGATTTGTTGGCATGGTGTTCCATAGTTTCCTCTTACTATTTTCTTGAAGTCTGTTGATGCTATAATGATATTCTCTTTCCAAATCCTGATACTGGTTATTTGCATTCTCTTTCTCTCTGGAACAAAGCTCATACATTTTATTATTTTTTCCCAAAGAAAACAAAATTTGTCTTTTATTTTATTAGTTTTTCTCTTTATCCTTTTTTCTCCTTTCTTTGAGTTTTATTTGTTATTCTTTTCTAGCTTTTTAAGGAAAGATATTTAGATAATGGATTTTTTTTCTTTCCTAGCACCTGCATTTAAAGCCATAAATTGCACTCTATTCATAGTTTTTGCTGCATCTCACAATTTTGATGTCATATTTTTATTATCCTTCAGTTCAAACGATTTTTTTATTTTTCTTTGTGATTTCATCTTTTACTCTTGAGTTACTTAGAAGTATATTGCTTAATTTTTGCACATTTGTGCCTTTTCTAGCTACCTTGTGTAACTGATTTCTAGCTTAATTCCACTGCAGTCAGAACATATATTATATGATCTCAGTACTTTGAAATATGTTGAGACTTGCTTTATGGCCCAGTTTGTCACCGATTTTAGTAAACATTTAATTTGCACTTGAAAATAATACAGATTCTGTGGTCGTTGGATGCAGTGTCCTATATATGTCAGTTAAGTCAGATTTGCTAATAATGTCCTAATCTTCTGAATTCTTATGGATTTTTAATCATTTTCAGTTACAGATGAGAGGCAGCAGAGTATGCCACTCCAAAATATGCCACTCCAGCATAAGGATGATTTTGAGCTAAAGGCAATTGAGAAGAAACAAACACAAGAAAAACTCTTCCCCCAGTCACCTCCACCAGGAAGGACAGGATGATTGGTAACCAACACAAACAACTCTATAGAGTCTTTTCAGTCTGGAGATGGGGCCAGAGGAGTCTACATAACCAATCTTACTCCCCTACATGCTTACTTTCCCATAATTTGCTGTTCTAGAAGCTCAAAGTCCCTTTCTTTTGTTTTGTCACTTCTGTATAATTTATCGCTCTTTTGTAGAGATGCTTTGGAAGCCCAAGTTCTAACCAGCCCTTTGAGTTATTCATTGTTAAGACCTATATGCATGTGTGATGCAGGTGTTAACCAACTTCTGTCTGTTTTCCTCTTGTTTTTGTTTTTTAAAAATATTGTATTTGTTTATTTTTAGAGAAAGAGAGCACATGTGTGAGCGGAGGAGGAGGGACATGGGCAGAGGGGGAGAGAGAGAGAGAGAATCTTTTTTTTTAAAGATTTTATTTATTTATTTGAAAGAGAGAGAGAGAGAGAACAAGGGGAGCGGGGAGGGAGGGACCGAGGGAGAAGGAGAAGCAGACTCCCCGAAGAGCAGGGAGCCGAATGCAGGGCTCAATCCCAGGACCCTGGGATCATGACATGAGCCAAAAGCAGATGCTTAACTGACTGAGCTACTCAGGTGGCCCGAGAGAGAGAAAATCTTAAGCAGGTTCCACGCCTAGTGCAGAACCTGATGTGGGGCTCGATTTCACAACCCTGAGATCATGACCTGAGCCGAAATCAAGAGTTGGATGCTCAAACAACTAAGCCACCCAGGCACCCTTGTTTTCTCTTGTTAATTTGTTGTTTTTGTTGTTGTTTTTTCAGTCTCATTTTCAGGGTCCCAACGAGTGAACCTAAGATGGGTAGAGGAAAAACCTTCTTCCTCTCCTACAGTTTTGGCAACTGTGAAGGGCCAGTAAAAGCCTGGGATGCCCCACTGGCTCTGGAACCTACAGATGAAATCCTGGAATGATGGATAAAAGCTGGCAAGAGGTTAAGAATTCGTTTGTCATGTCAACCTCCTGCATGTCTGTTTGTGGCGGCTGGTTGAGAGAGGAAGGTAAGAATTCCTCCTTGTCCTTCCCCCACCCAAAATTTAGATTAATAGGAGAAAATATTTGTGTGAGATAGTTCTTTGGGTTTGTGCTGTTTTTGCTATTTGTTATTGATCTGATTCTCTCCCAAGGGCAGACATAATTTTTCTTTGTCTTTGTCTTTTGTGTCATTTGTCATAGTGGGGAGAATCATAAGATAAAACATAAACACAGGTCCTATAAGCCCCTTGTTTGTGTTGGCCTCACAGATTGGTGAGTTGACTTCTCCCCGGACTGATATCTATTTGGACAAACTTTGCTGTGGGTCACCAATAAAAAAAAAAAACAAAAACAAAAACGGAAAAACCGAGATGAAATTCTCTTTCTGTCTCACTTCATGTCTTGAGAGTTTGGCTTGGATCCCATGAATGTATATTTTCCTTGTTTCCTCTGCCTCCCCAGGCATGCAGATTGTTGGGGTCTGCATCCATAGGTGACGAGCTATCAGGCTGGGAATCTGAGACACTTCCTCACCAACTGTGCCAGCAATCAGGGAATTTGTCTGGAGAAAGGGTCACAGCCCATAAGAAGCCTTTGTTGTCTTTAACCCTCGCTGCCTGGGCAGTGCTGGGAAAATCCCATCCTCGCGTTGCCTCCCTGTACTGCAGATTAGTGTGTCTGCATTTAAAGACATCTAACTTTTGTTGGACACTGGCGTTTCCTTACTGCGTGTGACAACGAAGTTCTTTGCTTTCTTTGACAGTCTCTGGGAGTGACCTTTTTGGATCACATGGGCTGCATCGTCTGTACTGCTCTGGGGACATTACCTGCATCCATGGGAAAAATGTCCTCTAGACCTAGAGAGTTGTTTCTGGGTCTTCCCTTGAAAAGGCTTTCTGGACACCTGGCTCAGTCAGTGGAGTGTGTGACTCCTGATCTTGGGATTGTGAGTTCGAGCCCCATGTTGGGTATAGAGATTACTTAAAAGTAAAAATCTTAAAAAAAAAAAAAAAAAAAAAAAAGGTTTTCTTGTTTGTGCTGCATTTGGAATGAGTATGCCTTTGGGAGATCCTATGTATTGATGTCCAGGCAATAGACCTTTTGATTTGAAAACATTTTTATACATAAATGGATTTTTAGAGAGCTCTCATTCAAAACAAATATCATATTGGTACCTATGGAAAGATCACATTATAAGGAGGACACGTGACACAAGGCATTACCATTAGCCTAAGGGACTCCCTTAAATTAAAAGGTAAAAGTCAAAGACAGAGAGAGAATTTGGAAATCAGAAGAGGAAAGTGACCTGTCACATACAAGGGAGTCCCCATAGGTTCCAGTACCCAAGATCATGTGGTATTGGTGAATATATATCAATGGAATAGAATAGAGAGCCCATAAACAGACCCACATAAATCTAGTCAACTGATCTTTGACAAAGGAATAAAGATGATGCAATGGAGCAAGATACAATTTCAACAAATGGTGCAGGAACAACTGGACATGTACATGCAAAAAAGTGAATGTAGACACAGACTTTATGCCTTCCATAAAAATTAACTCAAATTGATCACGGACCTAAGTGTAAAACACAAAACTATATAAAATGACTCTGTGAAAGACAATGTCAAGAGAATGAGAAGACAAGCCACAGACTGGGAGACAGTATTTTTGAAAGCACATCTGATAAAAGACTGTTGTCCAAAATATACAAAGAGCTCTTAAAACTCAATGATAAGGAAACAAACAACCCGATTTAAAAATAGGTCCAAAACCTTTTTTATTTATTTATTTATTTATTTATTTATTTATTTATTTATTTGACAGAGAGAGACACAGCGAGAGAGGGAACACAAGCAGGGGGAGTGGGAGAGGGAGAAGCAGGCCTCCCGCGGAGCAGGGAGCCCGATGCGGGGCTCGATCCCAGGACTCCGGGATCATGACCTGAGCCGAAGGCAGACACCCAACGACTGAGCCACCCAGGCGCCCCTAGGTCCAAAACCTTAACCGGCACTTCACCAAAGAAGATATACAGATAGTAAATAAGCCCATGAAAAGATTCTCGTCATCAAGGAAATGTCTTACTCTGGTAAGATAACAATGAGATACTGCTACACACATCTGTTAGAACAGCCAAAATCCGTAATAGCGACAACACCAAATGCTGGGGAGCAACAGGAATTCTCATTATTGCTGGTGGGAATGCAACATAATGCACTCCCTTTGGAAGATAGCTGGCAGTTTCTTACAAAAATAAAAATACTCTCATCGTATGATCCAGTAATTGTGCTCTTTGGTCTTTCCCCGAAAGAGTTGAAAACTTATGTCCTCAAAACTCCAGAGCAGGGATGTCTATAGCAGCTTTGTTCATAATCGCCAAAACCTGGAAGCAACCAAGATGTCCTTCACTGGGTGAACGGATAAATAAACTACAGTATATCCAGATAATGGGATATTATTCAGCACTAAAAAGGAACGAGCTATCCAGTCATGAAAAGACATGGAAGAAACTTAAATGTGTTTGGGGTTCAGGATATGCTATCCCAAAAATATGGCACACCTTGGGATGTTGAATATTTTAAGCTGAAGGAGTTTGAGAAAATGGCAGAAACAAGAAAAGTCTCTGTGACCTCCACAGTCCCTTGCTCTTCTTCCTTGAAACACATCATAAAACAGTCATGTGAGAGGTGCCCTCCCTATACCTGGAGGGAAGGAGCATCCTTATCTCTGAAGACAAAGGGTGCCAAGAAGTATCCTAACAAACAGTACCTGCAGAGTTCCCCCAGTTTACTACAATTAGCTTATACTCCTAACCTAGCATACTTCACTGCCTACTTTTCGTCAAACCTAGCATAGAAACACACAAGTTTTCATCTCCTGATGAAGGCTCATATGTCAGGTAACACTCACCTTAAATCAGTTTGTTTACCTTTCTCCTGTTAACCTGTCTTTGTCGGTGTAATTGTCAGACCCAGTCAGGGACCCTAACGGGGGTCAAGGAATAACTTTTTCTTCCCCTACAAATGCATATTACTAAGTGAAAGAAGTCAATCTGAAAAGGCTATATATTGTAGGATTCCAACTATGTGACATTCTGGAAAAGGAAAAACGATAGAGACAGTGAAAAAAATCAATGGTTATCAGGGGTTTGGAGGGAGGGATAAAAAATGAATGGCACAGAGGATTTTTAGGGCAGTGAAACTATTCTGTATGATACTGTAATGGGGGGTGCGTGTCATCATACGTTTATTTGTCCACACCCGCAGAATGTACACCACCAAAGGGAACTCTAGCGTAAACCATGGACTTGGGTGATGATGATATGTCCATGGAGGCTCATCAGTTGTCACAAATGTACCCTCTGGTGGGGGGTGTGGATAACGGCAGCGGCTGTGCATGTGTGGGGACAGAGGCTACATGAGAAATTACCCGCCTTAATTTGGCTGTGAATCTAAAACTATTCTAAAAAATAAACTGTATTAAAAAATTTTTTTTTAGGGACGCCTGGGTGGCTCAGTCGGTTAAGCGGCTGCCTTCGGCTCAGGTCATGATCCCAGGGTCCTGGGATCGAGTCCCACATCGGGCTCCTTGCTCGGCAGGGAGTCTGCTTCTCCCTCTGCCTGCCTCTCCCCCTGCTTGTGTTCTGTCTCTCTCTCTGACAAATAAATAAATAAAATCTTAAAAAAAAAAATTTTTTTTTTTAAATGACTCAAAGCCTCCTCACCAACTGCAGGAGCTTTCTTATTTATCTCAAGACACTGCAGATACTAGAAAAAGCCATGACATTGGAAAAACAATTGTCCTACAGGTAAGAATACAAGGGAGGGGGGATTAAGTAGTAATGGTCCTAGATTTCTGATACTAGATAAATAGGCCCCCTGAATTCCTTCTGAGAGAAAACCTACATCCTTTCTCTGTCCCTTTGAGATGTAAATCTTACTATACCTTTGAAATACGAACATCCAAGGAGATAACTCTCGGCTATGCAACCACCTGAGCGGGAAGGAAATAAACACGGGGAAAAAAGAAGCTTTTTTGTAAATAAACCGCCACTTGGCATTTCCAAAACGGCCCCTGGCCCAAAATGTAGTCCACACTCTCCATAATAGTGCATCTCAGGGCAAATAAAAATCCTAAAATTCTCCACAGGTGTTGGTAAAAGTTTCAGCCCTCATTGAGCAGGTAACCCTAACTTGTTCCGTCTGCCAGAAACATAATTCCGATTAAAACCAAAATAAGACTAGGACGAGAATCAGCTCATAAAAATTAGTGAAATTTATGTTTCTATTTTTATATCAAACTCATAGCAAAAATTTAGATTAAAAGCTGTAAGATCTCTATTTGCATTTGTATGCTTAGGTATTTATGTTGTGTACATGCGACATTATTCTAAGTCCGGATGATATTGCCCAAATTAATTTGTAATAAAGCTCTATTAATTGACTTTTTTAAAAAAAAGATGTATTTATTTATTTTAGAGAGAGAGAGCACGCGTGAGAGTGGGGGTATAGCGGCAGAGGAAGAGAATCTTCACAAGAGCTCCTACACAGGACACCATTTCAGAATCCATGAGATCATGACCTGAGTCTAAACCAAGAGTTGGAGGCTTAACTGCACTACCCAGGAGCCCCTCTAATCATCCAGTTTAAAAAGTAAATGCTTGGGGGCGCCTGGCTGGCTCAGTCGGTGGAGTGCGGGACTCTTGATCTTGGGATTGTGAGTTCAAGCCCCACTTTGGGTGTAGAGATTACTTAAAAATAAAAAAATCTTAAAAAAAAGTAAGTGCTCGTATAAATTAAGTTTGTTTTTTTTAAATAAGATCTTATTTATTTACTTGACAGAGAGAGAGAGTAAAAGCAGAGGTAGCCACAGGGAGAGGGAGAAGCAGGCTCCCGCTGAGCAGGGAGCCCGACAGTGGGACTCGATCCCAGGACCCTGGGCCACCCAGGCACCCCTAAATTAAGTCTTTCTAACACTTTAAAAGAAAATAAAAACTAACCTCAATGTTTTTCAAGTTCACATGATGTGGGATAATCTTTGTTAAATAAGGTTAGTTTATGATTATTGGTTAAATAAAAGTATGTCTTCAGAATTGGCAGCACTAGACAGAATGTAGACAGACAATTTTATTCTGCCTGGGTTTACTAGTCAAATAAGCTTCTCCTAGATGTCTAAGATTATAAAATTATAAATTCAACCTAAGAACAAAAGATACAGTAAAGATGAAGTGCTTGATGTATGTCAAACATGGCAGTAAAAATAAAAATGGGAGAAGGGAGAGACATATGTTTAACTTCTAGGTCTTTTGCTTCTGTGATTTTTTTTTTTTTTTTTGGATACTTGCCTGATTTGTCAACAACAACAAAAAAATCAGGAGGACGGTTAGCTTTATTTAATGTCTCATGATGTTTTCATGAGCAATCCAAACGTAATTGTTAAGGCAAGCAAATTAAATAAATGTAAGTGGGAAAACGTTTATAAATGAACTTTTTTAAAAAAAAGTTTATTTGTTTAATCTCTGCACCCAACGTGGGGCTCAGACTTACAACCCCGAGATCAAGAATCGCATGCTCCTCCCACTGAGCCCCTGTAAATGAACTTTTTAACAATAATTATGTTTTATAATATATCTACTTAAAAATAGTTTCCAAAATCTTTTTGGTAACTTGAAACCTTTAAGTTATACTACGTGTAGTTAAATGATAGATATTCAGTGACTATCTAGATCATTTCCAAAAAAGATAAAATACTGAAACATTAATTGCTAAACATAAATATAAGTTTATCTACTTTGGCTTCTCAATTTTTATAGAGAGGCAAAAGATACTTGGATCTGTTAATAAGCATGTCTTTTTTGCCACACTGAAAAATTATGTAGAAATTATGAAATGGCATATTAATAAATTACTAACCTAAAGAATGCTGATATATGATAGTTCATAATTGCATGATCCCCAATTTTCTCTGGAAATTAAGGTCAGTAAGACTTAAGAATTCTAATCAATACATGTAAATGAGTTACAAGAATACTATGGGTAAAGGAGAAAACCCTGCATGCAGAGCATGCAAGGAAAGTGAGACAGGTTTTTAAGGAAAGATGTAAGGAATGACAGGGGCAATTTTTTTTTTTTTTTAGATTTTATTTTTAAGTCATCTCTGCACCCAACATGGGGCTCGAACTCACAACCCCGAGATCAAGAGTTACACACTCCACCCACTGAGCCAGCCAGGCACCCCATGATGGGTACATTTTTGTTAAGGGAAAAGGAGAGTAATTTTGTCCTCGTTTAGAGGTTATTTAAGGTTGTTTCAGAATGAGAGAGAGGAAAATAAAGGGCAAAATCCTAAAGGGTATAGAAAGTTAAAAAAAGAAAGAGACAGAGAATATCTTACCTTGTGGTGTCAAGCCAGGTAAAGTTGCATGGATTTATTATAAGGATATAAAGAAGCTTTAATATCAATAGAATACCAATGCAAAAGTAGAACTTGATTTTCTTTCTGTGTTAAAAAGATAAAGTTTCATGGGACTATTGGTCTGTGTTTTTTTTTTTTTAAGATTTTATTTATTTTTTTGACAGAGAGAGAGACAGCGAGAGAGGGAACACAAACAGGGGGATTGAGAGAGGGAGAAGCAGGCTTCCCGCTGAGCAAGGAGCCCAATGTGGGGCTCGATCCCACGACCCTGGGATCATGACCTGAGCTGAAGGCCACTTAACGACTGAGCCACCCAGGTGCCCCTATTGGTCTGTTCTTAATAGAAAATTGTAAAAGTTGTTTGTCTTTTAATCTACCAAGTAATACGGCTTGGAAGCAAAGATTGCTTTATCAAAATAATTTCCCACGCTTCATGTTATCTCTATTAAGTCTTCGATTAGTTAAGAAAACAAAGTCTTCTCAATATTAACACAGCTAAGTTTTTTTTTTTTCTTTTCCCCTCAGCTATGTTACTTCCTATGTTTGTTTTTGAAATCTTTCATTGCCAAGTAATGAATAAGTACATTGCTTCATAGTGATCTGTAATCCTATTTACAGATCTTCCTCCATTTACGATGGGGTTATGTCCTGATCAATCTACTGTAAGTGGAAAATCATAAGTTGAAGATGCATTTAATGCACCGAACCTACTGAACATCATAGCTTAGCCTCGCCTACCTTAAATGTGCTCAGAACACTTACATTAGCCTACAGCTGGGGAAGATCATCTAACACAAAGCCTCTTTTTATAATGAAGTGCTGAACATCTCATGTAATTTATTGAATACTGCACTGAAAGTGAAAAACAGAATGGCTGTGTGGATAGAGAATGGTTGTCCGTGTGTCTGTCAGTGTTCACACTCGTGATCGAGTGGCTGAGAGAAGCCCTGGCTTGCTGTCGCTGCCCAGCATCCTGAGAGATTACTGTGCCGCATATTACTGGCCCTGGGAAAAGATCAAAATTCATGATTTGAAGTATAGTGTCTATTGAATGCGTATTGCTCCTGCACCATTGTAAAGTTGAAAAAATCCTAAGTCAAACCATTTTAAGTAGGGACCCGTCTGCAATCAAGTGCTTAAAACTTTGGGCGTTCTCCACAGCCTTTACAAAACCAAATTCTAAATAAAGTCTTTGACTTCAAACTAACTTGGAGTTTTTTCTTTTGTTTTGTTTTGTTTTTTTAATGAGGTCCTTGGGAAATCTCCAAGGGTTTGTCCTCTCACCTGGTAAAAACAGAGATGTTAAGCTGATTTGATTTATTTTATATGTAAAATTACACAGGAAGAATTGTCAAATAAAAAGTGGTTTAACTTTCTTTAGGTTGTAATTGTATGGACATATGTTATTAATATAAGTGTTTTAGCAATGGCATGAAATTCCCAGAATTGTGTGAATGTTCTTATTATCCATGTACTCAGTCTAATTTCAACTAAAATCTTGTATGCCACAGAAGTAACACAGTTTCCTTGTCAATTGCATTACAATGAACTCTCATCAGACATTTCACTGCGGTATTTTAAATCTTTTGTCATTCATCGACAATTATTGTTTTACTCTGACACTTCCCTGAAATCTTTTATAATCAGCTGCAATCCAAAAGTACTTAATCCTCAAAGAAGTTCATGGAGAAGCCTCTGACAAATACTCTGGAGTACAGTTTTCTGATAACTTGGAAAGCATACCACTTGACTGGGTAAGAATTTCCAGAACTCTAATAAAGAAATGGAAGACTAGATAAAACTGCTGACTCACGATCAGGCAGAACACCATTATCTACAAAGGCCAAATTATGGAAGCAGCCCAAGTGTCCACGGATAGACGATGAATGGATAAACAAGATGTTATTACAATATTACTCAGCCACAAAAAAGAATGAAATCTTGCCATTTGCAATGACATGGATGGAGCTAGAGAGTATAACGCTAAGTGAAATAAGTCATATGTGGAATTTAAGAAACAAAACAAATGAGCAAAGGGGGGGAAAGAGAGAGAGACAAACCAAGAAACAGACTCTTAACCATGGAGAACAAACTGCTGGTGACCAGAGGGGAGGTGGGTGGGGGGATGGAGGAAAAAAGTGATGGGGATGAAGGAGGGCACTTGTCGTGATGAGCACTGGGTGATGGATGGAAGTGTTGAATCACTATATTGTACACTTGAAACTAATGTAACACTGTACGTTAACTAACTGGTATTAAAATAAAAACTTAAAAAAGGAATGATCAGGCAGAAAAAGAATTAATTACATAGGATTAAATAAGCTGATGAAAATGGTTATACATTTTTTTATGGCCTTTTTGTTTAAATTTTTGCTGGCTCTTTAATGTTCTATTTTCTGGACATAAGAAACTCTTTTTCTCTTTTCTCATAAGCTATTTGCAACTTATAGTGATGCATAAATTATATCTTTGGAAACAGAAATAAAACATTAATTTTTCTCTCAACCTGAGAGACTTGGATTCCCAGTGTGCTGGTATGTGGAGGTGGGTCCTTGGGAGGTGATCAGGTCATGAGGGTGGAGGTCTCATGAATGAAAGTGCCAGAGACCCCAGAGAGCTCCCTCACTCCTTCCCGGGCATGCGGACACAATGAGAAGACCGGCCTATGAACGAGAAAGGAGCTTCTCCCCACATGCTGAACCTGCCAGCAGCTTGAGCTTGGACTTCCCAGCTTTCAGAAGTGTGAGAAATAAATTTCTGTTGTCGGTAAGTCGCCTAGTCCATAGGGTCCTGTTACGGCAGTCTGAATGGACAAAGCCACCGCCTGATCCCTCCAGAATTCAGAAATTCTTTTTTTTTTTTTTTTTAAGATTTTATTTATTCATTTGACAGAGAGACAGATAACAAGTGAGGGAACACAAGCAGGGGGAGCAGCAGAGGCAGAGGGAGAAGCAGACTCCCCGCCGAGCAGGGAGCCTGATGCGGGGCTCGATCCCAGGACCCTGGGATCCTGACCCGAGCCGAAGGCAGACGCTTAACCAACTGAGCCACCCAGGCATCCCCAGAATTCAGAAATGCTTATTGAGCCTTGTAACCAATATACTGTGGCAACAATGGAGCTGCAGGGTTTCCAAGGCTGGGTCAGAAGCAGCTTTGCAGTTCCTGCCTTGTTCCGTCTCCTCAACACTCTCTGTTGGAGCCCTGAGCTGCTGTGAGAGAAATCTGGCTACCCTGCTTGGGAAGACTACGTGGAGGGACCCTGGGACTACAATTGAGAGGGAGAAGGGCCAAACTGAGCTGATATTTTCAGCTATTCTCCCCAAAGCACTAGGC
Organism: Halichoerus grypus; assembly: GCF_964656455.1. NCBI lineage: Eukaryota > Metazoa > Chordata > Mammalia > Carnivora > Phocidae > Halichoerus > Halichoerus grypus. The sequence continues at coordinate 5,858,664 of NC_135719.1, forward strand.
ACGAAAAGGAAGCCTTCTTGGACCTTCGGGCCCAGGCCAGCTGCCAGATGAAGACCATCCAGCAATGCTTGTCAACTCCATGTGGACGCTGAAGAATCAGCCTTGCTCAAATTCTTGACCCAAAATATTGTGAGATATTCAAAGGGCGGGTTTTTAAAAATTTTTTTTAAATCACTAAGCTTCAGGGTAGTTTGTTACACGGCAATAGCTAGCTGGAACAATATTAATACATGTCAAATACCTTCATTCTATTTATTTATCTGTTTTATTCCGGGTGCACAAAATTCAGAGTTTCTTCCTCATTGGTTTGTGCAAATTCTCTTTTATTTTATGATTTTTTTTCTTCCATTCTTCTGTCCTTGTAGGAATTTAATATAGGTATTTAACATATGCTTTTCCAATCTACCACCTCTGTTTATTTCGATATATGTCTCTTCTTAAAAATATAGCATGTCCCATTTTTTGTACTTTTATTTGTGGACCTTTTATTTTTTGTTGTTTTTGTACTTTTGTACCTTTATTGTACTTTATTTTTTAAAAAAAGATTTTATTTTTTAGAGAGAGAGAGAGCGCACACAAGCAGGGGGAGCAACAGGCAGAAGGAGCCCCAGGACTCTGGGATCATGACCTGAGCCAAAGGCAGACGCTTAACCAACTGAGCCACCCAGGCATCCCTTTTGTAGATACCTTTAAAGTTACAGAATTGGTATTGGGACGCCTGGGTGGCTCAGTCATTAAGCGTCTGCCTTCGGCTCAGGTCATGATCCCAGGGTCCTGGGATCCAGCCCCGCATTGGGCTCCCTGCTCAGCGGGAAGCCTGCTTCTCCCTCTCCCACTCCCCCTGCTTGTGTTCCCTCTCTCGTTGCCTCTCTCTGTCAAATAAATAAATTAATTAAAAAAAAAAAAGTTACAGAATTGGTATTGTACTATCAATCATGTTCCGTTTTTTACTTCTTTTTTGCACTCAATTTGTAAGTTTCTGAGATCTCGAAGTATTGTTTCATGGAATCCAGGTTGCTTTTCCTGAGTGCTGCATAACATTCCACGGAAAACACATTCTGTCTTTTCCTCATCCATCCTGCTGGTATCGGAACCAGCAATTTGTTATGACACATGTTGTGTTGTTGTAAAGGTGACAAACTTTTGCAAGACAGTGTTTTGAGAGATAAGGAGGGGACGGACTGCTGTGTTGTAGGGAGTGTGCTCTTTATTTCACTAAGTGCTATGGTGCGGCTCGCCAGACAGCTGCATTGCTTTAGAGTTGTATCAGCAAGACCCAAGGGCCTTTTATTCCCCCACCTTCTCCAGAACTTGATAACATCTCACTTCCTGATTTTAGTGCAGTGGTATCTGTTGTTTTGATTTGCATTGTTCTCATTACTGGTAAGATCAAATGCTTACCAGCAGGATGAGTTTCCCCTTCAGTGAATTATCTATCAAATCCTTTGCCCATTAAAAAAATTGGGTTTCTTGTAAAAAAAAAAAAAAAAAAAAGAAAGAAAGAAAGAAGAACTGCGTTTCTTGTCTTTTTCTTGCTGATCGGCAATTCTTGAATGTTCTAGCTATGACTCTGTTCTTGGCTTTGTACAGATTTCTCTCAGGCTGTCATAAGCTGCTCCCTTGTCGATGGGGTGCTCTACTGAACTCAAATCTTTAAGTGGTCAAATCCATTGCTTTTTTTTTTTACTTTATGTAATTTAAAAACTTTGTTTAAAAGATCTTGCATCCCTCCCCACCCAAGGTAATAAAGCTGTTTTTCTGTTTTCCCCTGAGAGATTTTATTCCTGAGTCTGCCCCCATACCATCTGAGACACAAGACCTCTTCCCAGCAAATTCTCCTGCATCTTCAACCTTTTCTCTGAAGGCTGCCTTCACCCTCACCTTCTTGCTCTGGAAGAATCCTGGCTTTCCCCGGGGAATCCTACTGAACTCAGGATCACGGGCTTGACTGTAGAGTGCTTTAGGGTAAGTTAGAAAAAGACAGCCCCTCTGGGTGGCAGAGCCCCAGGAACAGGGGTGGTGAGGGGAGTGTGGACTGGGTCTCCTCCACTGCTGGCCTTCTCCCTGCACACCCCCTGTAGGGCACACTCCTGGCTGAAGCGTGGTTTTATCCTTGTCCTCATCATCTTTCACCTCATAAGGCTGAATTCTTGCGGCGCCTCGCTGGCTCAGTTGGGAGAGCATGTGACTTCCTCTCGGGGTTGTAAGTTCGAGCTCCACGTTGGGTGTAGAGATTACTTAACAATAAAATCTTGACCCAAAAAAGCTCAATTCTTAAGCACTGTTCTCTCTGCCCACCTCCTCCCATATTCCTGTTCCATCAATGCCCCCAAACCTGTGGGAACCTCCAGTACAGGGATGACCACTTTCTCAGGGTGACCCACCATTCCCTCTCTGGGCCCCTCCCTCCCAACTACCCTTGTGACACAGTTTAGCTCCAACCATCACATCATTATAACCACGCCCTTGTACCCCAACCTGTCTGGAAAAACTCTGCCCCAACTTACCACCCACCTTCCACTAACTCTGGCGGCACACGAACTAACCGCTGAAAAGTGACGGTCATGCTTTTAATTAATGACCAAACATCTCCATGTCTTATTGACTGTTCCTTCCACAAGGAATGGTCCTCCACCAGAGGTTGAATGGGTCACTCCATTATTTAACTTAGGTCTCTGCTCAGATCACCTCTTTGGAAAGGCCCTTCTCATATCATCTAGAATTCCCCTCCCCCAGGACTATCTAGTCCCAGTGACATGGCTTTATTTTTCTTCATAGCATATATCATCTCCTAACATAATATTTAATTCTGTGCTTATTGTTTATCTTCTCCTTCCCCCACTTGAATGGAAGCTCAGTAAAAGTGACTTGCCTATTGTGTTCCGCGCTATATCCCCAACCTAAAACCCATAGGAGGCATTTAATAAATATTTTTGAAATGAATGAATGATGGCTGGCTCCAGGATGGATGTCCCCAAAGTATTAAAAACATTGATATATTATCTGACATATTTGATAGAATTGAGAGGAGTTTTGGAGTTCTGGTAGAGAATTTGGGTATGCATTAGTGATAGGCACATAGAAAAGCAAGCAAATTGGGCGCCTGGGTGGCTCAGTTGGTTAAGCGACTGCCTTCGGCTCAGGTCATGATCCTGGAGTCCTGGGATCGAGTCCCACATCGGGCTCCCTGCCCAGCGGCGAGCCTGCTTCTCCCTCTGACCTTCTCCCCTCTCATGCTGTTTCTCTCTCTCTCACTCTCTAATACATAAATAAATAAAATCTTAAAAAAAAAAAAAAAGAAAAGCAAGCAAATTTAAAAATAAAGCAATTACTAATTTCAGGGGGGCTAAAACAACAAAAGGTTGTTTCCAGAAAAGAAATATGTTTATTTAGTCATAGTAAGGTAAGCACGGAAAAATAATTTAACCCAAAACTGTGACATACCTATTTTGGCTCAACGGCGAGTAGGGACAGAAGAGGAGGGACAGGGGTCTCTATGTCCATATGGTGCGGGTAGGTGGCTGGGATTTGTATGTGTGCATGGTAGCTAATCCTAATCTTCTGTGGTGGGAAGTCAAATGATAATATCCCAAACTGAAAAATCACAAAACAGTTGTTTACGCATCCTATTTACAAGAAGACAGTGTAGGGGAGGGAAAAGCTTTCCTTGACCCTCTTAGAGTCTCTGGCTGGGTCTGAATATTAAGCTGACAAAAACAGATTAAGAGGAGAAAAGCCTACACATTTTACTGAATTTTTACATGTACAAGGGAGCCTTCAGAAGAGAATGAAGACCCAAAGTAGTTATCAGAGCATGAAGCTTTCATACTTTTAGACAAAGAAACAATGACTTTGTGAAGAATTCACAAAACAAAGGGGTAGTATATAATGAAGAAATAACTAGGAAGGGCGCCTGGGTGGCTCAGTTTGTTAAGCGTCTGCGTTTGGCTCAGGTCATGATCCCGGGATCCTGGGATCGAGCCCCGCATTGGGCTCCCTGCTCAGTGGGGAGTCTGCTTCTCCCTCTGCCTGCTGCCCTGCCCCACTTATGCTCACTCTCAAATAAGTAAATAAAATCTTTAAAATTTTTTAAAAATGAAACAAAATAATAATTAAGTTCTGTTATAATCCAATTGCACCTTAAATAAATTGGTCCCAGTCAAACTCAAATGGTTTTTGTTTTGTTTTGTTTTTTTTAAAGATTTTATTTATTTATTTGACAGAGAGAGAGACAGTGAGAGCAGGAACACAAGCAGGGGGAGTGGGAGAGGGAGAAGCAGGCCTCCCGCCGAACAGGGAGCCCGATGTGGGACTCGATCCCAGGACCCTGGGATCATGACCTGAGCCGAAGGCAGACGCTTAACCAACTGAGCCACCCAGGCGCCCTGTTTTGTTTTGTTTTAAGTGGGCGCCACACTGGTGGTGGAGCCCAACGTGGGGCTTGAACCCACGGCCCTGAGATCGAGACCTGAGCTGAGATTAGGAGCCAGACTCTTAACGAGTGAACTACCCAGGTGCTCCTCAAATGGTATTTTTCTATAGACCTATAGAAATTTTCTACTTAAACTTTCTGGGTAAAGTTACTAAAATACATATTTCTCTAGTTATTATTGACACTATATTAATATAGTATGCTTATATTCACTTAATTTTATTTTTTGGCAATCTTGTTTTGGGGATTTCGGACAAAAAATAATACTGACTTTAAAATTATCTCAGTCTGGGCTTCCTGGCTGGCTCAGTCAGAGGAGCGTGTGACTCTTGATCTCAGGGTCATGAGTTTGAGGCCCACGTTGGGCGTGGAGCTTACTTAAAAATAAAATCTTAAAAAAATAAAATAAAATAAAATAATCTCAGTTTAGCCAAAGACTTGTGAATAGTTGGTAACAGAATATTGCCTGTGACAAAAGATAAATAATGTCATAGGTAAATGTATACACTAAATTTTTTTAATGAGTCAGTATTGGGGCGCCTGGGTGGCTCAGTCCTTAAACGTCTGCCTTCGGCTCGGGTCGTGATCCCAGGGTCCTGGGATCGAGCCCCGCATCGGGCTCCCTGCTCGGCGGGAGGCCTGCTTCTCCCTCTCCTGCTCCCCCTGCTTGTGTTCCCTCTCTCGCTGTGTCTCTCTCTGTCAAATAAATAAATAAAATCTTAAAAAAAAAAAGTCAGTATTTACCTCTACAACATAAAAAGCAAAAGGAGAATTTTGCTTATACCTCAAAAGTGTGTATTTCTCTATATTCCAACTTTTATTACTCTTATTAAACTCTATTAACAAATAGGTATTCTTCCTAATATGTCCCTTAGGGTATATTAAAACTTCTTTTCTTTTAAAAATAACTGGTGTTGTGTTCACAATGGTGCTGATCATGAAAATCATCTAGATCTATATACTCGAAATCAGTACAAACATATTTGGCCCTAAAAGGAAAGGAAAAAGGATTCATGGCCACAGCACTATCCCTACATGAGATCTAACTCAGCATTTTTTTTTTTTTAAGATTTTATTTATTTATTTGAGAGAGAGAGAATGAGAGAGAGAGCACATGAGAGGGGAGGGTCAGAGGTAGAAGCCGACTCCCTGCCGAACAGGGAGCCCGATGCGGGACTCGATACCGGGACTCCAGGATCATGACCTGAGCCAAAGGCAGTCACTTAACCAACTGAGCCACCCAGGCACACCTCCAACTCAGCATTTTTGTCTAATTTTAAAATAGGTTCTTCCTAAACCCAAAATGTTATTAGGTGCTTACAAGTAAAACAATTAATGTGTTACAGGTTTGACACTATAATTTTACCATTTAAAATTTAGTTATGTTTTAAAATTACGATTTTTAAAACTCTTAAGATAATAATTCAATATAGTTTGCTATAACAATCTCTCATACATATGTAATATTTATATGTGTGGGATATATATATATAGAGAGAGAGAGAGAGAATAAACTTACTTTGCATTTATTTCTTCCCATTTCCTGAACTATTAATTTTTAAAATTTCTGTCATAAACCCACATCCATTTACAAAGATTAATATACTATATTTTATATGTATGATTGTATACACATATATGTGAATCAGGACTAAAAGAAACAACAAACAGACAAACAAAGAACCCCAATAGTTCAGAATGGGAGGTGTGGCAGTGGAGATAAATGTAAAGTTTGCTTTTTTTTTTTAAGGTTTTATTTATTTATTTGTCAGAGAGAGAACAAGAGTGAGCACACAGAGCAGGGGGAGGGGCAGAGGGAGAAGCAGACTCCCCGCTGAGCGAGGAGCCTGATGCGGGGCTCGATCCTAGGACCCTGGGATCATGACCTGATCTGAAGGCAGACCCTTAACCAACTGAGCCACCCACGTGTCCCTAAAGTTTGCTTTTATAAACAGTAGCTAAATGGAGATGATCTCACAAGAATTCTTTATTTTTTAAAAAGATTTTTATTTATCTATTTGAGAGAGTGAGAGAGCAGGAGCTTGGGGGAGGGGCAGAGGAAGAGGGAGAAGCAGGCTCCCCATTGAGCAAAGAGCCAGATGTGGGACCAATCCCAGGACCCCAGGATCATGACCTGAGTTGAAGGCAGAGGCTTAATCGACTGAGCCACCCAGACAACCTCACAAGAATTCTTTTTTCTTTTTTTTTTTTTAAGATTTTGTTTATTTATTTGACAGAGAGAGACACAGCGAGAGAGGGAACACAAGCAGGGGGAGTGGGAGAGGGAGAAGCAGGCTTCCTGCGGAGCAGGGAGCCTGATGTGGGGCTCGATCCCAGGACCCTGGGGTCATGACCTGAGCTGAAGGCAGACACTTAACGACTGAGCCACCCAGGCGCCCCCCTCACAAGAATTCTTATGTAGGAACTTTGCGCTTGTAAACAGCACTGAACCAGAGACAGGCCCATCCAAGTTCTTGTACATGATGGTGGCCCACATTTTCCATCCATTTCTTTTCATGTTAGCAACTAAACACATCTGCCAAGTAAGAAGCATAAATTGTAACTTACTAGAGCACGATCACCTTTAATTTGAAAATAAATGTAAACAATTGGATCAAGCTATGCAAGTGTTTATACTATCACAGCTGAATCAGGAAATATTACCAATACCCATCACCAGATCGATAGATTCACCATATGGCTACCAAGGACAGCTATAATATTAAATTTCATTACGCATGCACTAGTTATATGATCAGTGCTGGGATTATATTTCATCTCAGGATAAAACCAACAAGCAATTATAGTTTTCGTCAAGAGTTTTAATTAAGGCTTACTACTTTATAAAAGGAAAAGGGTAATAAATTTAAACACTGACAACAAAACTCTTTTGAAAGAGTCCATCCCCCAGTGAGAACACCCTTGTTCATTGACAGTCAGGGTCACAAACCTTACTGGCCAAATTATGAAGGGAGTCTGCATCACTCGGAATTAGCTGCAATTTGGGAATACAAAATAGGATTTAAAAAAATAAACGGGACACATTTTGCACAGAAACCTAATTCAGATGGCCAGATGCTTTTCCGCTATACAGTCAACAAAAAGTTGAAACTTCCCCCCTGCAGAGTCAGGATAAGCCCCTTTGTTATTCTCTGCAGATATTTATCAAAGGTAACCATATTCATTGATCTATTGAACACACTCTTGCATGTGTTTTTGAACACACTAAAAGGTTTTTGTTGGGATGGATTGATTATATTTGAGCATGACTGTATGCGCAAGAACCTTAAACTACCCCATGAGTGCCCCATTGGAGAAACATAACATTCTTTAAAACAACACTACAAATATATTCCCTATGCATGTATTTGCCAAAACATGGAATAGATAAGCCACTTTAGATTTTATTTATTTATTTGTCAGAGAGAGAGAGCACAAGCAAGGGGAGCAGAGGGAGAGGAAGAAGCAGGCTCCCTGTTCAGCAGGGAGCCTGATGTGGGACTCGATCCCAGGACCCTGGGATCATAACCTGATCTGAAGGCAGACGCTTAACCAACTGAGCCACCCAGGCGCCCCTAGATAAGCCACTTTAAATAAATAAAATGATTACCTACAGGAGAGGAAGGAGACAAGATGGGAGGGACAGGGGTAGAAGACACACTTCTCTGAAACTACCTCGTTTTTTTTGTAGATTTGACTCTAGAATTATGTGAATGTTTGGCATAAGAGTAAAACAAACTTAAATCAAAATGTATTGGCAATTTGTGTCTTCCTTTCTTTTTTCTTGATCAGTCTGTCTCGAGGTGGATCAATTTTATTGATCTTTTCAGAGAACCAGCTTTTGGCCTCATTGATTTTCTCTAATGTTCTCTAATGTATTGATTTTTGCTCTTACTTTATTTCTTTCCCTCTACTTACTTTGAGTTTAATTTGCCGTTCTTCTAGAAATTTCTTCTTTTTGAATACACGTACTTGCACAGCTATAAATTTCCCTCTAAGAATGTGGCATGTGTGTGAAGATGTTGTTTTTAAATTACAAATCCAATTTCTTTAACAGATACAGGGATATTCCGATTGTCTATTTCTCCTTATTCCAGTTTTGGCAATCTGTGAGTTTTTTTCAGGGACTTTTCAAGGAATACCCGGGCTGTTCAACATGGCCCCTCCACTCAGCCTCGCTGGAACTAAACATCTCCGTGCCCTGAATGGATGTGGGCATGGTTTGGCTTACAATTCTTGGACAGTTGTCCCCTGTGTGTCCTGCAAATATGGACGTTAGGTGTGCCCATACCTTTTGGGGAGTCACTTCTCCCAGGTCCTCTCAGGAGACAGGGCTAGGGACTAGATGTAAGTGTATATCTATACACAAACATACCTATGTCTATTTCTTTTCTTTTTTTCTTTAAAGATTTTATTTATTTATTTGAGAGAGAAAGACGGAACACAAGTAGGGACGGGGACAGAGGGAAAGGGAGAAGCAGACTCTCTGCTGAGCAGGGAGCCCCATGCTGGATCCTAGGACCTAGGGATCATGACGCCAATGGAAGGCAGACGCTTAACTGTCTGAGCCACCCAGGTGCCCCAGGGCCTGCCTTTATATACTTAGTTTTAATAATATAGTAAGAACTCATTAATCCATAGCCTAAAAGGAAAGCAAGAACTGTGACAATATTTTATATCTAACCGTATGTCCCCACCATACCTCTCTTCCAGACTTCTCCCAAGATAAGTATTATCTGTCTCACTATAGTTCAATCATCTGACTGCTATAGCTATTTGATTTGTATGACTTCACCATAGTTAATTCGTCTATGCCTCTATTGATGGGCATCTAGATTATTTCCAGGTTTTGTTTGCTTGCTTTACAATTTTTCTCTTTTTCTTGGAATTTGGAAGCTCCTTCAGGATGTGACAGTGTGTGAATCTTTTTTCACAAATTGTCCCAGCACGTGGAAGATTCTTTCAAGCTTGACCCCTATTTATCTTTTTCAGTGTACGGACCCTGTCATGATTATTTGGAAGTTTTTGATATTTTCAATAATGCTGCTATAAATATTTTTTATGTGTTTCTCTGGATGTGCATGTGTCAGAATTTCTCTAGAATATTTATCTAAGAGCAGACAGTATAATAACTTTGTTGTTTTCTAAAGTGGTTGCATCCATTTACATTTCCACCAGCAATGTTTAAGAGATATTAGAGATTCACGTCTTTTCTAATGCTTGATGGTATCAAACTTTCACATTTTTGCCAATCAGATATATGTAAAATAGCATCTCTTTGTGGTCTTGAGTTGCATTTACCAGATCAGTTTTAAATATCTCTTCACAGATTTATTGATATATATGGTTCCCTTTCTATAAAATGCCTGTTCACATCTTTTACCTATTTTTCTATTGGACTGATTGTCCTTTTTATATTAATTAATGAAAGTTCTTTAACCATTTTTGAGCTGAATTCTTTATCAGGGTGTGAATTTTGTTTTCTTTAGGTTTTCCTTTGAGATAAAAAATCTTAACTTCAATGTAGCTGATTTGTCGATCATATTTTATTGTCAATGTTTCTTGTAGCTTGCTTGAGAAATTTTTCTGTACTCCATGGTCCAAAGGGCAGACCTCTATGTTCTCCGTTCAATTTTTTCCAGTTTTGTTTTGAAATCTCAATTCTTAAATGTTCTGGAATTGATTTTTGTGTATGATGTGAGGTAGGGATTTTTTTCTCTAATTTTTTCCTACATAGGTAATAATTTTTCTCCTTTCTCACCGATCTGACACACTATCTCTGTTATTTGTGTATTGTGTATCAATAGAAAACTATTTTAATTATAATAAGTTCGTATTAAACCCTGATATCTGGTAGGGAAAATCTTACTCTCACCTCTTTGTCTTTAGAAATGTCCTGGCTATCTTTGGCTTTTTATTTTTCCATTGTACATTTTGGAATAATCTTAACAAGTTTTATGGCAAACCCTATTGAAATATTGATTGAACATGCATCGAATATACAGATCAATCTGGGGGAAGATTGATATCTTTATAATAATACATTTTCCTACCCAGGAACATGATACATCTCTATATCTATTTAGGTCATCTTTAATATGTCTTAATTGAGATTTATTATTTTCCTTAGAGGTCTCAAATATCTTCTCTTGATTTACATTTTCTAGTAGTTTGCTGTTGGGGTATAAAAATGCAACTAACTTTTGTATATTAATCTTATATCCTTCCATTTTGTTAAAATCTCTTCTTGTTTCTGATACTTACCTGCATATTCTTTTGGGTTTTCTGTGTTAATAATACTATCTACAAATAATGAAAGCTTTGTTTTTTCTCAATCATTATGCCTCTAATTAATGTTTCTCAGATTGTTGCATTGGCTAAGATCTCATATACAGTGTTAAATGGAAGTGATGATAGTGGGCATTCTTATCACATGTCTGAGTTTAAAGGGAATATTTTTAAAACATCCCCTTTAGAATCATGTTTGCTCTGGTTTTTCCGATTTAAGAAGTTCTTTCTGTTTCTAATTTACTAAGACTTTTAAAAAAATTCCACATGGGTGTTGAATTTTTGCAAATACTTTTTCTGTATCGAATGTTCAGGTGGATTTCTCTCTCATAATCTTTTAATATGGTAAATTACACTTGTAGATTTTCTAATCATCCTGTGATTCCTGGGACAAACCTACCTTGGTCATCGTGTATTGTCTTTTTTATACACTTTGGATTTGGTTTGATAACATTTTGTTTAGAATTTTTGCATCTATATTTATGTAATTGTCCTTTCTCATAATCTTTGTCTGGTTTTAGCTTCAAGATTATGTTGGTGCTGTAGAATGAGTGTACTAAATTGGTTTGGTCTGTTCCTTGAAGGTTTGGTAGATCTCTTTAAAGTTTACAGGCCCAGGGATGCCTGGCTGTCTCAATCAGTGGAGCATGTGACTCTTGATCTTGAGGTCGTAAGTTTGAGCCCTATGTCAGACATCAAACTTACTTAAAAAAAAATTGTGGGCCTAGTCTTTCCTTTGTGGAAAGATTATCAGGCACTGATTAACTTCTTAAAATAGTTATAGGACCATTCAAGCTTTTTATTTCTTTTTGGGTTAATTATGATTAGTTCTATTTTTCTAAAAATCTGAATATTTTGTCCGAGTTCTCAAAATTGTTAATTGTTGCCTCTTCTCTTCTTCCTCTGTACTTTATGTGTAATTATATCTCTATTTTCATTCATAGTATCTTTTTTTTTGTTAAGATTTTATTTATTTATTTATTTGACAGAGAGAGACACAGCGAGAGAGGGAACACAAGCAGGGGGAGCAGGAGAGGGAGAGGCAGGCTTCCCGCGGAGCAGGGAGCCCGATGCGGGGCTGGATCCCAGGACCCTGGGATCATGACCTGAGCTGAAGGCAGATGCTTAACGACCGAGCCACCCAGGTGCCCCTTCATTCATAGTGTCTTGTGTCTTATCTCTTCTCTTGACCAATGTTGCTAGAAGTTTGTCAATTTTATTTGTTCTTTTTCAGAGAAACAATGTTTACTTTTTGATCAACTCTCTTGAATCTTTGCTTTCTATTTTATTGGTTTCTGTTTTTATCATCTTTGTCTTTCTAGTCCATTGTTCTTTTTCTAACTTCTTAAGGTGATCACTTAGTTCAGTAAATTTTAAGGCCTTCCTCTCTCTAATATTTAAGTAATTTGAAGTGAAGATTTGCTGTGCCCTGCACAACCTGAGATATGTTTTCATGTTATTGTGTTCTAGTTATTTAGAAATGTCATGATGACCTCTTTTACCCATGAGTTATTTAGCAATATGTTTTATAGTTTCCAAATATGTAGGGACTTTTTACTTACCTTTCCGTAATTAATTTCTGTGAGGTGATAGAAAATATATATTGGTCTCCGCCCCCAGTTCCTGTCACAGAGCTCCTAAAACTTGTAATTTCCTAAGTGACAAGAACACTACGAGCATCTCTTGGTCTAAGATTGGTCTTTGACCTCTGCTCCTGACAATGGGCTCCTGAAACCCTTGTGATTTCCTGGGTAAAAGGAGTGTCTTATTCTATTGAGGTGACTCTGGCTAGATTCCTGGATGGGGGCTGGTCACCAGAAAGACCGCGCCATGACTAGAAGCTTGGAATTCTCATGTTTCATGTTCTCTTGGGAAGGGGGAAGGGCTGAAAATAGAGCTAATGATCAATCATGACCAGGAGGTGAAGCCTCCATAAAAATCCAAAGTAGGAGGTTGGAGAACTTCCAGGTAGGAGAATGTGTGTGGGTGCTGGGAGAGGGGTGTCCACAGACAGGTAATGGAAGCTCCATGTCCCCTTCCCTATACCTCGCCCTGTACATCTCTTCCATCTGATGTTCATCTGTATCATTTATCATATCGTTTTATAATAAACTGTAAATGTAAGTAACTGTTTCCCTGAGTTCTGAGCCACTCTAGCCAATTAATTGAACCCACGGAGGTGGGGTGGTTGGAATCTCCGATCTAGAGCCAGTTGCTCAGAAGCACAGGCGACAAGCTGGACGTGCAGCTGACATTTGGAGTGTGTGGCATGGCAGGGGGTGGGGGCCGTCTTGGGGGCGGAGCCATTAACCTGTGGGATGTGATGCTGTGTCCAGGTAGACAGTGTCAGAACTGAGTTAAATTGTAGGACGTTTGTCTTGTGTCACAGAGCATTGAATTGTTTGGTGTGGTATGGTAAAGATATAAAGGTATGGTGCATCTTTACCTATGCATTGAAAAATATGTTGAGGTTTTCTAGATCAGTTTTTGTTAGTATTTCATGTGTAACTGCGAAACAAGAATTGCATTCTTTCCCGGTTGGATGCAGAACTCTCTCTAGACTCATTAGATTGAATCTGTTCATTGTGTTGTTCAGACGTTTAATATCTTTACTGAGTGTTTTTCTGCTTGACCTCTCAATAGTCAAGAGAGATGTGATGAAATCTCCCACTCTGATGGAGGTACATTTAAGAATTTCTCTCTAGGATGGCTCAGTTGATTGGGTGCCCGACTCTTGGTTTTGGCTGGGGCCATGATCTCATGGGTGGTGAGATCTAGCCCTGCATCTGGCTCCCCCCTCAGTGGAGAGTCTGCTTGAAGATTCTCTCCCTCTGCCCCTCCCCCCACTCACATATGCGTGCTCTCTCTCTAAAATAACTCTTTAAAAAAAGAATTTCTCTTTATATCTTCACCAGTGTTTGGTTTATATACTTTATTAGGTGCATACACATTTTAAATTGCTATGACTTCTTGGAGAATTATGTCATTTATCTTAAAACAGTGACCTTCTTCACCTCCGATAATGCTCTTTGTCTTAAAGCCTATTTTATCTAATATTAATATGATTATTGCTACCTTTCTTTTAGTTTGCATTTGCCTGATAAGCCTTTTCCCATCCTTTACCTTCAATGTTTGTGCATCCTTATGTTTTTAGGTCACATTTTATATAAATAGCATATAACTGCGAAGTTTTAAAAATCCAATATTTACCTCTTTATCTTTTAAAATTATTTTAATTATTGGGGCGCCTGGGTGGCTCAGTCGTTAAGCGTCTGCCTTCGGCTCAGGTCATGATCCCAGGGTCCTGGGATCGAGCCCCGCATCGGGCTCCCTGCTCCGCGGGAAGCCTGCTTCTCCCTCTCCCACTCCCCCTGCTTGTGTTCCTGCTCTCGCTGTCTCTCTCTCTGTCAAATAAATAAATAAAATCTTTTAAAAAAATAAAAAAAATTAAAAAAAATAAAATTATTTTAATTATTAATATAATTGGATGTGGTCCTGCCAACTTATTATTTTAATTTTTCTGTTTCTTTTTATTTTTTTGTTTTTTTCAAAAATTGATGCCTAGGGGCACCTGGGTGGCTCAGTCGTTAAGCGTCTGCCTTCGGCTCAGGTCATGATCCCAGGGTCCTGGGATCGAGCCCCGCATCGGGCCCCCTGCTCGGCGGGAAGCCTGCTTCTCCCTCTCCCACTCCCCCTACTTGTGTTCCCTCTCTCGCTGTGTCTCTCTCTGTCAAATAAATAAAATCTTAAAAAAAAAAAAATGGATGCCTACATCTCCCTCCCTAGTAAGACAAAAGCTCCATCATATTAATATTATAGGTATGTTTACCTTTTAGTTTCATCTTAAAATTTTTTTTAAGACAAGCTTGATCGAGGGCACCTGGGTGGCTCAGTTGGTTAAGCATCCAATTCTTGAGCTCCATGCTGGGGGTGGAGCCTGCTTAAATAATAAAAAAAAAAAAGACAAACTTAATCACTTTCAGTTCTTATATCTCTTGCAGCATCCATTAGATTTGTCTCTGTTACTATTCAAATACTTTATGCAAAAGTATTTCTTCTTTTTTTAAGATTTTATTTATTTATTTGACAGAGATAGAGATAGTGAGACAGGAACACAAGCAGGGGCAGTGGGAGAGGGAGAAGCAAGCTTCCTGCCAAGCAGGGAGCCTGACATGGGACTCGATCTCAGGACCCTGGGATCATGACCTGAGCCGAAGGCAGACGCTTAACGACTGAGCCACCCAGGCGCCCTGCAAATGTATTTCTAGTGTGAATCTTGCTGTGGCAAATCTTCTCAGGCCTGGTATACCTCATGATATTTTTTTATCATGCCCTTCTACTTGAATGAAACTTTGGCTGGATGTAAAATTTTATGTTTCTAATCTTTTTCCTTCAATCGTTTGAAAAGAAGCCTCTTTTGCCATTTTGCATCCAGTACTGATATTGAAGAGTTGATGTAAATCTGATCTCAGTTCCTGTGATAAAATCTTTTCTTTTTCCTGTAAATTTTCAAGTTTCTCTTTGTCTTTGACGTTCTTAAATCTCATTATGATTTCTCTAGGTGTGGGATTTCCTTCTCTCTCTTCTGGGGCCCTCGTGGCCCCTTTCGATCTGAAATCCTTCTTCTTGGCGTAATTCTAGTGAATTTGTCTTTATTATTTTTCAATTATTTACTCCTCTCTGGTTTTTCCCCCTTTCCAGAGTTTCACCTATTTTTTCTGTTTAACTATGTTTTCTGTTCGCTATACTTTTTTGCAGTGGGCAGAATAATATCCTCCCAAAGGCATCCACCTCTTAATCCCCAGAATCTGTGACTTATGTTACATTACTTGCCAGAGGGGAGTTAAGGCTACGGATGGAATTCAGGTGACTAATCACCTGACCTTGAAATAGGGAGATTATCCTGGATTATCCAGGTGGGGCCAACATAATAATGTGGGCCCCTAAGTGTGAAAGAAGGAAGCAGGAGAGTTGTGTTGGAGTGATGAGATGTGGACAGACTCAACCATGCTGATGTGCAAATGGAGGAAGGGCCACAAGCCCAGGAACGTCGGGGGGGCCTCTGGAGGCTGGAAAAGGCAAGACAATGGATTCTACCCTAGAGTCTCCAGCGGGGAATGCAGCTTCGCCAGTGAGATCCATTTTGGACTTTTAAAGTTCTGGAACTGTAAGCTAACGAATTTGTGTTGTTTTAAGACACTAAATTTGTGACGATGTGTGATAGTAGCAGTCGGAAACTAATACACTTAAAAAAAAACCCAATACACTTAAAAATTGTTTTTCTTGTTTCTTTTTCTTTCTTAGGGAAGCCTTTTTAAATTTATTATATATTTTTTATTTTTTTAGGATAAATTTTTTTTTTTTAAGATTTTATTTATTTATTGACAGAGAGAGACACGGCGCGAGAGCCAACACAAGCAGGGGGAGTGGGAGAGGGAGAAGCAGGCTTCCTGCTGAGCAGGGAGCCCGATGTGGGGCTCGATCCCAGGACCCTGGGATCATGACCTGAGCTGAAGGCAGACGCTTAACGACTGAGCCACCCAGGCGCCCCATTTTTTATTTTTTTATAGTAAGCTCTACACCCAATGTGGGGCTTGAACTCATGACCCCAAGATCAAGAGTCTCATGCTCTACCAACTGGAGCCAGCCAGGTGCCCCTCTTGTTTCTTTATCTACCATTTGTTGGCTTGATTGCATTTTATTTTTTCCAATTTTTTTTTTCTTACAGATAGTTTGAAAGATCTATTTCCTATTTTTGTAATTCTGGTGGTTAGCCTTAACGTGTTCATCTTTTTACAGTGTTGTATATGTGCTCAGTGTCAGAGTCCAATCACTGTACAAGTTTTGTTATGAAAAATAGTCTCGCCCTTCCTCCCCCCTACCATTTCCTCCTCACCAGCGGAAACCACTTTCACTCCTCTAGCTGATTCTTCTCATATTTACTTCTTTATCTCTAAATAAACTGCTCCTTCTTGATTTTTCAGTTTTGGTCATCATCTGTTGACTTTCCACTGGAGAGGATGAAGATGGAACAGTTCCATCAGCACACGCGCATCCCTCTTCCCAATCCTCCCAAGCTGGTAGGAGGTAGGAGAAGAAAGAATAAACTTTGGTATGTTCACAAAGCTGTGGAAATGAATGAAGCATAGCTCCAGGAACAACAGGCATGAATCTCAACAGTCTAATGATGAGAGGAAAAGCACATCTCAGACGATCACACAGAATAACATTCTTTTTTTTTTGTAAGATTCTAAACCGAGTAAAACAAAACCATCCATTGTTCAGGCGCCCATATATGTGATAAAACCATTTTTAAAAAAGCAAAGAATGATAAACACAAATTTCAGGATGGTGGCTACCTTTCACTGGGGGGTGCTGGGGGATGGGAAAAACAGGAGGCGGCAGAGAGTTGTTGGCTAGTTGGCTGGTGGGTTTATGGGAGTTCATTATGTAAACAGATGCACACTGCATACATAAATGCAAGTCTAAGTGAATCAAATGAGAGAACATGCATGAGCTACGCAATGATAGCATGGTCTCAGCTCTTGTAAAAGTGTTCGCAGCAGCACTGTGCTTCACGGCAACAATTCTGGAACATTTCATCAAATTACATTGTTTTGTAAATACTTTCCGCTCCTCCATTTTCCTGGTTTTCTCTGTCCGGGCTAATTATTGGACCATTGGATCTCCTGGATGGATCCTCTATTTTCTCTCTTCTGTCTCTTTGTCTCTTGCTTTATTTGCTGGGAGATTTCTTCACCTTAATTTCCAGCTCTCTACTTCGACTGTTACGTCTTTAATTTCCGGCAGCTTATTTTTTATTCCCCAAATGTTCCTTTTCTATACTATCCTTTCATTTTTAGTTTCTAGTGGATTCATTTTTCCTCTCTTAAGGATTTCTTTTTTTATCCTTGGTGTCGTGAAATATCACACTGTGTCTAGGTGTAGATCATTTTTTTTCCTTCCCTCTTGATTGGTCTATCTTTCTGCTCTAGGCTTCACATTTCAAGTGTGTCAATTCTGACTTTGAGTTTGTTTTTTTAAATATCCAATTTACCTTTTTGCCAGAATCTCTAATTATTATTATTTTTGAATGCCAACTTCTCTTTTATCTATCTGAGGTTATTATATATAAGTAATCTAATGTCTTATTGTTTCTTCTGCTTGTTGGGTTTGGGATCTCTGTTTCAAGGTGTTGTTAATTCTCAAGTGTTTTTTGACTCTTGGATGTGTGATTGTCTCTGTGTTCAAGTGCTCCTATTAGCTTCTACAGAAGACTCTGGCAATGGGCTACAAATGGGCGTTCCTCACTTCTTGCTTCCTGACAGAACCCTGATTGTTTTTGGGCAGTCATATACCCAACCAGCTCAAGTGACAGATCCTGATTGTACTAAATCAATTCTAATTCCAGTGCCTCTTTTTTCCAGTCTCCCTGCAGCTAAGTCTGGCATGTAACAAACTTCTATCCAATGAGATATAAGTGGAAACCTACTGAGAAATTTCTGGGAAATCTTTTACTTTATTGTAAAAGGAACATTTGTATGAGGAAAAGTCAATGGTACTGCCTCTTTTCCTTTCTTCCTTCCTTTGACATAGATGTAATGCCTGGAACACAGCAGCCATCATGTGACCATGAGGCAGCTATACACTATGGATGTTGAAGTGGAGAGTATGAAATCGATTTGTGGATAGCTTTAATTGGGCCAGAGCTGCCAAACCTGAAACCACCTCTAGACATCCTGTGATGTGATTTAATGAAATGTCTTTTTTGCTTGAGGCACTATTAGTCATATTTGTTATTACTTATTAAAGATTTCTGACAAATGTGGCCAGCGCATGAACACTGTAACTGTTTCCCACATCCTGAATCCGGGGATTATGGTGGAGGAATGGAAGACTCTACCGGGTGAGGTGAACAAGGAGCTTATGTCTTTGACCAAAGAAGCTCCTTGCTCCTAAGTGTTGATGGCCTTCCTGGGCATGCCATTATTTTTAAGCTCAAGTGCCCCCCTTACTACTGACTGCAGGCAGATGCTTCTCTTGTCCTCTTCTTGGCACAATAAAGGGAGGAAAACAGAGAGCCAGTGTCCTGTTCCTACGTTAATGCCTCAACAAACCACCTTCAAGCAGCCAGAGAGCTTGCTTTCTGCTTCCCGTATCTGCCATTTCTGAGCTTAGAGCCTCTCAGCTGCTCTTGGCTTCTATAAGCAGTCTTCTCTTGCATGTGGTTTCTACTGTGGTTTCCTCCTTCAGTCTAGCCTCATTCTCCTTCTGTCTTTTAAGAGTTCCTGATCACTTCTGGTCTACTGAGAACACTTGTATTCCAGTGTCGCCGTAGTCTGCACGCATGCGCACACGAGCACACACCTGTGTCTGCCTACCTCACTTTCGATCCGATAGCTATGACATGTATTCACACACAAAAAATCGCCGAACTTTTAAATATCTAAACCCTCTTCTAAAGAGTCTATTTGAAGAAATAGAATTGTAGTCAAGGGTTTCTACTCATAGTTTTTCTTTCCAGCAGCAATGATAAAATTAAGGGGACTAATAGCTCAGAAAGTATTAGAATCTTTCCAGGAACATGACTTTCTTTCGGTTTGACTGGAAGCATCTACCTGCCTGCAGAGGAGGGGTGGGAAGGAGAAATATTAAGGCTTACTATAATTCATCATTTCTAAGACTTACATTTCTTTGAAATTGGGTGTGTCTTGTAATCAATGTTGGCTGACAGTAGCTGTTGGCTTGGCAACGGTCGGGACATGGTTGTCATTGTCAGCATATATGCAAACTTGGTCTGAAAACCTTCTATTAACACCTTCCTTAAGGCTTTTAAAAGGCTGGATGTTGGCGGGGATGCGGAGAAAGGGGAACCCTCCTACACTGTTGGTGGGAATGCAAGCTGGTGCAGCCACTCTGGAAAACAGTATGGAGGTTCCTCAAAAAGTTGAAAATAGAGCTACCATACGATCCAGCAATTGCACTACTGGGTATTTACCCCAAAGATACAAAAGTAGGGATCCGAAAGGGTACGTGCACCCCGATGTTTATAGCAGCAATGTCCACAATAGCCAAACTATGGAAAGAGCCAAGATGTCCATCGACAGATGAATGGATAAAGAAGATGTGGTATATATATACAATGGAATATTATGCAGCCGTCAAAAGGAATGAGATCTTGCCATTTGCAGCGACGTGGATGGAACTGGAGGGTGTTATGCTGAGCGAAATAAGTCAAAGAGAGAAAGACATGTATCATATGACCTCACTGATACGAGCAATTCTTAATCTCAGGAAACAAACTGAGGGTTGCTGGAGTGCGGGGTGGGGTGGGAGGGTTGGGGTGACTGGGTGATAGACACTGGGGAGGGTGTGTGCTCTGGTAAGCGCTGTGAATTGTGCAAGACTGTTGAATCTCAGATCTGTACCTCTGAAACAAATAATGCAATATATGTTAAGGAAAAAAAAAGAAGAAGATAGCAGGAGGGGAAGAATGAAGGGGGGAAATCGGAGGGGTGGACGAACCATGAGAGACGATGGACTCTGAAAAACAAACTGAGGGTTCTAGAGGGGAGGGGGGTGGGAGGATGGGTTAGCCTGGTGATGGGTATTGAGGAGGGCACGTTCTGCATGGAGCACTGGGTGTTATGCACAAACAATGAAGCATGGAACACTACATCTAAAACTAATGATGTAATGTATGGGGATTAACATAACAATAATAAAAAAAAAAAAGGCTGGGGAGGGGCAGCATGAAAACTTGCAGGATGGGTGTCAGCAGTTCCAGAGGCAGTGGCAGATCTCTTAGTCTCTGGGTTAAGAGATCCTGCGTGGACAACACTCTGGAAGCACAGACAACTCTGAGTTGAAGACGGATTCAGAAGAACCCTCTGCATCAGTCTCTTCTGCAAAGAAGTTTTAGGAATACTTTCCAATTTATTTCACTTCTGTTTTCTTTTTTACCGATGCACAGGGGTGATATGTGATAAAAATGTATGTCTAAATAAGTCCAAAAAGAGCTTTTGCAATAAGTATAAACCGAAATTCTAAATTATAAGAAAGCATCACTCATAACTTAATTGGCAGCTTGTTTTTCTTTCTTGGGAGTACCTAAAATAACAGTGCATCTTACAACCGATGGCATTCATTTCAGTGAATGCAAAATTACAGAAAGAATGAAGAGAGAAAGAAGGAATTAATATCTAGCTTCTGACATTCAGAATAGAATTATGCAGCACGACATTAGCCTTGCAAAACGGGTGTCTGTCTTAAAAGAAGATCTTCTAAATTATTTCCTTTTGATCCTAGGTACCCCCCGCAACCCCCCTTTTCTTCAGCATTTCAACAGCCGAGCTCAGAGAACTCAGCCTGTGGGGTCCTCCCTAAGTGGAGGAGATAATCCTTCCAGCTGGGGAAGGCAGGCCAGGAGGCTTGCTACTCTACACGGCAGGGATGGGAGGCAGAGCCCGGTGGAAGCCCGCCTGTGTAAGGCCTGGGGAAAAGCAGGAAGATGAAAGCAATGGAGGAGGGGCGGAGGGAGGAGAGCACATCAGGCAGAATGGGATGGGAGATAGAGAAGTCGGTAACTCCTGACACCCATGATGGGGGGCTGTGCCTCTCTTCCTGCTTGGAGCCCCTGGAAGCGGTGACCTCCCAGAAAGTCCTGTAACTAGCCCAGGCGCAGTTCCAGGTGGAGGGGCCCTGCATCTGGCTCCCCCAGCCTCTGTACTGCCTCCACATGGAGATCCAGACGTAGCTAAGAGGGAGCTGTCACGTTGCTGGAGAGGACCACTGTGATGTGACATCACCCGGGACTCAGAAGGCACCTGAGGAACCCCACGGCCAAGGAACCCCCAGCTTTCCTTCCAGCCCTGCCCCTGGGATCCCAGAAGCCATACTCCTTCCCCTGTTTCCCAGTCTCCATCTCAGCAATAGTGGAAGACTGGCCATTTTTCTTAGAGAGGCTGAGCCTCACCTATAGGGATTATTGACTAGGACTAATATTTGGAAGGTAATTTTTTTTCCCCCAGACTAGCCAGAGATAGGATATGGGGGAGACCAGAAAAAATGAAAGAGCTACATTTTTGCCTTCACCTCCCAGAGATAGTTGCATTTCAAGACCTTGCTACATTTATAAAAGTGAAAGCTGGAAACAATTTTGATGGACTGCAATAGGAGGATGGTTTAGCCAGTTATTACGCGTGCATCAATATAACTTTACACAGTTATCAAAATGATCTTTATGGACTATTTTAATTATACAATAAGTGGGAATCAGGAAGTAAATGTATATATACTGAAAGACCTCAGTTAGATATAAGAAACAGACTGGAGGAAATTCACTAAAATGTTAACAGTGGTTACTCTGAACAGAGAAGTATGGGTAATTTTAATTCCTTATACTCCTCTGTAGTTTCCAAATTTTCTACAATGAGTATGTAGAGCCAAAAAAATAATAACAACATTTAGAAACAAAATCTTATATAACAAATGTCACAAATGGGTTTCTGAAACCCCTCACTCTTCTCAAACATAACCCACCTGCAAGGGGATGTGGGCGACTTGGCTGAGGGAGCGATTGTGGGAAATGATCCCTTTTTCCCTGTTCCCTAATACCCAGCCCAAGTATGACAGTTTTCAGGGGAAAACTGACAGGATATTTCTGTAACACTAGCCCTCAAAGCAGAAATATAGCAGTGGTTTCTCCAAGATGTCCCTAAGCCCTACCACACAACACTACCCATTTCTTTATGAACACGTCAGTGACGAATTTCCCATTCACACTGGCCTCCACGCTAGCAGCTCTCGGAGGACCCGAGTCCGGCATTCTAATCCCCAGCAATAATTTACTTCTCCATAGGCACCTAAGACAAATAAGGATGTAAATACAAACAAAATGTGGCCAGATGAAGACAGCCTGTCTGTCTGATCAGGCAGAACAGTGTCCAGCGGTCGGAGCAGGGGAGCGTGGCCAGAGGCCCCTGAAGGGACACTCACCCAAATCATCCTGGCCTGTCCCACCTCTCTGCTCTGTCAGACAGTTTCCCTTACAGGCAGCATGACAACTTTGAATATGAGGGCATTTATTTTCCAAAACTCAGCGTCTTGCAAATAGCACCAAGGATAAAAACACCTAACACCATGTCGGGAGTCTCCAACACCACAGCTCCCCTGGGCAGACCTGTGCCTGGTGTGAGGGCTTCTAGTCTAGGGAAGAAGTAAATTTAATCCCTTCCTCAAAACAGGCAAGTTTCAGGGGCTCTGGGCAAATCAATCACACCTGGGTGAGCAGCAGTGGACCGTCAATTGGAAGAGGACACTCTTCAGCATTCTGGAATGTGAGTCTGGCAATAAATGGGGATCCCCTTGAGGATACCTTGCTTCAAAGGTTGGGGGACAGCTGCCGTCACTCAGACTGTGCCTTAGCAATGGAGATTCCTGCTGGGCAGAGAGAGACCTGCCTGGGAGCCCAGCATCACCATGCCTTAAGCTTTGAAGTTCAAGTATCACCCCAGGGGCTCTAATCTGTCTGGAATAGATTGATACACCTAGGAAAATAGGTATAGGAGGAAAATTCAAGGTCAAATAGAGAAGAGTTACAAAGGGGAACTTGCCTTATCAGTTATTGGAATATCTCCTAGAACTACAAAAATTAAAACGGTGTGGTACTACACAGAGGGTTCAGTGGGTCAGAATAAAAAGCCAAGAAATATTTGCAAGTAGAGAAAAAAAGAAAAGAAAAAAAAGATAGGACAAAGGTGACATTTCAAGTAGGGATGTATTTAGTTCTGAATATAATGACAAATTGGGGGTGAGGGGGATATCAGGAACTGCTACAGATATAAAAATTAGTTCCTATTTAGTAACTATGAATGCCATGGCTCACAGAAGTGCTTTCTAACACCCTCCTTGCTTTGGTCTTCTATTCTAGTTTCTTTATTTTGGGTCTTGATTTTTACATTTTTACTTCTGTTTGATTTTTTTTTTTTTACATGGGTAAGTGCTTTTTTTTTTTATCACTTTTATTTTATTTTATTTTTTCATCATGATAAGTGTACTCTTTAATCCCCAGCCCCTATTTTCCCCCACCCCCCACCCACCTCTCTTCTGGTAACCATCAATTTGTTTGCTAGTTAAGAGTCTGTTTCTCAGTTTGTCTCTTTTTCCCCTTGGTTGTTTTGTTTCTTAAATTACACATAGGAGTGAAATCATATGGTATTTGTCTTTCTCTGACTGACTTATTTCACTTAACATAATACTCTCTAGCTCCAACCACGTTGTTGCAAATGGCAAGATTTCATTCTTTTCTATGGCTGAGTAATATTCCATTGTGTATATATACCACCTCTTCCTTATCCATTCATCAGTCGATGGACACTTGGGTTGCTTCCATAGTTTGACTTGTAGATAATGCTGTAATAAACATAAGGGTGCATGTACCCCTTTGAATTAGTATTTTTGTATGTTTTGGGTAAATACCTAGTAGCGCAATTCCTGGATCATAAGATAGTTCTATTTTAAACTTTTTGAGTACCCTCCATACTGTTTTCCAGAGTGGCTGCACCAGTTTGCATTCCCACCAACAGTGCACGAGGGTTCCCCTTTCTCTGCATCCTCTCCAACACCTGTTGTTTCTTGTGTTGTTGATTTTAGCCATTCTGACAGGTGTGAGGTGATATCTCCTTGTGGTTTTGATTTGCATTTCCCTGAGGATGAGTGATGTTGAGCATCTTTTCATCTGTCTGTTGACCATCTTGTATGTCTTATTTGGAGAAATATCTATTCATGTCTTTTGCCCACTTTTAAATTAGGTTATTTGTTTTTTGAGTATTGAGGGTTTTTTTTTTTAAGATTTTATTTATTTATTTGATAGAGAGAGAGAGCACAAGCAGGGTAGAGGAGCAGAGGGAGAGGGAGAAGCAGGCTCCCTGCTGAGCAGGGAGCTCGACATGGGGCTCGATCCCAGGACCCTGGGATCATGACCTGAGCCGAAGGAAGCCGCTTAACCAGCTGAGCCACTCAGGCTCCCCAAGGAGTATTGAGTTTTATAAGTTCTTTATATATTTTGGATACAACCCTTTTAATAGGATATGTCATTTGCAAATACCTTCCCCCATTCATTAGGTTGCCTTTTAGTTTTGTTGATTGTTTCCTTCACTGTGCAGAAACATTTTATTTTGCTGAAGTCCCTATAGTTTATTTATTTATTTTTAGGTTTTGTTTTTAAGTAATCTCTACACCCAGTGTGGGGCTTGAATTTACAACCCCGAGATTAAGAGTCTCATCCTCTGCTGACTCAGCCAGCTAAGCATCCCAGTTTGTCTTTGTTTTTGTTTCCTTTGCCTCAGGAGACATATTTAGAAAGAATTTGCTATGGCTGACGTCAAAGAAGCTATTACATGTGCTCTCTTCTAGGATTTTTATGGTTTCAGGTCTCATGTTTAAGTCTTTAATCCATTCTGAGTTTTTGTGTATTGTGAAAGAAAGTGGCCCAGTTTCATTCTTTTGCATGTAGCTGTCCAGTTTTCCCAACACCATTTGTTGAAGAGACTGTCTTTTCCCCATTGCATATTCTTGCTTCCTTTGTCGAAGATTAAATTAACCTTGTACTTGTGGGTTTACTTCTGGGTTATGTTCTAGTCCATTGATCTATGTGTCTATTTTTATGCCAGCACCATACAGTTTTGATGACTACAGCTTTGTAATATAACTTGAAGTCTGGAATTGTGATGCCCCCAGCTTTGCTTTGCCTTTTCCAGGTTGCTTTGGCTATTTGGGGTCTTTTGCAGTTCCATACACATTTTAGGATTGTTTGTTCTAGCTCTGTGAAAAATGCTTTTGGTATTTTGATAAGGATTGCATTAAATGTGTAGATTGCTTTGGGTCATATTGACATTTTAACAATATTTGTTCTTCCAGGGCACCTGGCTGGCTCAGTTGGTAGAGTATGTGACTCTTGATCTTGGGGTTGTGAGTTCAAGCCCCATGTTGGGGCTTTTAAGATGACTTAAAAATAAAATCTTTAAAAAATTTTTTGTTCTTCTAACCCATGAACATGGAATGTCTTTCCGTTTCTTTGTGTCATCTTGAATTTCTTTCATCAGTATTTTATAGTTTTCAGAGTACAGGTCTTTCACATCTTTGGTTAAAATTATTCCTAGCTATTTTATTGTTTTGGTGCAATTGTAAATGGGATTTTCTTAGTTTCACTTTCTGCTGTTTCATTATTCATGTATAGGAATAAACAGATTCCTGTTTATTGATTTTATATCTTGCAACTTTACTGAATTCATTTATTAGTTCTAGTAGTTGTTTGGTGGAGTCTTTAGGGTTTTCTACATATAATATCATGTCATATGCAAATAGTGACAGTTTTACTTCTTTCTTACCCATTTGGATGCCTTTTATTTCTTTAAGTTGTCTGATTGTTGTGGCTAAGACTTCCAGTACAATATTGAATAAAAGTGGTGGGAATGGACACCCTTGTCTTATTCCTGACCTTAGGGGAAAAGCTCTCAGTTTTTCATCACTGAGTATTTTGTTGGCTGTGGATTTTTCGTATATGGCCTTTATTATGTTGAGATATATTCTCTCTAGACTTACTTTGCAGAGGGTTTTTATCATGAATGGTTGTTGTACTGGGTCAAGTGCTTTTTCTGCATCTGTTTAAAATGATCATATGGTTCTTATCCTCTCTCTTATTGATGTGACACATCACATTGATTGTTTTGCAAATATTAAATCACCTTTGCATCCTGGGAATAAATCCCACTTGATGATGTAGAATGATTTTTTTAATATAATGTTGGATTCAGTTTGCTAATATTTTGTTGAGGATTTCAGCATCATATTCGTGAGAGATACTGGTCTATAGTTCTCTTTTTTTTGTAGTGTCTTTGTCTGGTTTTGGTGTCAGGGTAGAGCTGGCCTCATAAAATGAATTCGAAGCTTTCCTTCCTATTGTATTTTTTTTAATAGTTTGAGAAGAATGGGTATTAACTCTTCTTTAAATGTTTGGTAGGATCGGGGTGCCCGGGTGGCTCAGTTGGTTAAGTGTCTGACTCTTGATTTAGGCTCAGGTCATAATCTCATGGTCCAGCCCCATGGAGGGACTCCATGCTCAGTGGAGGTCTGCTTGAGGATTCTCTCACTTCCTCTCCCTCTGCCCTTCTCCTTGCTCACATGGGTGTGTGCACTCTCTCTCTGAAATAAATAAATAAATAGATAAGTAAATTTTATTTATTTCAGGGGGTGTGCAGAGGCAGAGGGAGAGAGTCTTAAACAGACCCCATGCTCAGCCCGACAGGGGGCTCAATCCCACAACCCTGAGATCATGACCTGAGCTGAAACCAAGAGTCAGAGGCTCAACTGACTGAGCCACCCAGGCACCCCATAAATAAATAAATCTTTAAAAATAAATAAATGAATGTTCAGTAGAATTTGCCTGTGAAGCTACCTGGTCCTGGGCTTTTGTTGGTTGGGAGTTTTTTGATTACTGATTCAATTTCATTGCTGGTGATTGGTGTGTTCAAATCTATTTCTTCCTGCTTTGGTTTTGATAGGTTTTATGTTTCTAAGAATTTATCCATTTCTTCTGAATTGTCCAATTTGCTGGCATATCATTTCATAATATTCTCTTTCAGTTGTTTGTATTTCTGTGATATTGGTTATTTCTCCTCTTTCATTAGTAATTTTATTTGGGTCCTCTCTCTCTCTCTCTCTTTTAATGTATCTTGCTAGAGATGTCTCAATTTTATTCTTTTTTCCTTTTTTTAAATTTAAATTCTAGTTAGTTAATATATAGTGTAATATTAGTTTCAGGAGTAGAATTTTATTAATTTTTTCAAACAACAAGCTTCTGGTTTCATTGATCTGTTCTATTGGTATTTTTTAGTTTCTATATCATTTATTTCTGCTCTAATCTTTATTATTTCCTTCCTTTGCTGGGTTTGGGTTTTTGTTTGTTGTTCTTTTTCTAGCTCCTTTAGGTGTAAGGTTGGCTTGTTTATTTGAGGTTTTTCTTGCTTCTTGAGGTTGACCTGTGTGGCTATAAACTTCCCTCTTAGAACCACTTTTGTTGCATCCCAAAGGTTTTGGAGTATTATGTTTTCATTTTCATTTGTCTTCATGTAATTTTTTATTTCTTCTTTGATTTCTTGGTTGACCCATTCATTGTTTAGTAGCATGTTATTTAACCTCCATGTGTTTAGGCTCTTTCTAGATTTTTGTGTTCTTGTGGTTGATTTCTAGTTTCATAACATTGTGGTCAGAAAAGATACATGGTATTATTTCAATTTTTTTGAATTTGTTGAGACTTGTTTTGGTGCCTAATATGTGATCTGTTCTGGAGAATGTTCCATGTGCACTTGAAAAGAATGTATATTCTGCGGTTTTAAGATGGAATTTTCTGAATACATTTGTTAAATCCATCTGTTCCAGTGTGTCATTCAAAGCCATTGTTTTCTTGTTGATTTTCTGTTTGGATGATTTGCTCATGGATGTAAGTGGGGTGGTAAAGTCCCCTACTGTTATTGTATTACTATCGATCAGTTCCTTTATGTTTGTTATTAACTATTTATGTGTTTGGGTGTTCCCATGTTGGGGTGCACAAATATTTACAATTGTTATATCTTCTTGTTGAATTGTCCCCTTCATTATTATATAGTGTCCTTCCTTGTTCTTGTTACAGTCTTTGTTTTAAAGTCTATTTTGTCCCATTATCAGTATTGCTACCCTGGCTTTCTTTTCACATTCATTTGCATGATAAATGGTCTCCATCCCCTCACTTTCAATCTGCAGGTGTCTTTCAGTCTGAAATGAGTCCTTTGTAGGCAGCATATAGATGGGCCTTGTGTGTGTGTGTGTGTGTGTGTGTGTGTGTGTTTTATCCATTCTGTCACCCTATGACATTTGATTGGAGCTTTTAGTCCATTTACATTCAAAGTAATTATTGATAGATATGTATTTATTGCCATTTTGTTACTTGTTTTGTGGTTGTTTCTATTGATTTTCTCTGGTCCTTTCTTCTCTTTTTGTCTTTCATTGTTTGTTGGCTTTCTTTAGTGATGTGCTTGGATTCCTTTCTCTTTATTCTTTGCATATCTATACTGGTTTTTGATTTGTGGTTACCATTATGTTTGTATATAAGCTCTTCTGCATGTAGCAGTCTATATTAAGTTGATGGTCTCTTAGTTTAAACCGATTCTTTATTCCTCTTCCTCCCACATTTTAGGTATATGGTGTCATGTTTTACATCCTTATATTTTATGAATCCCTTGAGTGGGTTTTACAGAAATATTTGTTTTTACTGCTTTTGTGATTTTTACTTTTCATACTCTCACTTATGGTCTCCCTTTCCACTCTAAGAGTCCCCTTAATATTTCTTGCAGGGCTAGTTTAGTGGTCATGATCTCCTTTAGTTTTTGTTTGTCTGAGAAACGCCTTATCTCTCCTATTCTGAATGGTAGCCTTGCTGCATAGAGTTTTCTTGGCTGCAGATTCTTCCCTTTCAGCACTGTGAATATATCATGCCACTCCCTTCTGTCCTGTAAAGTTTCTGCTGAAAAATCCACTGATAGCCTTATGGGGTTTCCCTTGTTCATAACTTTTCTCTTCCCTTGCTGCTTTTATTTTTATTATTATTTTTTAAAGATTTATTTATTTCAGAGAGAGAGAGAGAAAGCACGAGTGGGGAGAGGGCCAGAGGGAGAGAGAGAGAGAGAGAAGCAGACTCCCACCAAGCTCAGAGCCTGATGTGGGGCTCGATTCCATGACCTTGAGATCATGACCTGAGCTGAAATCCATAGTGGGATGCTTAACCAACTGAGCCACCCAGGCACCCCTTCTCTTGCTGCTTTTAAATATTTTTCTTTACCGCTACCTTTTGCCATTCTATTTGTTTATTTTTAAGGAAACTCTATGCCCAATGTGGGCTTGAACTCATGACCCCAAGATCAAGAGTCACATGCTCTACCAACTGAGCCAGCCAGGCACCCCCACTTTTTTACCATTTTAATTACTATGTGTCTTGGTATGGACCTCCTTTGGCTGAATTTTTGGGGGTGTCTCTGTGCCTCCTGGATCTGGATATCTGTTTCTTTCCCCAGATTAGGGATGTTTTCAGCTATTATTTCTTCAAATGAATTTTTTGCCCCCATCTCTCTCTTTGTTTTCTGAGATCCTTATAATGGGGATGTTATTACATTTGATGGAATGACTGAGTTCCCTAAGACTATTCTCAATTTGCATAATTTTATTTCTTCTCCTTTCCTCAGCTTGGTTACTTTCCATTACTCTGTCTCCCAGGTCATTACTCCATTCTGTTTCATCTAGCCTACTATTTATTCCATCAAGTGTATTTTTAATTTCATTTATTCTGTTCTTGATCTCTGATTGTTTCCTTTTTGTCTCTGTGTTAAGGGTCTCATTGATGTTCTCCATTCTTTTCTCAAGTCCAGTGAGTATCTTTATGATCATTACTTTATTTTTTAAATTTTTAAAAAAATTATTTATCTTTTTAAGATTTATTTATTTAATTTAGAGAAAGAAGGAGAGAGAGCGCGCGTGTGTAAGAGTGAGCAGGGGGAGGGGCAAAGGAAGAGGGAGGTAGAATCCTCAAGCAGGCTCCCCACAGAGCACAGAGCTGGATGTGGGGCTCAAGGCCAGGACCCTGAGATCATGACCTGAGTCGAAACCAAGAGCCTGCCGCCTAACTGACTGAGCCACCCAGGTGCCCCATGATCATTACTTTAAATTCTCTATCAGGCATATTACTTATATCTGTTTTACTTTGGTCTCATGCTGTAATTTGTTCCTGTTCTTTCATTTGGGACATATTCCTCTGTCACCTCAATTTGTCTGATTTTCTGCATCTGTTTCTGTGTGTTAGGAAAGTACTTCTCTTGCTCCTATCAATAATAGCCTTATGACGAAGAGGTCCTGTAATGCCCTGCAGAGCAATATCCCTTGTTCCCCAGGGCCTGGTCCTTCAGGGAGTGTCTCCTATGTGCGTTGCGTGTGCTCTGCTGTTGAGTCTTGGCCTTTTATTCCTTCAGTCCAGTTGTCTGCAGAGGCTCTATTTGCCTATTTGGATGGCAAGGTGTGCAGTTGTCTGCTTGCAAAACAAGACCCGCCCCCACCACTGCTGGAACCAAGGTCCTCTGTGTTCCTATAAGCACCTCCAAATCTTTTGTAGAGAGAGACTAGGCACCAATAATTAAAAGTCAAAAGTTTAAGAAGGTAGATATGGAAAGTACAAAGTACTATGAGTATTTGAGGGAGGGAGAAATCACATCTGCTTTTGGAGTTTGGGATAAGCGCCAGGGAAAGGGTGGCATTCTAGATGAGTCTTGGAGGTTGAGTCAAATTTTAGGAGATGGAGATGTTGAAGGAATGGCATTCTCGGTGGAAGGAACAGAAAATATGAAGACAACAGAGACAGAAAAGAACTAGGTATCGTGAGGCACAGGGAGTGGTCCTGTGTGGAAGATGTATTCATTCATTCACTTATTCCGAAATATTTATTGAGGACTTAATATGTACCAGATGCTTGCTGCTGGAGTTGACTCAGTGGCTCAATTATATGATCAAAGACTTTAGTCTTTTGTAGATTTTTAATTGTCCGTATTCTGTGTATCAGCAACATTCCTCTCTGGGGACACAATGGCTGAAACAGTGCCTAGCACCAAATCTTCGTATGACAACATGCAAGAAAACAGTCTCAGTTAATATTAAGGAGGAAACCTCAGGGGCCACTGCAGACTTCCCTCAGGTCCAAGACTTTGTTTCCTTGCCCAGCTCCATTTACCGCCTGGTCTGTTCCTCACATTCTATCCTGCTACCTCCTATACTCACCAGTAAATGGAGCTGGGCAAATTGATTATCCATATGGCAAAAAAAGGTAATAAACTGCATCTCTTCTTCCTCAGACCAGTATGAAAATTGGTATATTCTAGATCTAAATGCCAGAAGTAAAACTTAAAACCTTTTACAAAGCAATCTAGGAAATACCTGTCTAATTTTAGAGTAGGGAAAGATTCCTTAATCCAGATGCCAAAAAGAGTTGTAACTATAAAAGATAAGATTTATACATTGCATTTATTTTTTTTTTTTAAGATTTTATTATTTATTTGTCAGAGAGAGAGAGACAGAGAGCACAAGCAGGGGGGAGGGGCAGAGGGAGAAGCAGGCTCTCCACTGAGCAGGGGGCCTGGGGCAGGGCCCCATCCCAGGACCCTGGGATCATGACCTGAGCCGAAGGCAGCTGCTTAACCGACTGAGCCACTCAGGCGTCCCTGAGAGTCCGTTTTCTCATATTCTCATCAAATATGAGCTTTATGAGTTTTTGAATCGTTTCTAAAAAATCTTATTTCCCTGATGTTTTAATTTGCATTTCTCTGATTACGACTGAGATGGAATATTATGATGTTTCCAGAGTTTAAAAAATTAACTAGTTTTTAATTGAAAAAGTAATGCATGTACATGATATAAATATCAAACAACATAAAAACATACACTATGCAACATAAGTCTCCTTCCTGTCCTGGAGCCCCAGTCCTCCCAAGGCAGCCACCGCCATCAGTTTCTTGTGTCTCCTTCCAGAAATATGTACATAAACAAGCACACACGCAAGAAAAAAAAAATGCATGAATGTACATTTATATCCTTTTTTGTATACAGCGAGAGCATGTTTTTAGAGAGAAATACAGATCCCCAGCTCTGCCTACTGCTCAGACCCCATCTGGGGCGCTCTCCCCACCAGTCACCACACTCTGACAGGACCAGCCATCTTTGTGGCCCTCACTCTGAGCTCTTTCCTGCCTCAGGGTCTTTTTTTCTTGCACCCTGCCGCTTCAACCCCAATGGCACCTCTAGAGAAGTCTCCCTGACCACGTGTTCTAAAGCAGCCCCACTTCCCCCGATCTTTCACAGTCACATCTCTTGGTGCACAGTTTCCTTTGCAGCATTTACCACGATCTGAAATGAGCTCATTTCTGGATATCCTATTTGTTCCTTGCGCCTCTCCTCTAGCAGAGTGTAAGCTTGGATCTGAGCCATTCCGGGCACCTCCATTTCTCCAGTGCCTAGGACAGGTGTGGCATAAAGCAAGTCCTTGACTAATATTTGTTGAATGAGTGCTTCTTGGGCACACTGTACTGAATTTTGCTGTTTTTATTTCACAGTGAGTGAACTAGTTCGGTATCACGTGCACACATATACATATGTTGTGTGTGTGTGTATATATATGTTCCATTCATTTTACTTCTTCGTAAATAATTCATGATTCATTTAGCCTGTTCCCCATGCATGGACAATTAGATCATTTGTAGTATTTTGGTATTTCTTTTTTTTTTTTTTAAGATTTTATTTATTTATTTGACAGAGAGAGACACAGTGAGAGAGGGAACACAAGCAGGGGGAGTGGGAGAGGGAGAAGCAGGCTTCCTGTGGAGCAGGGAGCCCGATGCAGGGCTCGATCCCAGGACCCTGGGGTCATGACTTGAGCCGAAGGCAGAAGCTTAAAGACTGAGCCACCCAGGTGCCCCTGTAGTATTTTGGTATTTCAAAACAGGCTCACATATATGTTAATCCACACACATAGGAATATATTCCTGGAAATAGAATTGCTGGATAAAGCGGTATGTGTGTTTATAGGTTTTTATATTTTGTTGAGGTGTAATCGACACACACCATTATTCTGGTTTCAGGTGTACCGTGTAATGATTCGTGTGTATTGGGAAAGGATCATCAAAGTAAGTCTAGTTAACATCCTCCACCACCCATAGTTACAAAATTTTCTTTCTCGGGATGAGAACTTTTAAGATCTGTGTTTGTGCTTTTAATAGATCAAGTGCCCTTTCAAAAAAGTCACACCAACTCCCACATGTATTTCCCCCAGAGATGTCTGTGTCTGTTTATCCATGTTGTAACCAAATTTTATTACCAAATGTTCTGATTTTCCTCAAACTGGGTGAAAATATGGACACAAGCAAAAATCGGCTTTCACAGAAAATATAAATGGCTCATAAAACATGTTAAAAGATGGTCAACCCTACTCAACGGTTTTATCGCATAGCTTTCACGATGAATGAGGAGGAGCACCTTTTGCCATGTTTATAAGGCAATTATAAATCTAAAACCGGGCTCCCCCCACCTTATTTTTATGCCATTGGCACATTGGTGCAGAACTCCTAATTACATGCACTTGCAATCCATGCCCCCCACCTTTTTTTTTTTTTTTTTTTTTTTTTTGTGGCCGAGAGTTTAGGTTTTGTTTGGAAAAGCCATACCACTCTGAAATTATTAAGCTTTTTTTGCATGTTTTTTTTCTAGTATTTTTACAGTCCTTTAGAACTTTCACCTTTAATCGATTGGGATTCAATGGTCCTGATACCACCTATTGATCTGTCCATCTCTCCCCTGCTGATTGGCAATGGCACTTTTATCATATACTGGTGTTCCATTTGTCTACCACTCCCTCGTTATGGGAACGTCAAGTCACATATGAATGTGTGAAGCCGCCTTCCTAGAGATTTTATTTGGGGGAAGCCTAGGAATCTTGAGGCATAATGCTGTGGTGAGGGTAAAGAAGTAAGCACCTTTGAGAGTAGCGAGAAGGAAGATCTTCCAAAACTAGAGCTCTCAGTGCGGGGGCACTCCCCGGCCATCTATCTCAAGGGCATGAGACAGGTGGCAGGGCCTGAGGGTGTTAGAGCTTGGGAGGTGGCTCAAGGGGAAATTTACAACCCTATAAACTGAGATTACTAAACGAGGTAGAATGAAAACAAAGGGTTTAGCATTCAATTCAGCACATTTTTAAAGGAACAAAATAAATGTAAGGAAAGCAAAAGGAAGGAAATCATGCAGCTGAGAGAAGAATAAATTCAAAAACAGAAAAACTATCAGCCAGAACTGATAAATAGGACTGGTTTTTGAAGAGAAAAAATTAAAAACTGTAAACAACGAAGAAGAAAACAGGGTAATGCACACTCATGGCAAAATGCTGAACTGAGATGCTAACAAATAATTCGTGTCTATTTTGTCTGTTCTAGGTTGAGAGAAGTAAATTAGTCTCTCATTTCTATTGTATTTTTTTAAGTTTTTATTGAAATTCCAGTTAGTTAACATACAGTGTAATATTAATTTCAGGTGTACAATATAGTGATTCAAAACTTCCATACAATACCTGGTGCTCATCACAGGTGCACTCCTTAGTCCCCATCACCTGTTTCCCGCATCCCTCCACCCACTTCCCCTCTGGTAACCAGCAGTTTGGTTTTTGTAGTTAAGGGTCTGTTTCTTGGTTTCTCTCTCTCTCTCTCTCTTTTGTTTTTCCTTTGCTCATTTGTTTTGTTTCTTGAATTCCATATATGAGTGAAATCGTATGGTATTTGTCTTTCTCTGGCTGACTTATTTCACTTAGATTATACTCTCTAGCTCCATCCATGTCATTGCAAATGGCAGGATTTCATTCTTTCTTATGGCTGAATAATATTCCATTGTATATATACACCACCTCTTCTTTATCCATTCATCAGTCGTTGGACATTTGGGCTGTTTCCATAATTTGACTATTGTAAATAATGCTGCTATAAACATTGATGTGCATGTATCCCTTTGAATTAGTGTTTTTGTATCCTTTGGGTAAATACCCAGTAGTGTGATTGCTGGATCATAGGGTAGTTCTATTTTTAACTTTTTGAGGAACCTCCATACTGTTTTCCAGAGTGGCTGCACCAGCTTGCATTCCCACCAGCAGTGTAAGAGGGTTCCCCTTTCTCCGTACCCTCGTCAGCACCTGTTATTTCTTGTGTTCTTGATTTTAGCCATTCTGACAGGTGTTAAGGTGATATTGTGGTTTTGATTTGCATTTCCCTGAGGATGAGTGATGTTGAGCATCTTTTCATGTGTCTGTTGGCCATCTTGTATGTCTTATTTGGAAAAATATCTATTCATATCTTCTGCCCATTTTTAAATTGGAGTATTTGTTTTTTGGGTATTGATTTGTATAAATTCTTTATATATTTTGGATACTAACATTGGGTATGTCATTTTGCAAATACCTTCTCCCATTCAGTAGGTTGCCTTTTAGTTTTGCTGATTATTTCCTTGCTGTGCAGAAGCTTTTTATTTTGATGTGGTCCCAATAGTTTACTATTTTTTTTTTTTAGGTTTTATTTTTAAGTAATCTCTGCACCCAGCGTGGGGCTTGAACTTACAACCCCGAGATTAAGAGTCTCTACTGACTGAGCCAGCTAGGCACCCCAGTTTGTCTTTGCTTTTGTTTCCTTTGCCTCAGGAGACATATTTAGAAAGAACTTGCTATGGCTGATATCAAAGAAGCTATTGCATGTGCTCTCTTCTAGGATTTTTATAGTTTCAGGTCTCACGTTTAGGTCTTTAATCCATTTTGTGTTTATTTTTGTGTATAGCATAAGAAAGTGGTCCAGTTTCATTCTTTTGCATGTAGCTATCCGGTTTTCCCAACACCATTTGTTGAAGGGACTTTTTCCCATTGCATATTCTTTCCTGTTTTGTCAAAGATTAATTGACCATATAATTGTGGGTTCATTTCTGGGTTTTCTATTCTATTCCTTTGATCTCTGTGCCTATTTTTGTGTCCGTACCATACTGTTTTGATCACTACAGATTTGTAGTAGTCCAGAATTGTGACGCCTCTAGCTTTGCTTTGCTTTTTCAATGTTGCTTTGGCTATTCGGGTTCTTTTGTGGTTCCAAACACATTTTAGGATCGTTTGTTCTAGCTCTGTGAAAAGTGCTGTTCATATTATGATAAGGATTACCTTAAATATGTAGATTGCTTTGGGTAGTATAGACATTTTAACAATATTTGTTCTTCCAACCCATGAGCATGGACTGTCTTTCTAGTTCTTTGTGTCATTTTCCATTTCTTTCATCAGTGTTTTATAGTTTTCAGAGTACAGGTCTTTCGCCTCTTAGGTTAGGTTTATTCCTAGGTATCTTATTATTTTTGGTGCAGTTGTAAATGGGATTGAGTCCTTAATTTCTGTTCCTGCTGCTTCATTATTGGTGTATAGAAAAGCAGTAGATTTCTGTATGTTGATTTTGGATCTTACAACTTTCCTGAATTCATTGATCAATTCTAGCAGTTTTTTTGGTGGTGTCTTTGGAGTTTTCTATATATGGTGTCATGTCATCTGCAAATAGTGACAGTTTGACTTCTTCCTTGCTGATCTGGATGCCTTTTATTTCTTTTTAAAAATTTATTTATTTATTTTTAAAGATTTTACTTATTTATTTGTCAGAGAGAAAAAGAGATCACAAGCAGGAGGAGCGGAAGGGAGAGGGAGAAGCAGGCTCCCCACTGAGCAAGGACCCCCCCCACCCCCAACATGGGACTCAGTCCCAGGACCCTGGGATCATGACCTGAGCCGAAGGCAGATGCTTAACTGACTGAGCCACCTGGGTGTCCCTGGATGGCTTTTCTTTCTTTTTGTTGTCGGCTTGCTGTGGCTATGACTTCCAGTACTAGCTGAATAATAGTGGTGAGAGTGGACATCTCTGTCTTGTTCCTGACCTTAGAGGAAAAGCTCTCAGTTTTTCCCCATTTAGGATGGTATTAGCTATATTTAATATATGGCCTTTATTATCAATATAATAATATTGATAATAAAAAATCCATGTAGCAATCTATATTGCTGCTGGTATGTTTCCTCTAAACCTACTTTGTTGAGGGTTTTTTAAAATCATGAATGGATGTTGTACTTTGTCAAATGTTTTTTCTGAATCTACTGAAATGATCATACGGTTTTTATCCTTTCCCTTGTGGATGTGATGTATCATGTGGATTGATTTGCGAATATTGAACCACCTGGCAACCCAGGAATAAATCCCACTTGATTGTAGTAAATGATTTTTTTTAACATATTGTGGGATTTGGTTTGCTGGATTTTGTTGAAGATTTTTGTACCTATATTTGTGAGAGATATTGGCCCGTAGTTCTCTTTTTTGTGGTGTCTTTATTTGGTTTGTGTATCAGGGTAATGCTGGCCTCATAGAATGAATTTGGAAGTTTTCCTTCCTCTTGTATTTTTTGGACTAGTTTGAGAAGAATAGATATTAACTCTTCTTTAAATGTTTGGTAGAATTCGCCTGTGAGGCCATCTGGTCCTGGATTTCTGTTTGTTGGGAGTTTTTTGATTACTGATTCAATTTCTTTGCTGGTTATCAATCTGTTCAAATTTTCTATTCCTGTTTCATTTTTGGTAATTTATGTGTTTCTAGGAATTTACCCATTTCTTCTAGGTTGTCCAATTTGTTGGCATAGAGATTTCCATAATATTCTCTTATAATGGTTTGTATTTCTGTGGTGTTGATTGCTATTTCTCCTCTCTCCCTTGTGATTATATTTGTTTGGGATCTCTCTTTTTTCTTTTTGATAAGTCTGGCTAGAGGTTTATCAATTTTATTAATTTTTTCAAAGAACGAGCTCCTGGTTTCATTGTTCCTTCTATTTTTTTTTTTTTTTTTAGTCTCTATATTGTTTATTTCTGCTCTCATCTTTATTATCTCCTTCCTTCTGCTGGTTTTAGGTTTTTTTGTTGTTCTTTTTCTAGATCCTTTAGGTGTAAGGTTACATTGTTTATTTGAGAGTTTTCTTGCTTCTTGAGTTTGGCCGTATTGCTATAAACTTCCCTCTTAGAACTGCTTTTGCTGCATCCCAAAGGTTTTGGACCATTGTATTTTCATTTTCGTTTGTTTCTGTGTATTTTTTAATTCCTTCTTTTATTTCCTGATTGACACACTCATTGTTTAGTAGCAGTAATTTAACCTCCATGTATTTGTGGTCTTTCCAGACTTTTTCTTGTGATTGACTTCTAGTTTCATAGTGCTGTGGTAAGAAAAGGTGCATGGTATGACTTTGATCTTCTTGAATCTGTTGAGGCCTGTTTTGTGGCCTAATACATGATCTATTCTGGAGAATGGTACGTGTGCACTTGAAAAGAATGTGTATTCTGCTGTTTTAGGATGGAATGTTCTGAATATATCTGTTAAATCCATCTAGTTCACTGTGTCCTTCAAAGCCCCTCTTTCCTTGTTGATTTTCTGTTTAGATAATCTGTCCATTTATGTAAATGGGGTGTTAAAGTCCCCTACTATTATTGTATTATTATCAATTAGTTCCTTTAGGTTTGTTATTAATTGTTTTATGTGTTTGGGTGTTCCCATGTTGGGTGCATAAATATTTACAATTGTTATACCTTCCTGTTGAATTGTCCTCTTTATTATTATTATATAGTGTCCTTCTTTGCCTCTTGTTACAGTCTTTGTTTTAAAGTCTCATTTGTCCCATATCAGTATTGCTACCCTGGCTGTCTTTTCACATCCGCTTGCATGATAAATGTTCTCCATCCCCTCACTTTCAATCTGCAGGTGTCTTTCAGTCTGAAATGAGTCTCTTTTGGCAGCATATAGATGGGTCTTGTTTTTTATCCATTCTCTCACCTTATGTCTTTTGATTGGAGTGTTTAGTCCATTTACATCGAAAGTAATTATTGGTAGATATGTATTTATTGCCATTTTGTTACTTGTTTCATGGTTGTTTCTGGAGATTTTCTCTGATCCTTTTTTGTCTTTCTCTCTTTCATGGTTTGCTGATTTTCTTTAGTGATATATTTGGATTTCTTTGTCTTTATTCTTTGCATGTTTATTAGTGGTTTTACCACTAGGTTTGTATATAACCTCTTCTGCATGTAGCAATCTATATTAAGTTGATGGTCGCTTAAGTTTGAACCCCACATTTCTTCTCTCCTCCCCACATTTAGGTATATGTGATTATATTTTCTATCCTTTTTTTCCTTGTATGAGTTACTTGAATAATTTTTTACAGAAATATTTATTTTTACTGCTTTTGTGTTTCCTACATTTATACTGTTACTTTTGGTCTTACTTTCCACTCAAAGAGTCCCTTTTAATATTTCTTGCAGGCCTGGTTTTGTGGTCATGAACTCCTTTAGTCCTCTTTAACTTTCCTTCTGTTCTGAATGATAGCCTTGCTGGATTGCGATTCTTGGTTGCAGATTTTTCCCTTTCAGCACTTTGAATATATCATGCCACTCTCTTCCGGCCTGCAAAGTTTCTGTTGAAACTATCTCCAGCTAGCCTTATGGGTTTTCCCTTGTAAGTTAGTGACTTCTTTTGTCTTGCTGCTTTTAGGATTTTTTTTTCTTTATTACCATATTTTGCCATTTTATTTACAATATGTCTTGGTGTTGGCCTGCTTTTGTTGATTTTGATGGGAGTTCTCTGTGCCTCCTGGATCTGGATGTCTGTTTCTTTCTCCAGATTAGGGAAGTTTTTGGCTGTTATTTCTTCAAATACATTTTTTGCCTTTTCTCTTCTACTTCTGGGACTCCTATAACACAAATGTTATTACATTTGATGGAGTCACGGAGTTCCCTAAGTCTATTCTTGTTTTGCATAATTCTCCTTTCTCTTTTTTCAGTTTCATTGCTTTGCATTACTTTGTCTTCTAGGTCATTAATTTGTTTCTCTGCTTCTTCCAGCCTGCTGTTTATTACATCAAGTATGTTTCTAATCTCGTTTATTGCACACTTCGTCTCTGATTGATTCTTTTTTAACTCTTTTATCTCTGTGGTGAGGGTCTCACTGATGTCTTCCATTCTTCTCAAGTCCAGTGAGCGTCCTTATGATTGTTGCCTTAAATTCTCCATCAGGCATGTTACTTATATGCCTGATGTGAACCTATGTTTCACTTAGATCTCTGGCTCTGGCCTTATCTTGTTCTTTCATTTGGGATTAATTCATCTGTCTTTTCATTCTATTGTATTTCTAATACACATATATACAGACATGTACATTTTTACTTTGTTTTAGAGGGGGAGGGGCAGAGGCAGAAGGAGAGAAAGAATCTTAAGCAGGCTCCATGCCCAGTGCAGAGCCCAACGTGGGGCTGGATCTCACAACCCTGAGATCATGAACTGAGCCAAAATCAAGAGTTGGATGCTTCACTGACTGAGCCACCCAGGTGCCCTACAGACATGTACATTTTAAAATGGCATTTCCGCACTGAAAATGGCCAAGCCTATGATATATTTAAACCTAAGGAGGGAGTTGCAGAGGACAGAAAAT
This sequence comes from Halichoerus grypus, assembly GCF_964656455.1. NCBI lineage: Eukaryota > Metazoa > Chordata > Mammalia > Carnivora > Phocidae > Halichoerus > Halichoerus grypus. The sequence continues at coordinate 5,899,515 of NC_135719.1, forward strand.
GAAAGGAGATATTTCATAGAAGATACTCTAAAGGATTGGATCAGAAGTAGTTCTGTTTTGGTGTCCAGGCATTATGCTAACATACAAGGGAATGAGAAACATCCTCTCATTTCTGCATGAAGCAAGGTGGGGCTGCAAAGAACACAGGGCTACACCAGCCTCTCAAGAACTGTGCTACCCCACAGAGTACAGAAGGAACAGACCTAACTGGAAAATGCAGCAGTGGTTGGTATGTCAGGGGAGGGGGAGGGAAGAAGGGTACCCAATGGTCGCTTGACATCAGAGGCAAAGATAAAGTGCCTTCCAGATTCTTCACACACAGCAGGGCCTCAATGAGAGACATAGGATCAGGCACACTGATCAGGAAAGGATGAGTGTGATGGATGCTATATGATCTTCTTGGAGGATGGGACTCCTAGAAATAATTAGGAGAATGTCATAGGGAGAGTGTGGGACATAAGGGTAGAAATCAATAAAATATGAGTCTGTGATGTTATTATGATCCATTTCAAGCCCCAAACTCATATCCTTAGGAAGTATGGATTACCATAATATTCAGAAAATAAACCCATTTAACTGTAAAAAAGTAAATAAAATAAAATGGCATTTCCCCTCTAGTCACTATTTCCACTCCCATTCCAACTCTGTTCTCCTGCCACCCTCATCCTCTAGCGCCCACTTTTATGCATTTAACTGTGTGTCCTTGGTTGGGAATGTATCACTGAATGACATACAGTGTTGTGGTCTGAATTGTGTCTCCATCAAAGTTCCTATGTAGAAGTTCTAACCCCTAGGACCTCAGAATGAAGTCTTTAACAACATAATTAAGTTAAAATGAGGTCTTTAGAATTGGCCCTAATCCAACATGACTGGTATGCTTATAAGAAGAGGAAATGTGGACACAGACATGTACCTGCACAAAGAAAAGACTATGTGAGATTTAGGGAGAAAATGACCATATACAAGCTAAGGAGAGAGGCCTTGGTAGGAGCCTACCCTGCCAGCACCTCGGTCTTGGGACATCTAGCTTCCAGAATTGTGAGGGAATAAATATCCTCTGTCTAAGCTACCAGTGTATTGGACTTTGTTATGGCAGCCTAGTAAACTAAGACATCCAGTGTTGGTGTATGCATGTGTTTGTTTTTTAATTTACATATATCATCTTAGATATAGACTCAGATCTGTTTCTTTTTTTTGCCCCTTAGTGCAATTTCTAAAAATGTTTTCTTTTTGCTTATCATATTTTCTACAGTGCATGTGTACATTGATTTTTTTTATTGTGGTAAAATCTATTTAACATAAAATTTCCCATCTTTGCCATTTTTAAATATACAGTTCTGTGTTGTTAAGTGCAGTCATATTCCTGTGATGTATCCTTCTCCAGAAGGTTTTCGTTTTCCCAAACTGAAGCTCCACACCCATTAAACAACAATTCCCCATTCTTCCCGCCCCCAGCCCCTGGCAACCACCATTCTATTTTCCGTTTCTGTGACTTGAGTCCTCTAGGTATCTCATATAGGTGGAATCATATAATATTGTCCTTTTGTGTCTGGTTTATTTCACTTAGCATAATGTCTTCAAGGTTCATCCATGTTGTGGTATGTGTCAGCATTTCCTTCCTTTTTTTTTAAGAGAGAGGGACAGGATCCCAGAGTTCTGGGATCGAGCCCCGCATCGGGCTCCCTGCTCATTGGGAAGCCTGCTTCTCCCTCCCACACTCCCCCTGCTTGTGTTCCCTCTCTCTCCGTCTCTCTCTCTGTCAAATAAATAAATAAAATCTTAAAAGAAAAAAGAGAGAGAGAGAGAGGGACAGGAGGAGAGCAGAGGGAGAGAGAGAATCTCAAGGAGGCTCTAAGCCCAGCGCAGAGCCTGACGTGGGTCTCAATCTCACAACCCTGAGATCATGGCCTGAGCTGAAATCAAGAGTTGGACGCTTAACCAACTGAGCCACCCAGGTGCCCTGCATTTCCTTCCTTTATTAAGGCTGAATAATATTCTATTGTATGTATATGCCACATTTTTTTTTTTTAATCCATTCATCCACTGATGGACATTTGGATTGTTTCCACCTTTTGGCTGTTGTGAATAATGCTGCTGTGAACATGGGTAGGTAAGTAAATGTTTGAGTCTCTGCTTTCAGTTCTTTTGGGTGTATACCCAGAGGTAGAATTGCTGGATCATATGGCAATTCTATGTGTAATTTTTGGAGGAGCCTCCATACTGCTTTCCACAGCGGCTGCACCATTTTACATTCCCACCAACAGTGCACAAAGGTTCCAATTTCTCTGCATTCTCGCCAACATTTGTTATATCTGTTTTTGTTTTTATATAATAGTAATTTTAATGGGTGTGAATGTGGATCTCATTGTGATCCCCTTTGATTCCTATTCATCCTATAATGTTTTATTTTTGAATTCCAATCCTACTTTATTTGACATGTCAATATTAACTTCATTCCATTTCCTTGTGGACTGTAATTTTTAGCACTATAAAATCCCATTTTATTATTATTATTATTTTTTAGTCTTTTTTTTTTAAGATTTTATTTATTTATTTGACAGGGAGAGACACAGCGAGAGAGGGAACACAAGCAGGGGGAGCAGGAGAGGGAGAAGCAGGCTTCCCGTCGAGCTTGGAGCCCGATGCGGGGCTTAATCCCAGGACCCTGGGATCAGGACCTGAGCCGAAGGCAGATGCTTAACGACTGAGACACCCAAGCGCCCCAAAATCCCATTTTAAAAAACCTGAGTTTGTGCATTTTGTGTTAAGTTCAGCCTTGTCTGTTACTACAAGTGTGACTCTGCCATTTTGGTTTGCATCTTTCTCCTCTTTGCCAAGTCTTTTTTTTTTTTTTTTTTAAAGATTTTATTTATTTGACAGAGAGAAACCCAGCGAGAGAGGGAACACAAGCCGGGGGGGTGAGAGAGGGAGAGGCAGGCTTCCCACAGAGCAAGGAGCCCGATGTGGGGCTCGATCCCAGGACCCTGGGATCATGACCCTAGCCGAAGGCAGACACCTAACGACTGAGCCACCCAGGCGCCGTTTGCCAAGTCCTTTTACATATATCTTTCTGGGTCGCTTTGTTTTAGAAAATTCTTGTATATGATTGTATTAGATTGGGTTCTTCAAAAAGCAGAGCCTGAGACCAAATCTCCCTTGCCACTGCTTTATTAGGGAATGCAATCCCAGGAAAGCCAGAGGAAGGGAACATCGCTGAGGGGCAGGGAAGCAGGAAGGGCAAGTCTAAGGGTGCCCTATGCAGTGGGTCACCACTTGGAAATAAGAGGGAGCGAGTGTCTGATCTCATGGGACCATCTTCTAAGAGGCCATCTGCCTTTTCCGCTATTTTTCATCACAGTCTGTACAGGGAGAGAAAGGAGAAAGAATTTACTTGGCAGCTTCCATCCCCCCTATTCTCAAATGTTCTCTCCAAGGTGTTAACTCCCCTGCATATGGGGTTGTGCAAGGTCGGTACCCAGAGGGCCCAGGTGTCTCATGCTTCAGCATCGACGTGGATGCCTCAGGGCAAGAGCAGGAGACACGCACTGGGGAGGGCTCAAGGCACCGCTGGGTTGTACCCGCACGAAGTGAGCTGCAGCACGGAAGTTCTGTCATCCCAGCAACAGCTGGAACAGAACACGCCGCTCTGTCATCCTTACAATCAGCTGCAGAGCCTGACTGCGGAGCAGTTTGCCCTGGAGCCACAGGAGATGAGAGTCTCCTTAAAAACTGCCATACAGCTCCCCATGGCGTATCCTGAGGTTGGCCGTGGGCTACCCTGAGCCTATCACCTTCTTTCCATCAGGGTTTCCATTGCCGTTCATAAAAAGCGGGCCTGTTCCACATGTCTCATAATTATCATTGCCCCCAAGACCCATCACAGGCTACAGACATTCCATCTCCCAGCAGAATGTCATCTCCCAGCAGAATGTCACCTCCCACCTGCACCTCACCCCATTTAACCACAGATGAAAACCTCAGGAATTTCGATGCCTCTCTGTGCCGAGGGTGACCACCACCCACTTTCCATAGCAAGTGTCCTTATTGCCATCAGACCAATAGGTAATTCAATTTCACAATCCTACGCTGAGAGTCTTCTTTTAAGGGCCACCCTTGGGACCAATTGTCTTCGGGGGCAAGTGTTGAGGTGTGGCCGCGAGGTGAGGGGTGGAGGATTGTTTCTGTGTGAAGTCAGCAGGGTTGGTCATCACCGAGGGGCTAGGACAGGACGGGTCAAAGGCCCCGGAGGCATGTGAGGACCAGAGGTTCTGATGTGGCCTGAAGAGATGTCTGCTACAAAGGCATATCATAGATTTTCTTCCCCAACAAGGCTTGTCCTATTTGCATTTATTGATGTAATGTGATGGATAGCTTTAGCTCTCCTTCTGGCATCTTATTTTATATTATGCTTGCTCTCTTCACTGCGTCCTTTGTTTGGCATCTTTTGCTCTGCGGTGTGTCTGTGTGTTTTCTTCAGGTGATTTCACTGCATTTGTGGCAATTTGGCCCTCTCTTTCTTCCGGAACCAGCAGACTTTGTCAAGACAAGATGTGTCAGATATGCTAAGATGTGTTGTGAGGCATAAAATCTAAGACTACCCACACAGGCACTTCTTGTTGGTTTTACTGTTATCTATTTCTGCTCTACAGAAATCCTGGTAAATTCAGTTTTGTCCCATGCACACCAAAAGAGGAAAAAAAAGGTTGGTGGGTTTACAATGACATGTGCGGCTTTAGTGAGAACATTCCTGAGTAAACATCCATTTTGACTAAGGTTAATAAGAACCAACCCTCTGCTTACGGTTTTACCTGTCTGGTGAGTAGGAGAATTTTCTACACACTAGCTTCCGGTTCCTTATGTTCCACAGTTTGTTCCTTGTCCTCTCCCCACGCGGTCTCAGTGCCAGGAGCTGCAGCACACATTTCTACTGTGATGGGACCCCTTGTCCTGCACCTTTGAGCCCTCCCCTAGGTGAGTCGGCACAGAGGCTGGTAGGGCCCTCCTATACCAGGACAGCTTGCAAAAACTGAATGATAGTGGGAAAGACTACAGACCCCATAAATCTATCCCACAAAGCCCAAACTAAATGTATCTCATGTCAACTGTTCTCTCATTCAGGTCCATTGCAATATCATCTGATGTGAGGCAAAGGAAAATACAGGCAAAAAAAAAAAAAAGATATTGGTCTGAACTGACTATAGCAAAAACTGCCCCACCTGTGAAAATTTTGTAAAAGCATATGCCCATATAAACATAATGTTTGGGGTCCTCAACCCTGTCCTCAAAAGGGGCCGTTGAACTGAGGGGCCCAAAGCTTAAGCTGTCTCCATGTTGTACCTCATGGTTTATAATTTAATATAGAAACATCAGTAACCTACAAATAGGTATAAGGAAGTCCAACAAAGTTCTGGTCTTTTCCCCATGATGATTGGTGCTCTTTAGGAGATAAATATGTTTAAAAAATGTTTTCTTGTTCTGTTAGCTTCCTGTCTTGCTGGTGCCTGGTCTACCAGTTGCACTGATGGGGTGAAGTCATAGAGCCCAGTAAGCAAGGGATTACTCTTCCCAGAAAAGGATTTACAGCCGTGCTGTCCCATAGAACTTTCTGCAATGATGGAAGTGTCCTGTGTCTGTGCTGTCCAAAATGGCAGCCACTAGCCACATGTTGCTAGCTATGAAGCCCTTGAAATGTGGCTGGTGAGACGGAATAATTGAAGTTTACTTAGGTTTAATTAATTAAAACTAAAATTAAAATAGCCATATGTAGCTAGTAGCTGCCACATAAGGCAGTGGAGATTTGAAGCCATTGGAGCGGGAAGTTGACAGATAGGGGAGGAAGTCGGGGGGCACACCAGCCACGTGGTTGCAACCAGCCTGGGGTTTTTTGTTTGTTTTTCAAACCATTTTATTGAGGCATAATTGACATACAAATCGCTGTACATATTTAATGTATACGACTTGATGAGTTTGGAGATAAGTACACACCCAAAAAACCATCACCAAAATCTATGCCATAAACATACCTATTGCCTCCAAAAGTTTATTTATTACTATTATTATTTTATGTGTGTGATAAGAACACTTAACATGAGATTTACCCTCTTAAGGGTGCTTGGGTGGCTCAGTTGATTAATCGTCTGCCTTCGGCTCAGGTCATGATCCCAGGGTCCTGAGATCGAGTCTTGCATTGGGCTCCATGCTCAGCGAGGAATCTGCTTCTCCCTCTCCCTCTGCCCCTCTCCTTGCTTATGAGCTCTCTCTCTCTCAAATAAATAAATAAAATCTTAAAAAAAAAATTTAAAAAAAGATTTACCCTCTTAGTAAATTTTTAAGTACATAAATCAATATTAACTATAGGCACTATACTGTACAGTAGATCTCTAGGTCTTTATTCATCTTGTATACCTGAAGCTTTATACCCCTTTGACTTCTACCTCCCGATTTCCCCCTCCCCCCAGGCCCTGACAACCACCATTCTATTCTCTGCTTCTGTGAGTTTGACTATTTTAGATTCCCCATGTAAATGAGATCATGCAGTATTTGTGTTCCCGTGTCTGGTTTCTTTCACTTTCAGGTTCATCCTTGTTGTTACAAATGGCAGGACTTCCTTCCTTTTTTTTTTTTAAAGGCTGAATAATATTCCATTGTATGTATATACCACATTTCCTCCCCCATCTATCCATTGATGAACATTTAAATTGCTTCCATGTCTTGGCTATTGTGAATAACGCTGCAAGGAACATAGGAGGGCAGGCATCCTTTTGAGATCCTGGTTTCAGTTCCTTTGGATGTACACCCAGAAGTGTGATTGCTGGATAACATGGTGGTTCTATTTTTAATTTCTTGAGAAAGTTCCATATCGTTTTCCACAGTGGCTGCACCAGTTTACATTCCTACCAACAGTGTATCAATGTTGCCTTTTCTCTACATCCTAATACTTATCTTTTGTCTTTTTGATACTAGCCATCCTAACAGGTGTGAGATGAGATCTCATTGTGGTTTTGGTTTGCATTTCCCTGATGATTAGTGATGCTGAGCAGCTTTTCACGTACCTGTTGGCCATGTGTATGTCTTCTTTGGAGAAATATCTATATAGTTCCTTTGTCCATTTTTAAATCAGATTATTTGTTTTTTTGCTATTAAGTTGTAGGAGTTCCTTAAATCAACTAGGGAGTTTTGAAGAGAGAAAGCCCAAAGATAGTTCTGCTCAGAGCCCACTAGGGCTCTTGTCCTTCTCTCTCAGACTTTCTGGAACAGCCAGGTAGGACAGACTGAGGAGGGAGGAGGGGAGGTAACTAAGCCATTTGACACAATGCCTAGGACCCATGAAAATGTTTTAATTTCTTTAAAAAATTAGAAGAAGAAAGAATTTTTAGGCTGAAGAAAATGTTTTAATATATAATATTAATGTATTCATCTTTATGTCAACCCACCCATAAAATATAATTTAAAAAAATTTTTTTTTAATCAAGGAAGGAACCCTTGAAAACAAGTGTGTAGGACCCACCAAAGTCTTAATGTGTGTGTGGGGAGAGGGTGTTTCTTCTACCACTGACAGCTCATCTTGGACTCCCAGGTATCTAACTGGCCACCTCCCCTTTGAATGCTCCCCCAGAGGCCACAGATGGGTCTAAGAGAACCAAGGTTCTCCAACAATCCCAGGGTCAGAACAGACTCCTGCACCCAGGCTTAGAAAATGCCCCTCTACACTGTTACATACTTGGGCAAAGGGCAGTAGGGAGCTGGGGGGGGGGGGGTTCAAGAACTGTGTGGGAAGGCAGAGAGGGGAAATACTATGTTCTAGAGTGAGTTTATGAATCGTTACCACCCCTCTGATGCTGACCCCATAGAGGAGGAAGCATGGGTTCAGAGAGGTTGAGACACTTGCTCATACTCACACAGCTGGGATTTAAACCTTAATAAGTCCTTGATCTGACACCCAAGCCTAGGCACAGATCCCTGGAACCCCTTCCTCAGCCACTGTGGGACCTTGGGCAGAGCATAAAGAGCAGCTTCTGTGCGGACCACCCCGCCATCCCTGAAGACTGTTCCCTTTTCTCCATTCCTGCTCCTTCCAGAGCTGAGGGCCTCAATTTCCCCTTTGTGCGTGTGTTGGGGCGGGGGTCTCCCTCTAGTAACCAGAAAGGGAGGGAAAGGGGAGGACTTGGCTCCCCCCACGCCCACAATGAGGCCCCAAGTGCGGCGGGTCTTCCCGGAAGCCCACCTCCCGCGCGCGCCGTCCCGCGGCAGGAATGGGGCCCGGCCCCTTTAAATCCCGCCCGGGCAGGCCGGGCCCGGACCGCGCCCTTCCCGGATCCGCGCCCCCCGCGCTCCCCCGCGCCCAGCCCGAGACCCCGCGCGCCGCCGAGCAGCGCCAGGCCCGCGGGCACAGCGGCCGTGCGCATCATGAGCCGCATCTACCACGACTGCGCCCTCCGGAACAAGGCGGTGCGGAGCGCGCGGCTGCCGGGGGCCTGGGACCCCGCCGTCCACCAGGGGTAGGCCCGCCGCGCTCTGCCCCCGCCTCTGCGGCCCCGGCTAGGAACCCGGGCTCCGGGATTGGGGAGGGGACCGCGATCCGGGTGCGGGTGGGAGGGAAGGCGGACCTGGCCACAGCTACCCCCCACCCCAACGCTCCCCTGCGCCCTGCGGCCGGAGCGCACCCCCTAAAACACAGATAGGCTTAAATCTCCCCACTGCCCCCCCCGCCCCGTACCCTTCCCGACGCCTACACGGAGCTCAAAAGCACCGACCTTTGTCTCAACCCCTCCCCAGCCGTGACTATGAACTCCGGCCACTTGCCTCGGCGCCCTGCCCGCGGGCCTTGGCACAGGCCGCCCCGCTTCCCGCCCCGGAAGGGAGGACGTCGTGCAGTGACCCCAAGAGCGCGGGCCAGTTGGCTTGGCGTGGCCGTGGGAGGGCAGTGCCAGCCTGGAGGCGCGTGGGGGCTCGGGATGGGGGGGTGGCTGTCGCAGGGAGGTTATGAGAACAAATGGACCATTCCATTTGCAGTTAGAAACGCAAGAATTTGGAGGTGAGGCGGTGGGTAGGGTAAGTAAAGTAGAGCGAGTTTCCATTTTCATGCCCATCCTTTCATGTCCCCACCCCCCCTCTCATTTCTGTGGCTCTAAAAAGGGAAGCCTCTGGTTCTGCTTTTTATGAGAACTAGGAGCGGGAAGCGGGGATCTAGTTCCTCTCGGCGAGGGACCCGGCGATCTTGGACTAGTCATAAAACTTCTAAGTTTGGGTTTTCCCGCCATTAAGTGGGTATGAGTGAGGAGAAGAATAGAAAGTGTTTTAAAACAGGTGGAAAAAAAAAACAGGTGAAAAAGGAAGATACTTTATAGCACCTTAGACCCCTCCCTCAAATTTGGCTAAATAAAAAAGTAAAATCCTTTATATTTAGTAAGCACTTAATAGTTTACAAACACCTTCACTTACACGATTTATGCTGTCATCACAGAAGCAGTGAGGTGGCTGTTACTCTCCCATTTTGTAGATAAGAAGACTGAGGCTCTGCTTATAGTAAGCCCTTGTGGGAGGGGCCACAGCTTGGTCTTGCAGCCTGAGGCGTCCCCCCTACCCTCTATGCAGAGCCCCAGCCTTTGGGACCCTCGGAGGAATGGAGGAATGGAGGCCCCATGTGGGAAGCACAAAGAAAATCGTTGTTCAGTACCAGGCCTGCTGGGGTGGGGGTGGGGGGCGGCCAGGTGACTAGCAGATGCTTGTGGGCCCTGCTCTTTGTCCCAGTGCAGACTCTGGCCTGGGCCGTTGAACTTGTGGTTCTTCCCTGAGGACTGACGGAAGCAGCGGATCCCTTCTTTCTCTCACATCCCCAGGGGCAACGGCGTCCTGCTGGAGGGAGAATTGGTAGATGTGTCTCGCCACAGCATCTTGGATGCCCGTGACAGGAAGGTGAGGATGCCTCCCCGGGGACACCCGCAGGGCACTGGCTTCCCGGTCCTCAGCCACCAAGCCATCTCCCTGTGCTTGGCTCTGCCAGTGACCAGACTTGGGGTGCAGCTCATTCCTGGAGGGGCTTGTAGGGCAGGTGGGGGGTGGGTGGGGAGATAGCAGCCCAAAGGGGCCACTGGGTGGGAAGGGGTCAACTGGGACTGTGCTGGGCAGAGGACAGAGGGCAGGACCTGGCTTCTTGCTCACAAGACAGACCAGCCCTAACCCCGTGGCGTGTTTGGGGCTGGGATTGGGAGGGTGAGAGCAGAAGGGGTGAGATGACTGGTTCGGGGCTGAAGCTGTGTGTGAGCTGGAAGGCACTGTGAAGAGGTCCTGTTGCCTTCTGTTTAGAGTGCTGGGAGCCTTGCTGGGTGGGCAGGAAGAATGGCTCTTTATTCTGGGAGGGCCGAGGGCCCAGATTCCTGGCTTCTGGTCTGGTGGTTCCCGCTGCCCGAGGGCCTGATGGACAAGGTCAGAGCGGGTTAGCAGCCTGTGCGGGTATGACGGGGTCAGCAGTGACCTTCCCCTTTCTAGGTACCAGGTCTGTTCCTGGGAGGTCTCACGTCCTTGGAATTTTTTGGAATTGCATTATTTTATTTTATTTTATTTTTAAAGATTTTATTTATTTATCTGAGAGAGAGAATGGGAGACAGAGAGCATGAGGGGGGAGGATCAGAGGGAGAAGCAGACTCCCCGCTGAGCAGGGAGCCCGATGTGGGACTCGATCCCGGGACTCCAGGATCATGACCTGAGCTGAAGGCAGTTGCTTAACCAACTGAGCCACCCAGGCGCCCCAGGAATTGCATTATTTTAAATGTACTGGTGGAATTTGCTTTTAGAAGGAGCCTTGAAGTTCTCCCTTTGCAAAGTGGTGAATCTCTTGGCATGGGCTCGCTCGTCTTTGAATACCACTGTGTGGCTGGGCACTTTGGGTTTCTGGGACCTCCTCGTGCATACAGGTGGGGACGTTGGGCTGGGAGGTGGGTTGCTGTGTGCAGGACCATTGTCCAGCCTATAGTCTGTGTTGTTGACCCTGCCGGGGGCTGCATCTCCCGTGTCTGCACGCCTTCTTCCCTTGCGCTCTCACGCCCCTGGGGTCATGCCGTCTGTCACCCCGCCATCTCAGGTGTGCAGAGACACACCTCTGCTTCTTGCCCGTGTTGCTTTCCCGAGCACTAGTTCTGAATTTCCACCCCCTCCCATACAGCCCCACTCTGGTGTGCTGACCACCTTAGTTCCTTGGTCTCTAAGGCCGAGCTCACCTCCTTGCCACTGAGGCAGGCCAGAGACCTGGTGCTACTCAGAGCCTGTTGCTGTTCTGCGGCCCAGGGGAGAGCCTGCTCGCCCACCCCCTCCTTAGTGTGCAAGTCAGCAGGGTAGACAACCAATCCAGAGCCCCCAGCCAGCCTGCCCAGCAGAGCCGACACTAGTAACTCCAGCCTGATGTGGGGCTCTCTTAGCCCGGCCCGAACTTGCCTCCTCTGAGTTCCTCCTTCCTCGTGATAAGGCAATAGACCTCCCAGCCGCTGGTCACAGGCCTGCAAGCCCCCACTGTCTCTTCCTCCCCTCTCCCCCAGGCCAGCCGTGCCTGGTCCTGTTGGCCTGCTCCCTTGACCATCCCTTCCCTGGCCCTTCCCTTCCTCTTTCCACTGGCCTCACATGGGCCTCAGGAGCTTCGCCTGTCCTCATCAAACTTGCACCTGCCCCTCCTTCCTTCTGGCTGCCCCCAGCGCTCGTCCTTGCCCTGCAGCCAGCTTGTTTCCCGAAAGGCATCTCTGAGGATCTCGCTGCTGCTGAGAAACCTTTGGGGATTCCTTCTTGTCTACCAGATCAAGTCCAAACTCCAAGTACCAGCTCAAGGCCCATCTCAAACTGATCCTACTTGCATTCTCAGCCTGGGCGCCCACGAGGCCTCTGCGTGCCCTGCGTTGCTCAGACACGCACATGGGACCTTGACTTTGATTTCGTACCTGTCCCAGGCTTTGAATAGTCTCCCTACACCCTTTTCCCCCCGCAGTCGTAGGTCTCTCCAGCCTTGGAGACCTTGCCTTTTCTGTTTCTCCTAGGAGGTGGATTCCTCTTCTTCAGTCTCTGGGAGCGTGTCGTCCACCTGCTTGCATTAGAGTAGCTGGCAAACAGCGTGGCCAGCTCGCTCCGTGTCTCCCACTGTGCTTGCTCCTCTATCCTCTCATTGAACCTTTACAGCACTCCTGAAAGTAGACAGCACGTTGTCCCCCTGCCCCAGGGGAAACTGAGGCTAGGAGGGATTTGCCTCAGGTCCCACATGTGTTGGAAGACGCACAATGGCCGCCCTCACTCAGAACCCTCACACAGCCCTTTCCATGACACTTTGGCTTCTTTCACTCCTGCTTCACAGTATTTGGGGTCCTTGGTGCTTGGGTTATGGTTTTTGTTTTTGTTTTTTTTTTTAAAGATTTTACTTATTTATTTGAGAGAGAGAGAATGAGAGAGAGCACATGAGAGGGGGGAGGGTCAGAGGGAGAAGCAGACTCCCTGCCGAGCAGGGAGCCCGATGCGGGACTCGATCCAGGGACTCCAGGATCATGACCTGAGCCGAAGGCAGTCACTTAACCAACTGAGCCACCCAGGCGCCCTTGGGTTATGGTTTTGTGTCTGTGTTTTCTGTCTCTGGCTGGGTGGAGACCGTGGGGTCAGGCCCGGGGCCTGCCGTCTCATGGCTGTCCACGTGGTTCATTTTGTGTGGCAGGTGCTGTACTAAGCACACAATTGGATGAATGAATGAATATTGGGCCGTGGGGGGGGGGAGGCATCTGCCCAGCTTGAATATCTTTTGGCGCTGAGGTGGGATTCAGGGTGGAGGGAGAGGTTGGGGGGGCGGTTTGCAGTGGAGCCCTGTGGGAGTGTGTGTGTTGGAGGGTGGGGGGAGTGAAGCACCCCCCTCACTCTCTGTCTGGCCCCAGGAGCACTACTATGTGCTGTACATCAGGCCCAGTCGCATCCATCGCCGGAAGTTCGACCCCAAGGGAAATGAAATCGAGCCCAACTTCAGCGCCACCAGGAAGGTGAACACGGGCTTCCTCATGTCATCCTACAGTAGGTATCCTCCATCCTTCCTCCCTCAGGGCCTCCTGACCCTGTGGCCTTTCTGTGTCTCTAGGGGTCTCGTGGCCCCTAGTGAGTGTCTTAGTTGTGGTTGGCCTTGAAGCCCATGTCTGGCCTGAGGGACCCTGACTGGACTCCTTCCTGCCCCCCCATTCACTCAGAGGATCCCCAGTGCCCCACCTCAATCCCCAGGGCCTGGCTGGCCTTCCACCTCCTGCCGACTCCTGCAGTCGGGCAGAGTCGTCCATGTACCCGGCTCTGGGCTCTCACTGCCCTTGTGCAGAGCCTCCATTTTCCTGCCCAAATTCCCATGTGATTCTTAGGCCCTTGGTGACTTCATTCCTCTTTCCAGCAGGAAAGAGGGGGGACCAGCAGGCCTGTTAGGAAGCTGTGATGGCCGGATTAAGGGCCTGTCGGTGAGGATGGAGAGACTGGACAGATTGGAGACAGAGGAGGGACAGTGGCCTCGGTGTTTGGCGACGGGGAGAGTGAGGGAGGAGTCAGGGACGACCCTGGGGTTTGCGCTTGGCTGCAGGTGTGGGGAGAAGAGTTCTGTCTGGGACGTGTGCTCGCACTTCCGGGGAGAGGTCAATGTCCACTGGGGCCTTGGGGACACCGTTCTAGAACCCAGGAAGCGGGCTGGGCTGGAGGCACATGTTTAGGAGTCAGGACACACTGCTGGTACTGAAGCTATAAAAGAGGATGGAGTCGCCCAGGAGGCCATCTTGGGGAAGAGCAACCACAGGAGAACAGGGAAGGAACCTGTAAGGGGCAGGAGAAGGGACCCCTGCAGAGGGCTGAGGGAGAGGGGGAGCCTGTGTGTCTCCGAGGCTCAGTGAAGGTGGGGGGTGGAATATGAGGGAGAGGTAGCAATGGGGTCAGGTGCTATCTCGGGCCCAGTAAAGTGGGGACTGCGGAGCCTCTGGCAGGCTCACAATGAAGAGCTCCCAGTGACCCCGGTCAGGGTGGGAGTGGGGGTGGGGGGCGTCTGAAGTAGTGGGTGTCAAAGCCAGAATTCAGGAGGGCATTAAGGAAAGATCCAGTATGGAGAAGGAGAGCCAGGTCCCCGAGGAGGGGGAGGGGGTGGAATCCGGAGCCCAGATGGAGGAACTGGCTTGAGGCGGGAGGGGGACCCGTGGTCCTTTGAGACAGAAACAGAAGAGAAGGAGGAGAGGTTTCATGTGCTTATCGGTAAATTGACAGGTGGTGGCAGGGGGTGAGTAGCCCCACCTCTGGCTTCTGCTATCTTGGGAAGTGGAGGTGAGGAGGTTTGTCTGAGGGACGTTAAGCAGGGCGAGGGCTGAGCAGAAGGGATCAGTTCAAAAGCCCTTGGTGGGAGTGAGGCATCTGGGGAACCCCAGAAAGCATCCCTGACAGAGCTTGGAGGTTTTACACCCTGACGGAAGGGGGTGTGGGCTCCCTGGGCTGGCTGGCTGCTCTCTAGCAGAGCTCTGCCCCCGGCTGTCGGTGTGGAGAGGACCACCTGCAGGACCGTTTGGGGTTGCTGAGCTGGGGGGTCGCTGTGCACACGTTCATGAGGTCTCGGGGCCTTGTGAGTCCTCCTGGCCCTGCAGGTCCTCACTGCTCAGTCTGGGACACCGCTGCCCATCCCCTGGTCCCCAAGCCGGGATCTGCAGATTTGGGACATTTGGGGCAGGCAGGTGAGGCTATTGGAATCCTCCCTGAGCCCTGAGCTTTGCCAGGACGGGGATGAGCAGGCCGAGGAAGAGTATGGGGATCACCACCATTTGCTGCTCATTCCAGCAGACCCCAGCCCAGCCCGGAGACCCTGAGAGCCTGGAGAGAACCCTGGCTCGTCACTGGGGACTCCATGGGAAGGCAGAATTCTGTGGAGGGTTGGGATCCTGCCTCCCCCACTGACTAGCTGTGTGACCTTGGGCAACTCACCTGACCTCTCTAAGCCTTCGTTTTCTCCTGTGTCAAAAAGGAATAATTAAGACATTTACATGCATTGAGGGTCTCCCATGCGCCAGACACTGTGCTGAGTGCTTTACGCGTGTTACTTCACTTACACCTCACATCAACCCTATCAGGTAGGTACCGTTTTTATCCCCATCTGTCAGGCCCAGAGAGGTTAAGTCACTTGCCCGAGCTCACGTGGCTTGTAAACAGATCGGCACCAGGCAGCCTGGCTCCAGAGCCCACGCCCGTAACTCCTCTGCCAGGAGTCCCCCTGGTGAGTCCCGGCACCGTGGGGTCGCAGAGCTCTACCTTCAGGTGCTTATGAGTATGTAGAACCCTCAGGCCTCCCCTGGCTCCTGAAAGACCCCCCTGCGTGCTTGCTTTTCCAGCAGTAACGACCTTCTTGTGCTGTGTGCCTACAGAGGTGGAAGCAATGGGGGACACGGACAGACTCACGCCCGAGGCGCTGAAAGCACTGGTACAAAAGCCAGAGCTGCTTGCGCTGACGGAGAGCCTTACCCCCGACCAGACAGTGGCGTTCTGGATGTCCGAGTCAGAGATGGAGGTGATGGAGCTGGAGCCGGGGGTCGGGGTACGGCTGAAAACTCGAGGCGATGGCCCCTTCCTGGGTGAGCATGTCCCCGTGGCCTGAAGAGGCTCCTGGCCTCCTGTTTGAGGCTCCTCTACCCCTCCTGCTTAGAACTCATGGGAGCAGGCCAGGTCTGCTTAGTCCTGAGATTTAGTCCTAAGTCTCTGGACAAGTGCCCTGGGGCCAACAGCCTAGACACTCTGGATCCTGGGGTGCCGCCCAATCCCGTGGTTCCTGTGGGTGATGTCTCCTATCTAGTGCCTCGGGGATCACACTCAGGGCCTCCCCGAGGGCACCCAGGTCTGAGAGAACAGTGGTTTAACCCAGGCCTCGGAGACCCCAGCAGAACAGGCCAGCCCCCTCTATGTTTCCAAAATAGGGAGATGGGCCATTCAACTTCTTCCCTCCTTTCAGAGTCATTAGCCAAACTTGAGGCTGGAACAGTGACCAAGTGTAATTTTGCTGGTGATGGAAAGACAGGGGCATCCTGGACAGACAACATCATGGCCCAGAAGTCTTCGGAGGGAGCCACAGCGGAGACCCGAGAGCAGGGGGACGGGGCGGAGGACGAGGAGTGGGTAGGTCAAGAGAGATGACTGTGGGCCTGGCATTGGTACAGTCTACCTCTCGGCAGGAGTTTTGTCTGCACGGGCTGAGGTTGGGTGTAGATCAAGAACGCAGCAGCACACAATTCACACCCCCATTTCACACCCCCAGCTTTGGTGGAATTCCACGGGATTCCTGAGTGTGTGTTAGCCTCAGGAAAGTTCTTTTCAAGGAATGAAGGGTGACCACTTGAGACCTTTCTTTTTGGTGGCTCTGAACTGTGCCAATCTACAAGAAAGTCCCAAAGATTGATAAAAGCAAGGGATGGAAAGAATGGACTATGGAGGGGAACCTGTGAAACCTGATGCCGTTAAATCTCCAGACATTTTCACTTCCAGTGAATACATTAGCCATGTTGTGGCAGCTGAGCTGAATGAGCATTTTTTTCCCCCTCCTTCGTTCTGGGCTCCCTGCCCAAAGTGGCTGCAAAATGGCTGGCTTGGTCCTCACTAGGTTGGGTATTTTTTTTTTTGCCAAGGATCAGCCCCCTAGTTGATCTTTAGTCTATCCACGGTCGATGTGTTTTTCTGAAGCGTATTTCACCCGAAGATTTGAATTGATGTCAAAAGGCCCCAAATTGAACATTTAAAACAAAGTCACAGAAGAATGGGCTATTTACCTAGGTGATGCGGATAATGATACTTGCCAGAGAAAGCAGGGCAGAAAGAGTGGAGGGTCTGGAGTCCCCTTTTTCTTAAAAAAGTGAGTCTCAGAATGAAAAACAATTAGAGCCACCAGACCCGATCCCTGGGCCCGCTCAAATGAGGTGAAGCCAAGAAAGGTGGCTGAGGGTTCCGCCGGTACCCCTCAGGGGAATCCTTGTTTGTCTGATGACTTGTAGGAGACTTTTATGAAATGCGCTCTGTTCATACCTCTTTACTTAACCCCGAGGACGACTGAGGTGAGTGGGAGTGAAGCGCCTCCCAGGCCCACCAGCACTGCTGAGAATCTCTTCCATCAACATCGACTCTGGAGTTCGAGGGAGCGGTCCGCCAAGCCTTCCCTGGTTCTTCCTACAGCTGCCACGGAATGCTCTTGGAATAAGCAGTGCTAAAATCAAATCCAAGACGGTGACATGAGCAGTGGCGCCCCATGCTGTGGCTCATGGAGGGGCCCTCCCTCGATGTGAGTCTAGATCTCCTAGATGTTTCCATGGTGGCCCTTGCCCTTAAATGGCAGCCTTGTTTCTGGAAGCAGTCAGTGGAACCAAACTTGGTCTTTGTGTAGACTTGGGGAATGTCCCTCATCTGCATGCAGAGTGGCTCAGGGGTCCCTTCCTCTGCCCTCGTATTTTCTCCTATACCTTCCACGCCTGCTCCCCCGCCCCCCTGGCCCAGTGCTCTGAGTTATAGTCTTTGCTCTCCTGTTCAAACTTCCTTGTCCCCTCTGTGCCCTTTTCCTCCCCTAGAGCTGCCAATTCTTTATTCCTCCTCTGGTTCTCTGCCACACGGGGGGGTTGCTGTCTCCTGACCTCCCTGGCTGCTTTGCTGGGGATGCTGTTCTCAGGGAGGCCTAGAGTCTTCACAGGTGTGGCTGGCTGGTCCCCACCTTTCAGGCTCACCCTGCCAGGCCACATTTTGATAACACCTTTGCCGCTATCGTTCTGTACTTTGAGAACTTTTTATGAGTGAGTAAATCTTCAGAAAAGGATTCCTCTGCATTGACCGGGTTATGTCAGGTATTAACGGTCTTCCAGCTGAGCAGTGATCCTATAAGAAGGAAGCCATGTCTTTTTGATCATGAACATCGCCTTGCTGGGTAGTGCGCCCACACTCAGATCCAGGACGGCTTGTGGAGTTGAAATCCACGTGTCCTAAGAATGGGGCAGAGACTTGGTGGCATTTGGATCCTGCTGGCCTCAGGGACAAGAGAGGGTGGTGGTGAACTAACAAGTGTTGAGCCCCCTAATGTATCGAACACGGCACTAGATGCTTTCCATGATGATAATCGTAGCCACTGACTGTCGAGTGCTTCCCGGTGCTAGTGTACATATCCCCTGCTTTTCAAAAGTTATATTAGGACACTTGACGTTCATGAAAGACCTACCTTAGTACCTGTTTTTTCTAACCAAAAGAAATCTGTGTTTTTATGAAAATAAGGCAAAAAAAAAAAAGGAAAATAGCATTCAGCATTTGTTTCGCAGGGAGCCATTATAGAGGCCGCGCACCCCAAGTAGTGAGAGCGACCCCACCAGTCTCCTCTCCTGGGAACATCTATGCTTTACTTCAATTGATTTCGTGTGTGTGTCAGCAAGATGTGCCCAGAAAAGCCTAAGAAAACGCTCAAAAATTTTTCCATATAAATGAATGGTGATTGCTTCCTCACTGTCTCTCATTTCAGTTTACAAAAGGTTTCATAGGAATGCTGTACTTTTTGGATAGTAGGGGAAACCTGTACTTGCTAAGCACTTGCACCATCTTACTTCACTGTCACAACAATCCCGTGAGGTATGTGTGATTATTATTCCCAATTTTTTCATATGATTCCGAAGCTTAGAGTCTCCATCTATAGTATATAGAGGAAAGAGGAATTTCAACTCAGGCAGTCAGATTGCAAACTCTGTATTCTTTACTGGGTTATTCTGCTTCCACATGTACACTCCAGGGAAGAAAAGGGGCTTCAGAAAGGTTAAGGCTACTTGCCCAGATTCACAGCTGCTAAGTGGCACAGCCAGGATTTAAATCCAGGGCTGTCGAAAGCAAAGCTTATGTTCTTCCCCCGTCCTTTGCCTCCTTGGCCTACAGAAGGACCTTGGACATGGGGGCCAGAGGAGTCCTGGCTCTGTGAAATGGGGTTATATTCCTAGACTTTAGGGAACTTGCCTAAACCCTTGACTGCTGGTCTGCCCAGGCTGAAATCAGTTCTATTGGTATTAGCAGTTGAGCAGGTAATATTACGCTTCCAGAATTTGTTACTATGGTTCCAATTTTCATTTACCTTCTTGCATATTTGAGCCTGGGCTTGACAATATGGCTGTGAGGCTTGGGATTCACACTTCAGTGAGGCCACCTGAAGTCACAGGTCACTGGTCTGCTCACGATCTCTTCTGTTCTTGTTGCCCTTTTCTTAGTTCAGACCCTTGTGACCTCTCACCTTGACTGTTAGAATAGCTGCCTCCCTGGTGTCCTGTGTCTGAATGGGGCTGGCTGGGTGTTGAGCGTGCTGGGGCCTCAACCATGGGGGTGGCCAGGGAAGTGGTTAAGCAGCAGGAGGATGGGGGATATTAACTAGAATAGAGACACCTGGTGAGGGCGTCCTGCTGCCCATAGCACTGTGGCCAAAGGGTATGGCAAGGTCATATAGGCAGGCCACCATTCCAAAAAAGGAGGTCCGGTGTGTCAGTGGGGGAAACCTTGGGCAACAAATGGGCTTAGTGTCTTGGGTGGGCGGGGAAGAGATGAAGGAAGGGAGGGAGGGAGAGAGAGAGGAAGGAAGGATGGAAGGGAGGGAGGGAGAGATGGAGGGAGAAAGGAAGGAAGGAAAAGGCCTTTGTGGCTGGAGGTCAGAGAATGGGTGGAGGTAGAGGTTGTTTGAGATGATGCAGGAAATCAGGCATGACATTTTTAGCATGTTAAGTATTTTAGGACTTTATCCTTAACTTCCTGGAAGCCAGTGATTCTGGGGAGAGTGATACGATTTGATTTGTTTCTATCAAAGATCACTAGACTGCAGAGAAACTGAAGGCAACGAGCCCAACTGGGAGACTGCTTTAATTGTCACAGTGAGAGGCTAGAGTAGTTTGGTGTATAGCGACAGGAGTGGAGATGGAAAGAAATCCAGGTAGATGGAGGAGGAAAGGGACTCCCCAGCAAGACAAGAGCACCTGAAAAGCCATGGAGGTGGGGGAGGGGCCCACTCCTGGATTATGCAAATTGTGTACATGGTTGTTATTATACCATACCTACACATAAAATTTGATAATCCTTTTTCAATTAATGTTATATAATCACTTTCCATATTGCTACACAGTCTTCATAACCATTGTTTAAGATTGACTACCATTTAATAGCTCTATCATTGCCCAATTTTTGGATAATTAATTGATTCCTACTTAGAGCTAATTTAATTAACATGTCAGTAAGTGTTTTAGATTATATAGTTCCCTAAATCTCACCCATACAGCCTCCCTGCCCTGCCCCCCCCACGTACCCCCCCGCCCCGTTCCCCACTCCCACCCCTCTACTGTATTTTTGTATTTTGAGGTTATTTCTTTAGGGACAGATTCCCAGGAGTCCGATTACTGGGAATCTAGGAGTTTTTTGTAAAAGTTTTTTTAGATTGTCAAATTGCTTCCCAAAAGTGTTGTTCTAAATTATAATTTTACCAGCACTGTAGGAGAGGACCATTTTCATGCTACCCTTGCCAGAATTGGGTGTATTAACATTTGAAAAATGATATTTGAGGGGCGCCTGGGTGGCTCAGTTGTTAAGCGTCTGCCTTCGGCTCAGGTCATGATCCCAGGGTCCTGGGATCGAGCTCCACATCGGGCTCCCTGCTCCGCAGGAAGCCTGCTTCTCCCTCTCCCACTTCCCCTGCTTGTGTTCCCTCTCTTGCTGTGTCTCTCTCTGTCAGATAAATAAATAAAATCTTTAAAATAAAATAAAATAAAAAATGATATTTGATAAGGTAAAAACAATACTTTAAAGTTCATACTTTGTGATTAGCCTTTCCCCTCGATTAATAGTGAGCTTAAACATTTTTCCATGTTCATTACCTAGATATATTTCCTCTTTGCTTACTCAGTTTCTTTGCCTATTTATATACTGAAGGTGGAGGTCTTTTCGGCTATTTAAATTTTAAACATAACCATTTACCATATTTTAACAACTTTTCTGTTTTTAAAAAATTGATTTTCTTACAAACATAAAATCTTTATATAGATATATCTGTTGACTTTTTGTGATTTTTATTGCTTCTAAGCTTATATTCTCCTTTCAGATGTTACTCAGTTTCAATTCTTCCATTTTGGTTATTACCTGGTTTTACATTTAAGTCCTTAATCCACTCCGCCTTTAATTTGTGAAAGGGTAGGAAGTGAGATAACTAAATAGCTTATTTTCAAATTGCTAACCAGTTATCCCAACATATTTATTGGATTCCTTCCCACTCTCAAGTTATGATGGCTCCTACATCACATATTAAAGTTATTTTATACTTAAATTATTATTCTATTTCAATAAGTCTCCCTATAGTAACAATTTGAACTATCATAGTAGGTTTTAATAGTTGGTAGAGCTAAGTCCCCCTCATTATTCTTCTGTTTTAGAATTTTCTTTGCTATTTCTCCTCAACATTTGAAACATTTTGTCAAAGTTTCAGTGCATATTTATTGACTTTGTATTTTTTTTTTTTTAAGTATGCTCCACACCCAGGGTGGAGCCCAAGAGCCCAACGCAGGGCTTGAACTCACGACCCTGAGATCAAGACCTGAGCTGAGATCAAGAGTCCAATGCTTAACCCTTCGTTTTTTTTTTTTAAGTTAAAAAAAATCTGGCACCAAGAGTAATACATATTTATTTTAGAAAATTCAAAAAATGAAAAACATCAAATTTCACTGCTGTTTGTTAAATCGCTTATGTACTAAATTATATGCCATGCGTTGTGCCAAGTGCTTACAAACAGTAACTAATTTTGTGTTTAACCATCTAAGTAGAATAAAACCTACTTTTATAGTAAAGGAAACATACCATGCCTGTTTTACAGATGAAGGCATTTGCCCAAAATACCCAGGTGGTCAATAGAGCCAGGGTTTTAACCAGGGCAGTGTTGTTACAAGGGCCTGTGCTGAACACTTGTGATGCTGCCATTCCATCAGACATGATGATTATTCATATTTTGGTGTATCTACTTACAGTCTTTTACCAAGTGGGATATCCACGTACATACCTTGTGTGATCTTTTCACTTACAGATATGCCATGAACACTTACCTATACCATATACCTTTCACAGTATTATTTTTAATGGCCATTTAATATTCCTCATGTGCCTGCGGAACAAGGCATTTAACAAATAACTCGTTTCAGAATAATTTGTTTCCCATTTTTCCCTGAAGTTAACACTGCTGAGACGTACATTCTTTTTTTTTTTTTTTAGATTTTATTTATTTGTCAGAGAGAGAGAGCACAAGCAGGGAGAGGAGCAGACAGGGAGAGAGGGAGCAGCAGGCTCCCCGCTGAGCAAGGAGACCGAGATGGGACTCGATCCCAGGACCCTGGGATCATGACCTGAACCGAAGGTACAGGCTTAACCGACTGAGCCAGCCATGTTCCCTGAGATGTACATTCTTGAGGTTTTTCACACGTCCACAATTTTTTTATTATAAATTCTACAACTGGAAATGCTGGGCCGAATGTTCTCTATATTTTAAAGGCTTTTGATGTCCACGGTCAGTCCTCTGGACAGGTGATCCCAACGTGTAGCTCTAGCTGCAATAAGGGACGTGGCTCCCCCTCACCCCCACTAAGTCATCAGAAGGAGAAACCAAAGCTACCAATTTGGGATCGCCACGTGGATGTGCATGGAAGAGTCCCTGATTCCACCTTCACTACCGACCATGGAGAAACGGCCCTTCTGCACGAGCACGCATTTGTGTAATTCACTGCAGCACTGTATGTAACACGGAAAAACGGAAATGAACCAAACGTCCCCTAAGCGGCCAGTGGCTAAATTAGCGGGCACCTCCACACTGCGGACCGTCCTGCAAGTGTGACGGGGAAGGCAGGGCTGTACGCTCTCGCGCGGACGGCGGGACAGAGAGGTCCCCGCCGCCCGGTCGCCTGGGAGCGGGGCTGCTTTCGGGAGCTTCGGCTTCGGGATCGGCTTTTCCGATGTGCTCCGCCCTGGATTCTGCGGCAAGCGTTCCGTCTGGGCGAGCGGCGGAGGTCCGGGTTCGCGCCCTGGCCAGGCCCTGACTGGCAAGCCGATGCTAGCCGAGGTGACGCCCCGGCCCGGCCCCGCGGTCATAACCGGCCCGACCCCCGCGAGCCCGCCGCCCACCCCGGAGCTTTCTCCTAGGGGTGCAGGGAGGCCGGACTCTTCGCGGCCGGGCCCTTGGGCGCGGGGGCACGTTTCCGCCGGCCTCGCCCCGCAGCGCACCCACCGGAAGTGGCCGTGTTGTGACGGAAGGAAATGCTTTGTGGGAGCTGCCGGCGGTGGGAGAAACGTGGCCGGCGAAGATGATTCAAGCGATTCTGGTTTTCAACAACCACGGGAAGCCGCGGCTGGTCCGCTTCTACCAGCGTTTCGTGAGTGCGGCCCAGCTTCGTCGCGTCCCTTCGGAGCGCCCGCGCTCCCGCTTCTCTCCCTTCGGCCGTTCCGGCCGGCTGACCACCTCGGGCTCCTGGCACCGGGCGTGACCCTCACACTCTTCACCCTCCTTGCGGGACCCGGGCGGCTGTCGGGCCGTCTGTCCCACCCCCGCGCTCCCTCACCCCTTCCTGGACCCCTGCATCTCTCTGCCATTTGGTGCCACTTCCCCTTGGGTCTCAGGGCTCGCTAAATGACGGTGGGGTGTGCCCCATTGAACACGCGACTGATTGAAGTCCCTTTAATCTTGTCGGTCCTTAAGCGCGGTTGTAAGAGTAGGAAGACACATGCCAGCTTATGAAACTTTTTGCTTTGGCTAGAAGATCTGGAGAAGTGCTTTCTTGGGCTTATTTTGCTTCATTGCTGGCCGGGACTGCCCAGGCACTGGATACCCTTCCTCCTGTAGAGTTGAAGAAAGTCAGTTTAAAAGCGGGAAGCGATGAGAAATTATAAATGCAACCGCGTGAGGGCTCAATAAATGATAATATAAATTTGAGTTTTCCCAGAAACTCTTCTGGGAAAACACAAACATCATTATTTGTCTCTTGCCCTCCAGCGTTGTATTTCTTCGTGGCAAGGTTTCAAAATGTTACAGACATAGCTGGTGAAACGAAGAGGGGAAAGAGTCAGAAAACTCCTGTTCAGGCCTCAGCTCACCTTTTTTACCCTGTGTCTGTTGACCTTGTGTTTTTCCTCTTTTTTTTTTTTTTTCTTTTTTTTGTCAAATAGATACGAACAAAATAATTTTACCTTTTTCGTGGAATTTTTAAAGCTAGATTACATTTTATTAAATATTTTGAGATAAAACTTAACAGTCAATAGAACCATTCAGTTTGTATTTGCATTTGTGTGTGTGAATTTTTTTTTTTTTTAGGTGTTACTGAGAAATAAATCACATACATATAGTTCACCTATTTAAGGTATACAGTTCAGTGGATTTTAGTACATTCACAAAGTTGTGGAACCATACCCATGGTCGATTTTAGGACATTTCCATTTCCCCAAAAAGAAGCCCCTACCCATTAGGAATCATTCCCTATTTCCTCCTAACTCCCTCAGCCCTCAGCAACCACTAGTCTACTTTCTGTCTCCCTAAATTTTGCCTATTCTGGACATTTCATATAAATGGTATACAGTATGTGATCTTTTATGACTGGCTTTTTCCACTTAATATGTTTTTAAGGTTAATCCAGCTTGTAGCATGTGTTAATTCTTCATTCCTCTTTATTGCCGAGTTATATTCCGTTGTGTGGATATACCATGTTTTGATTGTCCATCAGTTGATGTTTCTACCTATGGCTCTTGTGGATAATGCTGCTGTGAACATTCATGTACAAGTTTTTATGTACACATATGTTTTCATTTCTCTAGGTTATAAACCTAGGAGTAGAATTGCTGGGTCATATGGTAACTTTATGGTGACCATTTTGAGGAATTGCCCAACTGTTTTCCAAAGTGGCTGCACTGTTTTACATTCCCATCAGTAATGATAGGAGTTTCAATTTTTCCACCTGCCTATCAAAATTTGTTATTATCTTTTTGATTAGAAACACTTTAGTGGGTATAAAGTGGATTCTCATTATGGTTTTAATTTCCGTTCCCTAATGACTAATGATGTTGAACATCTTTGCATGTCCTTATTGGCCATTTGTAAACCTTCTTTGGAGAACGTAGAATTTTTATAAGAACCACATTAGCTTGTGAGAGAAAGTTACTTTGAAAACCGCAGAGAACTAAAAACTATTGAGGGATTGTTAAAGTCATTGAGGCATGTAAGCAAGTGGTAGTTCACCTTTCTGTTGAAAGTAGAAATAAGGGGTGCCTGGGTGGCTCAGGTCATGATCCCAGAGTCCCGGGATGGAGCCTTGCCTATGGCTGGCTCACTGCTCCGCGGGGAATCTGCTTCTCCCTCCGCCCCTCGTCCTGCTAGTGCGCTCTTTCTCAAATAAATAAATAAAATCTTTCAAAAAGAGAGAAATTAGTTAGCTTCACTGTTTCATTACCACTTCACCTATGACTGCTGCCGCCTCCCCCTAGGGTCAGATAAAAGGCTTTAGTTTGAAAGATGTTTTTATCAGGTTAAAAAGTGCTGATACTTAGCATGTTTTGTATTTCCAAGTACACAGAGTTAATCCTTTACACATCCTGGCGTCAGTGAGCTTTGTGTCTTTAAATGGAAACCAGGAAAATAGTAACTGATTGACTCAAACTTACAGTGACTAGTGATTAGCAGGTTTTCTTTTTTCTTTTTTTTATTTATTTTTTTTTAAAGGTTTATTTTTTTTTTAAGGATTTATTTATTTATTTGACGGAGCGCGCACGGGACAGCATAAGCAGTGGGAGCGGCAGGCAGAGAGAGAAGCAGGCTACCCAAGGAGTAGGGAGCCAGCCAGAGGCAGGGCTCCATCCCTGGATTCTGGGATCACAACCTGAGCTGAAGGCAGATGCTTAACCAACCGAGCCACCCAGGCATCCCATTAGCTGGTTTTCATTGATTGAGTAAATACTGAGAGCCACTGTTTATCCACGTTGAGTCAAAGTTATGAAAAATAATTTCTCCACAGTTACATTTTCCCTGGTTTTTTTTTGGTCTTTATTTTTTCTTTTATTTTTTTAAGATTTTATTTATTTATTTGACAGAGACACAGCGAGAGAGGGAACACAAGCAGGGGGAGTGGGAGAGAGAGAAGCAGGCTCCCCGCTGAGCAGGGAGCCCGATGCGGGGTCCCAGGACCCTGGGATCACAACCCGAGCCGAAGGCAGACACTTAACGACCGAGCTACCTAGGCGCCCCATCTTTCTTTTAAATAACTATTTCAAACTAAAATTCAATGCTTTATTATTTTTTTAAAGATTTTATTTATTTATCAGAGAGAGAGTGCGCACAATCAAGGGGAGCGGCAGGCAGAGGGAGAAGCAGGCTCCCCGCTGAGTAAGGAGCCTGATGTAAGACTCCATCCCAGGACCCTGGGATCATGACCTGAGCTGAAGGCAGACGCTTAACCAACTGAGCCACCCAGGCGTCCCAAATTCAATGCTTTAGAAAGAAGGGATTAACATTACTTGAATCTATTTTCTGACTCTTAGGGCAAGTCCAATCTGAAGGTTTTCTTAAGCTTTGCTACTCAAAGTATGATCCCCAGGCCAGCAGCATTGGTATCACCTGGAAGCTTGTTAGAAATGCAGTCTCAGGATGTACCCCAAACCTACTAAATCAGAACCTGTATTTTAATAACATTCCCAGGTGATTCATTGCACACTGAGATGTGAGAGCTTTTAATTACTTTTGTCTTAATGATCAGTTTCTTCCTTCCATCATCCTTTTTTTTTTTTTTTTTAAAGATTTTATTTATTTATTTGAGAGAGAGAATGAGATAGAGAGAGCACATGAGAGGAGGGAGGGTCAGAGGGAGAAGCAGACTTCCCGCTGAGCAGGAAGCCCGATGTGGGACTCGATCCCGGGACTCCAGGATCATGACCTG
The DNA here is from genome assembly GCF_964656455.1 of Halichoerus grypus. Lineage (NCBI taxonomy): Eukaryota > Metazoa > Chordata > Mammalia > Carnivora > Phocidae > Halichoerus > Halichoerus grypus. The sequence goes on from NC_135719.1 coordinate 5,926,460, forward strand.
AGCCGAAGGCAGTCGCTTAACCAACTGAGCCACCCAGGCGCCCTTTCCATCATCCTTTTTTTTTTTTTTTAAGATTTATTTATTTATTTGAGAGAGAGCAGGGGGAGGGGTAGAGAGAGACCATCTCAAGCGGACTCCTGGCTGAGCGCACAGCCCATGGCAGGGCTCAATCCCACAGCCCCGAGATCATAACCTGAGCTGAAAGCAAGAGTCGGAGGCTTAACTGACTGAGCCACCCAGGTGCCCTCCATCATCCTTTTATTTTTTTTAACCATACTTATGAACCTCCTCTGTATAAACAGTGTGAATTTATAACTCACAGTGTGAGTTATCAAGAGGTATCATTACAGTCGAGCTTTCTTGTGTATGGTAGTGAAAAAAAAGGGTAACTGTTCAAAATTCTAATCTGTAAATAGAACTTTTTCTGTCAGTAATACTTTGTTGGTGAGTAACACCCCATCTAATATGTAATGCCATATTACCAGTACAGAAGATGGAAAAATTCAGTTTTTAAAAACATAATTACACAATTAAATCTTGACCTCCTTGAAGGGTTAGACCTATTGACATTTGTTATTTACCTTGGCATAGATATTTTCTAGGTGAAGGCAAAATATTCCAGGACTGGCCTTCTAGTTATCTTTGACCTTTTATGAGAGTTTATCAGTTCTCCTTTCCTTGTTTTTTGTTTTTTGGGGTTTTTTTTCTAAGATTTTATTGATTCAGAGGCGCCTGGGTGGCTCAGTCGGTTAAGCGTCTGCCTTTGGCTCCGGTCATGATCCCTGGATCCTGGGATCGAGTCCCACATCAGGCTTCCTGCTCATCGGGGAGTCTGCTTCTCCCTCTGCCCCTCCCCCCAACTTGTTCTCTCTCTCTCTCTCTTTCTCAAATAAATAAAATCTTTTTTTTAAGATTTTATTTATTTGAGAGAGAGTGTGCGAGCAGGGGGAGGGTCTCAGGGAGAGAGAGAATCTCAAGCAGAACCCACTGTGGGGCTCAATCTCCTGACCCTGAGATCATGACCTGAGCTAAAACCAAGAGTCAGACACCAAACCAACGGAGTCACCCAGGCTCCCCGCTCCTTTCCTTGGTTATTAACTATAAGGCTTACCTATCAAGACAGTAATGGTTAGTGACTTGATGTCCAGGTAAATATACCCTAGCTTAATTCCTGTAACTGAGTCTTTTTTTTTTTTTTTTTTTAAGATTTTATTTATTTATTTGAGAGAGAGAGCATGAGAGAGAGAGAGCATGAGAGGGGGGAGGCTCAGAGGGAGAAGCAGACTCCCTGCTGAGCAGGGAGCCTGATGTGGGACTCGATCCTGGGACTCCAGGATCATGACCTGAGCGGAAGGCAGTCGCTTAACCAACTGAGCCACCCAGGCGCCCCGTGTAACTGAGTCTTTCCCATTTTCCATAGATTCCCCTTTTATTTTTCCTTTACTCATCACTTCTTTTTTTCTGGAAACTGGTACCAAATGTTCAGATTGTTCCTTGTTTGGAAGCACTTCTCTCTTTGTTCATCCCCATTCATGGAATGTAGTTTTTCAGACTGCCTCCCCCGCTACTGATTCACTTTTATTTCTTTTATTCCATTAGCCAGAAGAAATTCAACAGCAGATTGTTCGAGAGACCTTCCATCTAGTTCTCAAGCGAGATGACAACATCTGTAACTTCTTGGAAGGTGGAAGGTAAATGATGGGCTTCCATTTTCTCCCTGTGTATCCACTGTTGGGTGCCCTTCATCACTCTTGCCTCTTCAGGTAGTACTCAAGTGTCAGGTGGTACCTGAGCTGCTCACGAAGAGACCCAATTCTGTTTTGGAAGCTGTTGAATGGTTGTGCTTCAGATATTACTCATTTAGATGTTTGGTTCCTGGGAGGGATGGCAGAAGAAAAGGTGAGGTAAAGTGGTTTTAGGCACCTCTTCCAAACTTGGTTGCTGTTCCCCTGGTAAACATGGCCTGTTGTTTGGCCTGTGCTCACCTTTCTGTTGCACCTGTTCTCATTCTTTGGCATAGGGTTTCTCTTTGAAATGTTTAATTAAGATACAGCCATTTAAACGTTTCCCGTCTTCCACAGTTTGATTGGTGGCCCTGACTACAAACTGATTTATCGGCACTATGCTACACTCTACTTTGTGTTTTGTGTGGATTCATCAGAGAGTGAACTTGGAATCTTGGACCTCATCCAGGTATGCATAGTCAGCTAATGATGGCAGCCACTAAAGAGAATTTGCACTGGATTTTTGAGTAACCATCCTGTAGATCTTTTTGTCAGTCTTTTTATTGATACTGGTAAGAGTTGCCAGATGTCCACCATATGGTGCTGTAAGAAAGCTCCTAGCAACCCGTAAAAACTCCTAGAGCTTTCGGACTCATTGGTTTCTACCCAGCCCTCTCACTGCCCTTGGTTTTCATGTACGATTCTGATACCAATTCCGATGTGTGTGCTTCCCCCTCACCACCACCTAGCAGTTAACTCAGTTCTCTGTGGGCAGTGACCAGGTGTTCCACAAATTTAACTCAATTCTGACACTATCTACCTGAAGATAGACACCAGTCACAAGTCCAGGTTGGTGTCACTTGTGCTTCCGACTGACTGGCTATGGATTGGAGGTTCCCATGACTTCCTCCTTGGGTTTAATTTGCTAGAGTGGCTCACAGAACTCTATAGAAGAACATGGTACTTACTAGATTACCATCTTACTATAGAAGGATATAACTCAGGAACAGCCAGACGGAAGAGATTTACAGGGCAAGGAATGGAGAAATGGGGAAAGGGCTTCCATGCCCTTTCCAGTCAGGCCACTCTCCAAAGTCCACCAACCTGGAAGCTCTCCAGACACAGACCTGTTGGGTGAGATCAGGGGTGGGACTGACAGTTCCAGTCCTCTAATTGCATGGTTGGTTTGCCTGGCAACAAGCCCCCATCTTCGGTGCCTTCTAAAAGTCACCTTATTAACATAAACAGGATACCTTTATCATTTAGGAAATTCCAAATTCCTTTATCACTTAGGAACTCTGTGCCAGAAACAGGAATGAATACCAAATATTTTCTTATTATAAATTACAGTATCATACCATGTTATGAAATTTTTTTCAACTATTAAGCCAAATGACATTTAAGAATTCATACTTTTTATTTTCACTTGTAATTCTAGCCTAAGACAAAGATACTTGATGTTTTGGTTAGTCTATGCAATCTTAACATAGGTAAACATGATTTTTTTTTAGGATTTTTGAAAATTAGAAATGGCTTACAGATTCTTTTATTTTTTTATTATTATTTATCCATTTGAGAGAGAGAGTGAGTGAGAGAGAGAGAACACAAGCTGGGGGTGAGGGTGGGGGTAGGCAGAGGGAGAAGCAGGCTCCCCACTGAGTAGGGAACCTGACACGGAGCCCCATTTCAGGACTCTGGGCCCATGACCTGAGCCGAAGGCAGACACTTAACTGACTGAGCCACCTAGGTGTCCCGTGGCTTATAGATTCTTTTTATTGTCTTTATGGAAACTGAGATGTGTAGGGACCCTAGCTTGGGAACCATTAATTTAGTATAATTCTATCATTTTAGATTTTTTTTAAAAGTAATTTCTGCATCCAACATGGGGCTCAAACTCTGAACCCCGACAGCAAGAGCTGCATGCTCTACCGACTGAGCCAGCCAGTGGCCCCTAATTCCATCATTTTATATGTGAAATTTTAGGTAGGCTTCCTTTAAGTGACTTGAATAAGTTTCTTAAGTAGAAAGCACTGAAATAGAAGCTTGCATTAAAACCTAATTAACAATTATAGAAAACTCTCTAGCTACAGAAATATAAATTTTACATTCAGAAAATGATTTAAGATGATTAAAAACTCATACATTATATTCGCGTATTGTACATAACAGTATATAAATTATCTAAAAAGATTATCTCAAGTTTTTTTTTTTTTAAAGATTTTATTTATTTATTTGACAGAGAGAGACACAGCAAGAGAGGGAACACAAGCAGGGGGAGTGGGAGAGGGAGAAGCAGGCTTCCCGCCGAGCAGGGAGCCCGATGTGGGACTCGATCCCAGGACCCTGAGATCATGACCAGAGCCAAAGGCAGATGCTTAACGACTGAGCCACCCAGGCGCCCCTCTCTAAGATGATTTAAAAAGCTTTCTTAAAACACTTGAGTCAGATTGGACATTGAGAGTCAATGTGGCATAATAGAAAGAGTTTAAGATCTAGAATCAGAAAACCTGCATTTGAGTCATGGATCTACCATCTGAATAGATGTATAGATTATAGGATTCAGTTGTGACAATGTATTTTATAGTATTGTAAACTATAGAATGCTATAAAAATGTGCATATAATAAGTGTATTAGAAGAAAAAGGAAATAGTGATAATACAGTTTAAAAATTGGGATGCGGTTATTGGAGGAAATGCACTTCACATATCTATGTTGTCAAGATAAAAAGAAATTAACCCTACAATGTAATGGGCGTTTATTAAATAATGGGCATTGGATTTGGGAAGATAGATAAATAGAAGATGAAAATAATAGGAACTAAGGGGTTTGATCTTTGAAAAGACAATGAAATCAATGAATAGTTGGCCTAATATATTGAGGATAAAAGTCAGAAAACATCAACATGTTTTTAGAGGATGATATACGTAATTGTATTACTAATGTATTTGAAATAGCTGACTTCAAAACATAAATACCCAAATTAGATCAACAGCAAGGCACTTAATCCAGTATTAGGATGAAATAAGAAAGGATTAAAAAAACCTGACTCCTTAATAGATTCAGTAGAATTTTTAAGTGTTGAAGTACAATAAAACCTCTGTATTGCATAAGGTATTTCTTAAACTGAGAATTTAAAAAATCATATTACTTAAGTGTATTTTACAGTGTAAATTGGTAGTAATCCAAAAGCCTCTCAAAAAAAAATCCTACTCACATATTGCATATTAGTTTTGGTACAGAATTACTAAAGAAGATCTTAGCCAATAATCACTTGTAGCAAGTCAGGAGACCTGGCTCGTGTTTCTATCTGTCCTATTAATAAGCAGTGTGACCTTAAATCATTTACACTTTTCTGGCTCAAGGGTTCTTGTTTTATGTTTTGGCTCTTCAGTGTGTGTGTGTTTCAGTTTATAAGTGTACAAGTTGTTCTTTTCTAGCTCTGAAAGTACTCTCTCAAGACTAGCTCATTCTAGAAGAATTATTCATTGTGTACAAATTGTCTTTATCCCAAGGATGCAAGTCAGTTTAATAAGGGGAAAGTTCTTAGAATCTATTACAGCAGTAAGGAAGATAGTGGAGACTGATAGAATTGCATCAGAGAGAAATGATTTCCAAATTATATTCCCGAAATGCTCTTGAATTGGAATAGGAAGCATTTTTCTTTGATTATTTAGTGCATATTTATTTATCGTAAACTATTTTTGAAGAAATAATACATGTACATGGTTCAAAATTCAAAAGGCAAACCAAGAATATGTCGTGAAAAGTATTTTTCTCCCTCTTTTCTCTAGTACCTAGTTTATTTTTCTAGGAGCAGCAAATTTTAGTTTTATTTATTTATCTTTTCAAGATTTTATTTGTTTTTATAGAAACGCTTTTATTTTTTTTAAGATTTTATTTATTTATTTTGAAAGAGAGTATGTGAGCGGGGGGCGGGCAGAGGGGGAGAAAGAGAAAATCCCAAGCAGACTCCCCACTGAGCGCAGAGCCCATGGCGCATGGGTGGGGGGGGGGGGGGGGAGAGATGCTCAATGTCACAATCCTGAGATCATGACCTGAGCTGAAACCAAGAGTTGGCCGCTTAACCAACTGAGCCATCCAGGCGCCACTTTATTTTTTTTTTTAGGTTAACTCTACACCCAGCGTAGGGCTCAAACTTATCCCGAAATCAAGAGTCACACACTCTACTGACTGAGCCCGGGAAATTTTAGTTTTAAAACCAAGAGCAGGGGCGCCTGGGTGGCTCAGTCATTAAGGGTCTGCCTTCGGCTCAGGTCATGGTCCCAGGGTCCTGGGATCGAGCCCCACATCGGGCTCCCTGCTCGGTGGGAAGCCTGCTTCTCCCTCTCCCACTCCCCCTGCTTGTGTTCCCTCTCTCGCTGTGTCTCTCTGTGTCAAATAAATAAATAAAATCTTTAAAAAAATAAATAAAAATAAAAACAAGAGCCAGTGTTATCTCAGGAGAGAAATCTATAGGCATTCATGAAAACAAGGTTGTCCCTTATTATTTACTCTAATTTGAATAAACATTTGTAATGAGTGATAAAAAAGGAAAGGAACAAGTTACATGGTAAAGGAAGAGAGAATTAAGTTTCACTATAGGATGGCCTGATTATATACCTAGAAAACCTGGAAAAAAACAGCAAAAATTATAATAATAAATAAGTAATGAATGATATGAGCAAAATAGCAAAATATGAGATAAATCCATCAAAATTGAATTTTTCATTTCTGTGAAAATAGCTAGAAAAACCATAATTAAAAAAAAAAAAGCCTCAATAGTGACAAAGGATATCGAGTGTTTGGAAATTAACTTAGTATGGAATACTTGACATTAATTCCAATAGAATTACGAAATTTAAAGGAAAAACATAAAGGAATATTTGAAATAAATGGAGCTACAGGCGCTCTCCTTGTTGGGAAAAGTCAAGCCAAGATAATAATAGTAATCAACAAATTAAATGGGAAACCAATTATAAATCCATCAGGAAATCTTATAGAACTTATTGAAGGGAAAATTCATCAGGAAAAATGAATGGCTAAGAAATTCAAAAGTATGTTTTGAGGGAAAAAGTTTAGTTAATGGGGGATAGGCTTTACTAGGCTTGCAGATGAAATTATTACCTAGGAAATCCAAAATGGTCACTGGGAAACCATTAGAGCTAATAATAGAGTTCAGTACTGGGACAAGTTTAACAAACTTAAAAGTCAGTAACTTTCAGGAAATATAATATTTAAAGGGGCCCACTCACAAAAGCAAAAAGGTTCATAAGATATCAAGGAATAAATGTAAAAAATATGCAAGATATATATGAAGAAAACTTTCAAACTCTACTGAAAATATGAAAAGGGCAAAATAAATGAATAACACATACCCTTTGCCTGTTGAGAAAACTCATTACAGTGTCCATACTTTCAGATTATAAATTTACTGAAAACCCGATCAGAATCCCTATAAGATTGTTTTTAAAATTATATTCAGGGGTACCTGGGTGGCTCAGTTGGTTAAGCGTCTGCTTTCGGCTCAGGTCATGATCCCAGGGTCCTGGGATCCAGCCCTGCATCGGGCTCCCTGCTCAGTGGGGAGCCTGCCTCTCTCTCTGCCTCTACCCCTCCACCCCGCTCGTGCTTTCTCTCTCGCTCTCTGTCTGCGCTCTCTCAAATAAATAAATAAAAATCTTTTTTTTTTTTTTTAAGATTTTATTTATTTGACAGAGGGAGAGACAGCGAGAGAGGGAACACAAGTAGGGGGAGTGAGAGAGGAAGAAGCAGGCTTCCTGCAGAGCAGGGAGCCCGATGCGGGGCTCGATCCCAGGACCCTGGGACCATGACCCGAGCCAAAGGCAGACGCTTAACGACTGAGCCACCCAGGTGCCCCAAAATAAAAATCTTAAAAAAAAAATTATATTTATTGTGAAACCTGTATATACAAAAAAAAAATCTAAACATGTCAATACAGTTTCAAGAATGCCAGTAAAATGAAGCTATCACCCAGATTAAGAAACAGTACATTACTAGTTCCGTAAAGCTTGTGTATACTGTTCCTCACTTCCATCCGCTCATTCATTGCATCCCTCTTCAGACTTTTATGTTGGTCTTCCCTTTGCTTCTCTTTATTTTTACCATGTGATGTATATTCCCTAACTGGTACTTATCTTAGTTTGGAAAATCTGAGTGGCAAGCACAACAATTAGTTGTGTAAGGAAAGGATAACTTGCCACTTTTAGATGAAGGCTCCCAACAGAAGATGAGCTGAGCAGAGTGGCTGGGTCATGGTCTGGCTTCAGCGTCCCTGAGAGTATACCTGAGCTCCTTCTGGGGACATCTGAGGGCAAGGTCATGTGAGTGCATCGGGAGAAACAGCTCACCATAGGTGGGGCATCAGGCTCTTGCTGTCTAGCAGAAACATGTCAGGAGGAATGGACCGCTCATTTTCTTTTTCAGCTTGTCCTGACCATACCCCTGGTTTTCAAGAGTAAGTCAAAGCACATTTCAGTGGGAGTAAAACGAGTGTCCTCGGCTAATCCAGGCAGCAGAGCAGTAGAAGAGATATTAGATTGTTTCCATTTTCCTTTTTTTTTTTTTTAAGTAACACAAATAAAACTACTCTATGTCTTTATGCAGACTCTTGGGCCTATTCACACCCTACTGAAAATGGAATTCCCGAGTGAAAGAGATGAATGTTGCTAATTATAATGCACGTAGCTAGGTAGATATTTAGGAGAGCTATATTAACGTAAGGTGGCTCCAGGACTGTTTGAGTTCATGTTTCTTCCTAGCTCCAACATTGAAATATGTCATTTTTAATCTCTACTCAGAGGTAGAGTGGTGCCTCACAACTGTCTGAATTTTTACTTTTATTAATTGTGCCTACTTTTTTCATGTGTAGGTTTACATTGTTCTTTTCAAATATACCTTTTATAATATAATTGAACCACTTGTCTGGTAAAGTCTAGATCCTGGTTTATAGTTTTATATTTCATCTATTCTATGATGCACATTTCCCCACACTTTAGTAACTCCTACATCAGGATGTATATTACAATAGATGAAATCTTACAATTGTAATTGGTAGCATTTTCTTCTTAGCACAGTAAGTGTTTTCTCTTATAATCAATGGAAAAGTAATTCTCTGTATTTTTGAGTTTATTTTAAAACTAACTTATTTTTTTCTAAACTATTATATTAAGTTGTAAATAATCCATTTTACTTCCCCTTATTAAAGAAACTGTAATGTATAAGGTTTAGAGTAAAATCGAAACTCCCTGTCAGTCTACAAGGCCTGTCATGATCTGGCTCCTTTGTCTTTCTCTGTTTGAGCTCATCATATTCTCGCTCACCTCCAGGATACTCTAGCCATTTCCACCTTCTTTCTGTTCCTCAGACACAAGGACATTTTTGCTTCAGGGTCTTTGTGCTTGTTCAGTGCACTAGAATGCCTTTGCTCAAGTTCTTTTCCTCTTTAGCTCTTCAAATGACTGGCTTCTTTATCATTCATGACTCGGCTCAAATGTTGATCCTCCAAGACTTTCATGAAGGCCTGTCTGAAGTAACCTCCATCCCATCATCCTGCTCATTTCCTTCAGAGCACTTATGACAATAGAAAAGATCTTGTTTATATGCCTTGTTCTTCCCACACCCGGAACATAAGCCTGGCAAGAGCATGACTTGTTGACCGAGGCAAGAGCATGACTTGTTGACCGAGGCAAGAACATGACTTGTTGACCGAGGCAGCCCCAGGGTAGAATGTCTAGCATGCGGGAACCACTCACTAAATATTGGTTGAATAAACATAATACATAGTGAGGTTTAGTTTTTACTCATCATTCTGTTCCACTGAGTTGTGTTTCTCTTTATGCATGAGTTTCATACTGTCTTATTTATTGTTGTTAATGTAGGTTTATATACTCAGTAAGACCAGTTACTCCCCTTGGGTGCAGTTCTTTTTCAATATATTCTCTGATATTTATAACCATTTGTTCAGCTGTATACATTCTTGAATAATTTGTAATGGTCCCAAAAGTCTCTGTTGGATTTATACTTAGAAATGAATTAAAAACAGCATTTCCTTCCATTTATTCATTTCTTCTTTCAAATCTTATGTTAGTTTTGTTGTTTTTTTTTCAAAGGAGGTCCTAATACCTTATGGTTTATTTTGAAATTTGAAGATATTAAGCTTTTATTCATCATTATATTTGCAGATATTTCTTATAATTACACAACCTTCCCTTTAATTCTCAGTTTAATTTACAAGTTCACTATTCACTGAGACTCTCTACTTTATGCTTATCTCCTCTTCTTCAGTAGTTGTGTTTGTCTTCTTATCACTGTTGTTTCCAATTAAAAAATATATGTATTATTAAGCTTTTAGCACAAAGGTTTATTTAAATCTCTTTAACACAAGATTTATTTCAATATATGTTGAGATATGGAGCTGAGTTACTTTTTCTCCATACCATTATCCAGTTTCTCCAAATTATTCAGCCTCCTGTCATTTTGCTACCCCTAGTTTAAACTTAAATTTCTATATAAATTTAGGCCTATTTCTGGAATTTCAAGGATATTATTTTGGGTTTTTAAAATTATACAAGTAGAAAAAATATTTAAAAAGTCATATAAATAGTATATGAATATATTCTTTTTAAGTTTATTAAGTGAAATGGAGAAGTCCTTCCCTTAGCATTCATTTCCTTCTCTCTCATACACCACTCTCCTTTCTAGAGGTGACCACTATTAAGTCTTAATGCATGTACACACACACACACACACACACACACACACACATCATATGCATTTACTTTTTTTTTTTAAGATTTTATTTATTTATTTGATAGAGGGAGAGCACAAGCAGGGGGAGCGGCAGGCAGAGGGAGAGGGAGAAGCAGGTTCCCCACTGAGGAAGGAGCCCGACGTGGGGCTCAATCCCAGAACCCTGGGATCATGACCTGCGCCGAAGGCAGCTGCTTAACCAACTGAGCCACCCAGGCGCCCCGTATGCATTTACTTTTTAAAATAAAAAGTAGTCACACCATATACATAGTTCTGTGACTTGCTTTTTTATCACTTAATAATAAGTCTTGGAGCTTTTTCCATTTCATATATTCTTTTTAGTGAAGAATGATTTTATAAAAATATAAATGATATGCTGTAATCTTTTATTCAGTACCCAGCTTCTCAGTGTTTCCAACAGCACTGCAGTGCTCCCCTTCACATGGTCTGTATGCTCGTGTGGTCGTTTCTTTAGGATAAATTCCTAACATTGGAATTGCTGCTTTGATTAAAGGATGTGTGCTTTTTAAATTGATAGGTATTGCCAGATTATCTCCCAAAAAAGGCCTGTTTCCCCATAACTTCACCAACTTTCAGTATTAAGAATATTTCCAAATGTTTGCCAATCTGATGGGTGAAAACAGAAATTCATTATTGTCCCTAGTTTTCTTGAATATTGCTTAAGTTGCGTGGCTCTCAGTGTTTACTGGTCATTTATATTTGAAAATATCTGACCATAGCATTTGTCCACTTTTCTCATGGCCATTTGTTCTATTCATTTGTAAGGGTTGCATTTTTTCTTAACTATATGGATATCAATCCTTTTTCTGTTACATTTATTGCAAATATTTTCTCCTAGTCCATTTGTCTTTTAACTTTAGGTAGTTACATCCATTGATATTTTTCCTGATAGCTCCAAGCTATAAAAATGTTGTCCAGGGCGCCTGGGTGGCTCAGATGGTTAAGCGTCTGCCTTTGGCTCAGATCTTGATCCCAGGGTGCTGGGATCGAGTCCCGCATCGGGCTCCCTGCTCCTTGGGAGCCTGCTTCTCCATCTGCCTTTCTCTCTCTCTCTCTCTCTCTCTCTCTCTGTCTCTCATGAATAAATAAATAAAATCTTTAAAAAAAAAAAGTGTTCAGTATTGCAGTTCCTTTATTTTTCTTTTGAGAAAGCCATTTTTTAAAATTTCCTCATACATGTGTGTATATATATATAGTTTTTTAGGCTCAGTAAACTGTATTGATTGATGACACATAAAGATAACCCTTATTTATTCTCCTTATTCTTCAGCTTTTTTTTACATTTAAAAAAATTTCCAGTATAATTAACATACAGTGTTATATTAGCTTCTGGTGTACAATATAGTGATTCAGCAATTCTGTACATTACTCAGTGTTTGTCACTCTAATTGTACTCTTAATCCCCATCACCTGTTTCACCCATCCCCCCTCCCACCTCTCCTCTGGTAACAACCAGTTTATTCTTTGTATTTAAGAGTCTGGTTTTTTGGTTTGTTTCTTTTTTGGTTTGTCCATTTGTTCAGTTTCTTAAATTCCACATGAATGAAATCATAAAATATTTGTCCTTCTCCAACTGACTTGTTTCACTTAGCATAATACTCTGTATCTACCCATGTTGTTGGAAATGGTAAGATTTCATTCGTTTTTAT